>NW_028125977.1:0-433000 GCF_965194825.1 Balaenoptera physalus | reverse complement strand
GGTTCCTCCATCAAACCTCAATCATGTTCCCAGGACACAGGGTTTAAGAATCAAACCGATATCATGTTCCCTGGACACAGTCTTCCAGAATAAAACCTCAGTCATGTAGCCAGGCCACAGGTTTCCACCATCAAACCTCAGGCATGTTCCCAGGACACAGGTTTCCAGAATCAAACCGATATCATGTTCCCTGGGCACAGTCTTCCAGAATAAAACCTCAGTCATGTAGCCAGGCCACAGGTTTCCACCATCAAACCGCAGGCATGTTCCCAGGCTACAAGGTTCAAGAATAAAACCTCAGTCATGTTCCCAGTCCAAAGGGTTCCAGAACCAAGGCTCAGTCAGGTTCCCGGGGCACAGTATTCCACAGTCTAAACAGATGTCATGTTCGCAGGCCTCAGGGTTCCAGAATCCACCGATGTCATGTTTCCAGGCCACAGTGTTCCAGACTCAATCCTCAGTTATGTTCCCAGGCTACAGGGTTCCAGAATCAAACCTCAGTCATGTTTCCAGGGCACAGACTTCCAGAAAGAAACCTCAGTCATGTTCCCAGGCAACAGGGTTCCAGAATCAAACCTCAGTCTTCTTCCCAGGACACAGGTTTCCAGAATCAACCCGATATCATGTTCCCTGGCCACATTCTTCCAGAATCAAACCTCAGTCATGTAGCCAGGCCACAGGTTTCCACCATGAAACCTCAGGCATGTTCCCAGGCAACAGGGTTCCAGAATCAAAACGTTCTCATGGGGCTTCCCTGGTGGCGCAGTGGCTGAGAATTTGCCTGCCAATGCAGGGCACACGGGTTTGAGCCCTGGTCTGTGAAGATCCCACATGCCGCGGAGCAACTAGGCCCGTGAGCCACAACTACTGAGCCTGCGCGTCTGGAGCCTGTGCTCCCCAACAAGAGAGGCAGCGATAGTGAGAGGCCCGTGGATCGCGATGAAGAGTGGCCCCCGCTCACCGCAACTAGAGAAAGCTCTCGCACAGAAATGAAGCCCCAAGACAGCCAAAAATAAATAATAAATAAAAAAATAAAAAATAAAAAAAAAAAACAACGTTTTCATGTTCCCAGGCCACAGAGTTCCAGAATCCACCGATGTCATGTTCCCAGGCCACAGGGTTCCAGAATGAATCCTCAGTTATGTTCCCAGGCTACAGGGTTCCAGAATATAACCTCAGTCATGTTCCCAGTCCACAGGGTTCCTGAACCAAGGCTCAATCATGTTCCCGGGGAACAGTATTCCACAATCTAAACAGATGTCATGTTCCCAGGCCACAGTTTTCCAGAATCACGCCTCAGTCATGTTCCCAGGCCACAGGGATCCAGAATCAAACTTCAGTCATGTTGCCAGGCCATAGGGTACCACCATCAAACCTCAGTCATCTTCCCAGGCCACAGGTTTCCAGAATCAAACCGATTTCATGTTCCCAGGCAACAGGGTACCAGAATCCAAACCGATGTCATGTTCCCAGGCCACAGGATTCCACACTCTAACATCAGTCATCTTCCCAGTCCAATGGTTTCCAGAATCAAACCTCAGTCATATTGGCAGGCCACATGGTTCCAGAATCAAACCTCAGTTGTCTTCCCAGGACACAGGGTTCCAGAATAAAACCTCAGGCATGTTCCCAGGCCACAGGGTTCCAGAATCAAACCGTTCTCATGTTCCCAGGCCACAGGGTTCCAGAATCCACCGTTGTCATTTTCCCAGGCCACAAGATTCCAGAATCAATCCTCAGTTATGTTCCCAGGCTACAGGGTTCCAGAATAAAACCTCAGTCATGTTCCCAGTCCACAGGGTTCCAGAACCGAGGCTCAGTCAGGTTCCCGGGGCACAGTATTCCACAATCTAAACAGATGTCTTGTTCCCAGGCCTCAGGGTTCCAGAATCCACCGATGTCATGTTCCCAGGCCACAGGGTTCCAGAATCAATCCTCAGTTATGTTCCCAGGCTACAGGGTTCCAGAATAAAACCTCAGTCATGTTCCCAGTCCACAGGGTTCCAGAACCAAGGCTCAGTCAGGTTCCCGGGGCACAGTATTCCACAATCTAAATAGATGTCATGTTCCCAGGCCACAGTTTTCCAGAATCACGCCTCAGTCATGTTCCCAGGACACAGGGATCCAGAATCAAACTTCAGTCATGTTGCCAGGCCATAGGGTACCACCATCAAACCTCAGTCATATTGCCAGGCCACAGGTTTCCAGAATCATACCGATTTCATGTTCCCAGGCAACAGGGTACCGGAATCCAAACCGATGTCATGTTCCCAGGCCACAGGATTCCACACTCTAACATCAGTCATCTTCCCATTCCAATGGTTTCCAGAATCAAACCTCAGTCATATTGCCAGGCCACATGGTTCCAGAATCAAACCTCAGTTGTCTTCCCAGGACACAGGGTTCCAGAATAAAACCTCAGTCATGTTCCCTGGACACAGGTTTCAGAAATAAAATCCCAGTCATGTTCCCAGGCCACAGGGTTCCTCAATTAAACCTCAGTCATATTCCCAGGCCAGAGGGTTCCACAATCAAACCTCAGTTCTGTTGCCAGACCACGGTTCCACCATCAAGCCTCAGTCATGTTCCCAGGGAACAGGCTTCCAGAAACAAACCTCAGTCATGTTCCCAAGGCACAGGGTTCCAGAATCAAACCTCAGTCTTGTTCCCAGGACACAGGTTGCCAGAATCAACCCGATATCATGTTGCCTAGCCACAGTCTTCCAGAATCAAACCTCAGTCCTGTTGCCAGGCCACAGGTTTCCACCATCAAACCTCAGGCATGTTCCCAGGCCACAGGGTTCCAGAATCCACCGATGTCATGTTCCCAGGCCACAGGATTCCACACTCTAACATCAGTCATCTTCCCAGGCCAATGGTTTCCAGAATCAAACCTCAGTCATATTCCCAGGCCACATGGTTCCAGAATAAAACCTCAGTCTTGTTCCCTGGACACAGGTTTCAGAAATAAACTCCCAGTCATGTTCCCAGGCCACAGGGTTCCACAATTAAACCTCAGTCATATTCCCAGGCCAGAGGGTTCCACAATCAAACCTCTGTCCTGTTGCTAGGCCACGGTTCCACCATCAAGCCTCAGTCATGTTCCCAGGAAAGACTGTTCCACAATCAAACCTAAGTCATCTTGCCAAGCCACAGGGTTCCACCATCAAGCCTCACTCATGTTGCCAGGCCACAGGGTTCCACCATCAAGCCTCACTCATGTTCCCAAGCCTGCGGGTTCCACTATCAAACCTCAATCATGTTGCCAGGCCACAGGTGTCAACCATCAAACCTCAGTCATGTTCCCAGAAAACAGGGCTCCAGAATCAAACCAATGTCAAGTTCCCACGCCACGGGTTTCCAGTATCAGGCCTCAGTCATGTTCCCCGTGCACAGGGTGCCACAATCAAACTCAGTCATGTTGCCAGGCCACAGGTTTCTGCCATCACACCTCAGTCAAGTTGCCAGGCCACAGGGTTCCAGAATCAAGCCTCAGTCATTTTGCCAGGCCATAGTGTTCCACCATCAAACCTCAGTCATGATCCCAAGCCACATGTTTCCACAATGAAACCTCAGTCATTTTCCCAGGCCAAAGGCTTCCAGAATCAAACCTCAGTCATATTCCCAGGACACATGGTTCCAGAATCAAACCTGAGTCATGTTCGCAGGCCACAGGATTCAGCAATCAAACCTCAGTCATGTTCCCAGGACACAGGTGTCCAGAATCAAACCTCAGTCATGTTCCCAGGGAACAGGTTTCCAGAAACAAACCTCAGTCATGTTCCCAAGGCACAGGGTTCCAGAATCAAACCTCAGTCTTGTTCCCAGGACACAGGTTTCCAGAATCAACCCGATATCATGTTCCCTAGCCACAGTCTTCCAGAATCAAACCTCAGTCATGTTGCCAGGCCACAGGTTTCCACCATCAAACCTCAGGCATGTTCCCAGGCCACAGGGTTCCAGAATCAAACCGTTCTCATGTTCCCAGGCCACAGGGTTCCAGAATCCACCGTTGTCATTTTCCCAGGCCACAAGATTCCAGAATCAATCCTCAGTTATGTTCCCAGGCTACAGGGTTCCAGAATAAAACCTCAGTCATGTTCCCAGTCCACAGGGTTCCAGAACCGAGGCTCAGTCAGGTTCCCGGGGCACAGTATTCCACAATCTAAACAGATGTCTTGTTCCCAGGCCTCAGGGTTCCAGAATCCACCGATGTCATGTTCCCAGGCCACAGGGTTCCAGAATCAATCCTCAGTTATGTTCCCAGGCTACAGGGTTCCAGAATAAAACCTCAGTCATGTTCCCAGTCCACAGGGTTCCAGAACCAAGGCTCAGTCAGGTTCCCGGGGCACAGTATTCCACAATCTAAATAGATGTCATGTTCCCAGGCAACAGTTTTCCAGAATCACGCCTCAGTCATGTTCCCAGGACACAGGGATCCAGAATCAAACTTCAGTCATGTTGCCAGGCCATAGGGTACCACCATCAAACCTCAGTCATATTCCCAGGCCACAGGTTTCCAGAATCAAACCGATTTCATGTTCCCAGGCAACAGGGTACCGGAATCCAAACCGATGTCATGTTCCCAGGCCACAGGATTCCACACTCTAACATCAGTCATCTTCCCAGTCCAATGGTTTCCAGAATCAAACCTCAGTCATATTCCCAGGCCACATGGTTCCAGAATCAAACCTCAATTGTCTTCCCAGGACACAGGGTCCCAGAATAAAACCTCAGTCATGTTCCGTGGACACAGGTTGCAGAAATAAAATCCCAGTCATGTTCCCAGGCCACAGGGTTCCTCAATTAAACCTCAGTCATATTCCCAGGCCAGAGGGTTCCACAATCAAACCTCAGTTCTGTTGCCAGACCACGGTTCCACCATCAAGCCTCAGTCATGTTCCCAGGGAACAGGCTTCCAGAAACAAACCTCAGTCATGTTCCCAAGGCACAGGGTTCCAGAATCAAACCTCAGTCTTCTTCCCAGGACACAGGTTGCCAGAATCAACCCGATATCATGTTGCCTAGCCACAGTCTTCCAGAATCAAACCTCAGTCCTGTTGCCAGGCCACAGGTTTCCACCATCAAACCTCAGGCATGTTCCCAGGCCACAGGGTT
The DNA here is from genome assembly GCF_965194825.1 of Balaenoptera physalus. Taxonomy (NCBI): domain Eukaryota; kingdom Metazoa; phylum Chordata; class Mammalia; order Artiodactyla; family Balaenopteridae; genus Balaenoptera; species Balaenoptera physalus. The sequence goes on along the minus strand of NW_028125977.1, from coordinate 427,882 downwards.
CCAGAATCCACCGATGTCATGTTCCCAGGCCACAGGATTCCACACTCTAACATCAGTCATCTTCCCAGGCCAATGGTTTCCAGAATCAAACCTCAGTCATATTCCCAGGCCACATGGTTCCAGAATAAAACCTCAGTCTTGTTCCCTGGACACAGGTTTCAGAAATAAACTCCCAGTCATGTTCCCAGGCCACAGGGTTCCACAATTAAACCTCAGTCATATTCCCAGGCCAGAGGGTTCCACAATCAAACCTCTGTCCTGTTGCTAGGCCACGGTTCCACCATCAAGCCTCAGTCATGTTCCCAGGAAAGACTGTTCCACAATCAAACCTAAGTCATCTTGCCAAGCCACAGGGTTCCACCATCAAGCCTCACTCATGTTGCCAGGCCACAGGGTTCCACCATCAAGCCTCACTCATGTTCCCAAACCTGAGGGTTCCACTATCAAACCTCAATCATGTTGCCAGGCCACAGGTGTCAACCATCAAACCTCAGTCATGTTCCCAGAAAACAGGGCTCCAGAATCAAACCAATGTCAAGTTCCCACGCCACGGGTTTCCAGTATCAGGCCTCAGTCATGTTCCCCGTGCACAGGGTGCCACAATCAAACTCAGTCATGTTGCCAGGCCACAGGTTTCTGCCATCACACCTCAGTCAAGTTGCCAGGCCACAGGGTTCCAGAATCAAGCCTCAGTCATTTTGCCAGGCCATAGTGTTCCACCATCAAACCTCAGTCATGATCCCAAGCCACATGTTTCCACAATGAAACCTCAGTCATTTTCCCAGGCCAAAGGCTTCCAGAATCAAACCTCAGTCATATTCCCAGGACACATGGTTCCAGAATCAAACCTGAGTCATGTTCGCAGGCCACAGGATTCAGCAATCAAACCTCAGTCATGTTCCCAGGACACAGGTGTCCAGAATCAAACCTCAGTCATGTTCCCAGGGAACAGGTTTCCAGAAACAAACCTCAGTCATGTTCCCAAGGCACAGGGTTCCAGAATCAAACCTCAGTCTTGTTCCCAGGACACAGGTTTCCAGAATCAACCCGATATCATGTTCCCTAGCTACAGTCTTCCAGAATCAAACCTCAGTCATGTTGCCAGGCCACAGGTTTCCACCATCAAACCTCAGGCATGTTCCCAGGCCACAGGGTTCCAGAATCAAACCGTTCTCATGTTCCCAGGCCACAGGGTTCCAGAATCCACCGTTGTCATTTTCCCAGGCCACAAGATTCTAGAATCAATCCTCAGTTATGTTCCCAGGCTACAGGTTTCCAGAATAAAACCTCAGTCATGTTCCCAGTCCACAGGGTTCCAGAACCGAGGCTCAGTCAGGTTCCCGGGGCACAGTATTCCACAATCTAAACAGATGTCTTGTTCCCAGGCCTCAGGGTTCCAGAATCCACCGATGTCATGTTCCCAGGCCACAGGGTTCCAGAATCAATCCTCAGTTATGTTCCCAGGCTACAGGGTTCCAGAATAAAACCTCAGTCATGTTCCCAGTCCACAGGGTTCCAGAACCAAGGCTCAGTCAGGTTCCCGGGGCACAGTATTCCACAATCTAAATAGATGTCATGTTCCCAGGCAACAGTTTTCCAGAATCACGCCTCAGTCATGTTCCCAGGACACAGGGATCCAGAATCAAACTTCAGTCATGTTGCCAGGCCATAGGGTACCACCATCAAACCTCAGTCATATTCCCAGGCCACAGGTTTCCAGAATCAAACCGATTTCATGTTCCCAGGCAACAGGGTACCGGAATCCAAACCGATGTCATGTTCCCAGGCCACAGGATTCCACACTCTAACATCAGTCATCTTCCCAGTCCAATGGTTTCCAGAATCAAACCTCAGTCATATTCCCAGGCCACATGGTTCCAGAATCAAACCTCAATTGTCTTCCCAGGACACAGGGTTCCAGAATAAAACCTCAGTCATGTTCCGTGGACACAGGTTGCAGAAATAAAATCCCAGTCATGTTCCCAGGCCACAGGGTTCCTCAATTAAACCTCAGTCATATTCCCAGGCAAGAGGGTTCCACAATCAAACCTCAGTTCTGTTGCCAGACCACGGTTCCACCATCAAGCCTCAGTCATGTTCCCAGGGAACAGGCTTCCAGAAACAAACCTCAGTCATGTTCCCAAGGCACAGGGTTCCAGAATCAAACCTCAGTCTTCTTCCCAGGACACAGGTTGCCAGAATCAACCCGATATCATGTTGCCTAGCCACAGTCTTCCAGAATCAAACCTCAGTCCTGTTGCCAGGCCACAGGTTTCCACCATCAAACCTCAGGCATGTTCCCAGGCCACAGGGTTCCAGAATCCACCGATGTCATGTTCCCAGGCCACAGGATTCCACACTCTAACATCAGTCATCTTCCCAGGCCAATGGTTTCCAGAATCAAACCTCAGTCATATTCCCAGGCCACATGGTTCCAGAATAAAACCTCAGTCTGGTTCCCTGGACACAGGTTTCAGAAATAAACTCCCAGTCATGTTCCCAGGCCACAGGGTTCCACAATTAAACCTCAGTCATATTCCCAGGCCAGAGGGTTCCACAATCAAACCTCTGTCCTGTTGCTAGGCCACGGTTCCACCATCAAGCCTCAGTCATGTTCCCAGGAAAGACTGTTCCACAATCAAACCTAAGTCATCTTGCCAAGCCACAGGGTTCCACCATCAAGCCTCACTCATGTTGCCAGGCCACAGGGTTCCACCATCAAGCCTCACTCATGTTCCCAAACCTGAGGGTTCCACTATCAAACCTCAATCATGTTGCCAGGCCACAGGTGTCAACCATCAAACCTCAGTCATGTTCCCAGAAAACAGGGCTCCAGAATCAAACCAATGTCAAGTTCCCACGCCACGGGTTTCCAGTATCAGGCCTCAGTCATGTTCCCCGTGCACAGGGTGCCACAATCAAACTCAGTCATGTTGCCAGGCCACAGGTTTCTGCCATCACACCTCAGTCAAGTTGCCAGGCCACAGGGTTCCAGAATCAAGCCTCAGTCATTTTGCCAGGCCATAGTGTTCCACCATCAAACCTCAGTCATGATCCCAAGCCACATGTTTCCACAATGAAACCTCAGTCATTTTCCCAGGCCAAAGGCTTCCAGAATCAAACCTCAGTCATATTCCCAGGACACATGGTTCCAGAATCAAACCTGAGTCATGTTCGCAGGCCACAGGATTCAGCAATCAAACCTCAGTCATGTTCCCAGGACACAGGTGTCCAGAATCAAACCTCAGTCATGTTCCCAGGGAACAGGTTTCCAGAAACAAACCTCAGTCATGTTCCCAAGGCACAGGGTTCCAGAATCAAACCTCAGTCTTGTTCCCAGGACACAGGTTTCCAGAATCAACCCGATATCATGTTCCCTAGCCACAGTCTTCCAGAATCAAACCTCAGTCATGTTGCCAGGCCACAGGTTTCCACCATCAAACCTCAGGCATGTTCCCAGGCCACAGGGTTCCAGAATCAAACCGTTCTCATGTTCCCAGGCCACAGGGTTCCAGAATCCACCGTTGTCATTTTCCCAGGCCACAAGATTCCAGAATCAATCCTCAGTTATGTTCCCAGGCTACAGGGTTCCAGAATAAAACCTCAGTCATGTTCCCAGTCCACAGGGTTCCAGAACCGAGGCTCAGTCAGGTTCCCGGGGCACAGTATTCCACAATCTAAACAGATGTCATGTTCCCAGGCCTCAGGGTTCCAGAATCCACCGATGTCATGTTCCCAGGCCACAGGGTTCCAGAATCAATCCTCAGTTATGTTCCCAGGCTACAGGGTTCCAGAATAAAACCTCAGTCATGTTCCCAGTCCACAGGGTTCCAGAACCAAGGCTCAGTCAGGTTCCCGGGGCACAGTATTCCACAATCTAAATAGATGTCATGTTCCCAGGCCACAGTTTTCCAGAATCACGCCTCAGTCATGTTCCCAGGACACAGGGATCCAGAATCAAACTTCAGTCATGTTGCCAGGCCATAGGGTACCACCATCAAACCTCAGTCATATTCCCAGGCCACAGGTTTCCAGAATCAAACCGATTTCATGTTCCCAGGCAACAGGGTACCGTAATCCAAACCGATGTCATGTTCCCAGGCCACAGGATTCCACACTCTAACATCAGTCATCTTCCCAGGCCAATGGTTTCCAGAATCAAACCTCAGTCATATTCCCAGGCCACATGGTTCCAGAATCAAACCTCAGTTGTGTTCCCAGGACACAGGGTTCCAGAATAAAACCTCAGTCATGTTCCCTGGACACAGGTTTCAGAAATAAAATCCCAGTCATGTTCCCAGGCCACAGGTTTCCACAATTAAACCGCAGTCATATTCCCAGGCCAGAGGGTGCCACAATCAAACCTCAGTTCTGTTGCCAGACCACGGTTCCACCATCAAGCCTCAGTCATGTTCCCAGGGAACAGGCTTCCAGAAACAAACCTCAGTCATGTTCCCAAGGCACAGGGTTCCAGAATCAAACCTCAGTCTTGTTCCCAGGACACAGGTTGCCAGAATCAACCCGATATCATGTTCCCTAGCCACAGTCTTCCAGAATCAAACCTCAGTCCTGTTGCCAGGCCACAGGTTTCCACCATCAAACCTCAGGCATGTTCCCAGGCCACAGGGTTCCAGAATCCACCGATGTCATGTTCCCAGGCCACAGGATTCCACACTCTAACATCAGTCATCTTCCCAGGCCAATGGTTTCCAGAATCAAACCTCAGTCATATTCCCAGGCCACATGGTTCCAGAATAAAACCTCAGTCATGTTCCCTGGACACAGGTTTAAGAAATAAACTCCCAGTCATGTTCCCAGGCCACAGGGTTCCACAATTAAACCTCAGTCATATTCCCAGGCCAGAGGGTTCCACAATCAAACCTCTGTCCTGTTGCTAGGCCACGGTTCCACCATCAAGCCTCAGTCATGTTCCCAGGAAAGACTGTTCCACAATCAAACCTAAGTCATCTTGCCAAGCCACAGGGTTCCACCATCAAGCCTCACTCATGTTGCCAGGCCACAGGGTTCCACCATCAAGCCTCACTCATGTTCCCAAGCCTGAGGGTTCCACTATCAAACCTCAATCATGTTGCCAGGCCACAGGTGTCAACCATCAAACCTCAGTCATGTTCCCAGTAAACAGGGCTCCAGAATCAAACCAATGTCAAGTTCCCACGCCACGGGGTTCCAGTATCAGGCCTCAGTCATGTTCCCCGTGCACAGGGTGCCACAATCAAACTCAGTCATGTTGCCAGTCCACAGGTTTCTGCCATCACACCTCAGTCAAGTTGCCAGGCCACAGGGTTCCAGAATCAAGCCTCAGTCATTTTGCCAGGCCATAGTGTTCCACCATCAAACCTCAGTCATGATCCCAAGCCACATGTTTCCACAATGAAACCTCAGTCATTTTCCCAGGCCAAAGGCTTCCAGAATCAAACCTGAGTCATGTTCGCAGGCCACAGGTTTCAGCAATCAAACCTCAGTCATGTTCCCAGGACACAGGTGTCCAGAATCAAACCTCAGTCATGTTCCCAGGGAACAGGTTTCCAGAAACAAACCTCAGTCATGTTCCCAAGGCACAGGGTTCCAGAATCAAACCTCAGTCATGTTCCCAGGGAACAGGTTTCCAGAAACAAACCTCAGTCATGTTCCCTAGCCACAGTCTTCCAGAATCAAACCTCAGTCATGTTGCCAGGCCACAGGTTTCCACCATCAAACCTCAGGCATGTTCCCAGGCCACAGGGTTCCAGAATCAAACCGTTCTCATGTTCCCAGGCCACAGCGTTCCAGAATCCACCGTTGTCATTTTCCCAGGCCACAAGATTCCAGAATCAATCCTCAGTTATGTTCCCAGGCTACAGGGTTCCAGAATAAAACCTCAGTCATGTTCCCAGTCCACAGGGTTCCAGAACCGAGGCTAAGTCAGGTTCCCGGGGCACAGTATTCCACAATCTAAACAGACGTCATGTTCCCAGGCCTCAGGGTTCCAGAATCCACCGATGTCATGTTCCCAGGCCACAGGGTTCCAGAATCAAGCCTCAGTTATGTTCCCAGGCTACAGGGTTCCAGAATAAAACCTCAGTCATGTTCCCAGTCCACAGGGTTCCAGAACCAAGGCTCAGTCAGGTTCCCGGGGCACAGTATTCCACAATCTAAATAGATGTCATGTTCCCAGGCCACAGTTTTCCAGAATCACGCCTCAGTCACGTTCCCAGGCCACAGGGATCCAGAATCAAACTTCAGTCATGTTGCCAGGCCATAGGGTACCACCATCAAACCTCAGTCATATTCCCAGGCCACAGGTTTCCAGAATCAAACCGATTTCATGTTCCCAGGCAACAGGGTACCGGAATCCAAACCGATGCCATGTTCCCAGGCCACAGGATTCTACACTCTAACATCAGTCATCTTCCCAGGCCAATGGTTTCCAGAATCAAACCTCAGTCATATTCCCAGGCCACATGGTTCCAGAATCAAACCTCAGTTGTGTTCCCAGGACACAGGGTTCCAGAATAAAACCTCAGTCATGTTCCCTTGACACAGGTTTCAGAAATAAAATCCCAGTCATGTTCCCAGGCCACAGGGTTCCACAATTAAACCTCAGTCATATTCCCAGGCCAGAGGGTTCCATAATCAAACCTCAGTTCTGTTGCCAGACCACGGTTCCACCATCAAGCCTCAGTCATGTTCCCAGGGAACAGGCTTCCAGAAACAAACCTCAGTCATGTTCCCAAGGCACAGGGTTCCAGAATCAAACCTCAGTCTTGTTCCCAGGACACAGGTTGCCAGAATCAACCCGATATCATGTTCCCTAGCCACAGTCTTCCAGAATCAAACCTCAGTCCTGTTGCCAGGCCACAGGTTTCCACCATCAAACCTCAGGCATGTTCCCAGGCCACAGGGTTCCAGAATCCACCGATGTCATGTTCCCAGGCCACAGGATTCCACACTCTAACATCAGTCATCTTCCCAGGCCAATGGTTTCCAGAATCAAACTTCAGTCATATTCCCAGGCCACATGGTTCCAGAATAAAACCTCAGTCATGTTCCCTGGACACAGGTTTAAGAAATAAACTCCCAGTCATGTTCCCAGGCCACAGGGTTCCACAATTAAACCTCAGTCATATTCCCAGGCCAGAGGGTTCCACAATCAAACCTCTGTCCTGTTGCTAGGCCACGGTTCCACCATCAAGCCTCAGTCATGTTCCCAGGAAAGACTGTTCCACAATCAAACCTAAGTCATCTTGCCAAGCCACAGGGTTCCACCATCAAGCCTCACTCATGCTGCCAGGCCACAGGGTTCCACCATCAAGCCTCACTCATGTTCCCAAGCCTGAGGGTTCCACTATCAAACCTCAATCATGTTGCCAGGCCACAGGTGTCAACCATCAAACCTCAGTCATGTTCCCAGAAAACAGGGCTCCAGAATCAAACCAATGTCAAGTTCCCACGCCACGGGTTTCCAGTATCAGGCCTCAGTCATGTTCCCCGTGCACAGGGTGCCACAATCAAACTCAGTCATGTTGCCAGGCCACAGGTTTCTGCCATCACACCTCAGTCAAGTTGCCAGGCCACAGGGTTCCAGAATCAAGCCTCAGTCATTTTGCCAGGCCATAGTGTTCCACCATCAAACCTCAGTCATGATCCCAAGCCACATGTTTCCACAATGAAACCTCAGTCATTTTCCCAGGCCAAAGGCTTCCAGAATCAAACCTCAGTCATATTCCCAGGACACATGGTTCCAGAATCAAACCTGAGTCATGTTCGCAGGCCACAGGATTCAGCAATCAAACCTCAGTCATGTTCCCAGGACACAGGTGTCCAGAATCAAACCTCAGTCATGTTCCCAGGGAACAGGTTTCCAGAAACAAACCTCAGTCATGTTCCCAAGGCACAGGGTTCCAGAATCAAACCTCAGTCTTGTTCCCAGGACACAGGTTTCCAGAATCAACCCGATATCATGTTCCCTAGCCACAGTCTTCCAGAATCAAACCTCAGTCATGTTGCCAGGCCACAGGTTTCCACCATCAAACCTCAGGCATGTTCCCAGGCCACAGGGTTCCAGAATCAAACCGTTCTCATGTTCCCAGGCCACAGGGTTCCAGAATCCACCGTTGTCATTTTCCCAGGCCACAAGATTCCAGAATCAATCCTCAGTTATGTTCCCAGGCTACAGGGTTCCAGAATAAAACCTCAGTCATGTTCCCAGTCCACAGGGTTCCAGAACCGAGGCTCAGTCAGGTTCCCGGGGCACAGTATTCCACAATCTAAACAGATGTCATGTTCCCAGGCCTCAGGGTTCCAGAATCCACCGATGTCATGTTCCCAGGCCACAGGGTTCCAGAATCAATCCTCAGTTATGTTCCCAGGCTACAGGGTTCCAGAATAAAACCTCAGTCATGTTCCCAGTCCACAGGGTTCCAGAACCAAGGCTCAGTCAGGTTCCCGGGGCACAGTATTCCACAATCTAAATAGATGTCATGTTCCCAGGCCACAGTTTTCCAGAATCACGCCTCAGTCATGTTCCCAGGACACAGGGATCCAGAATCAAACTTCAGTCATGTTGCCAGGCCATAGGGTACCACCATCAAACCTCAGTCATATTCCCAGGCCACAGGTTTCCAGAATCAAACCGATTTCATGTTCCCAGGCAACAGGGTACCGGAATCCAAACCGATGTCATGTTCCCAGGCCACAGGATTCCACACTCTAACATCAGTCATCTTCCCAGGCCAATGGTTTCCAGAATCAAACCTCAGTCATATTCCCAGGCCACATGGTTCCAGAATCAAACCTCAGTTGTGTTCCCAGGACACAGGGTTCCAGAATAAAACCTCAGTCATGTTCCCTGGACACAGGTTTCAGAAATAAAATCCCAGTCATGTTCCCAGGCCACAGGTTTCCACAATTAAACCGCAGTCATATTCCCAGGCCAGAGGGTGCCACAATCAAACCTCAGTTCTGTTGCCAGACCACGGTTCCACCATCAAGCCTCAGTCATGTTCCCAGGGAACAGGCTTCCAGAAACAAACCTCAGTCATGTTCCCAAGGCACAGGGTTCCAGAATCAAACCTCAGTCTTGTTCCCAGGACACAGGTTGCCAGAATCAACCCGATATCATGTTCCCTAGCCACAGTCTTCCAGAATCAAACCTCAGTCCTGTTGCCAGGCCACAGGTTTCCACCATCAAACCTCAGGCATGTTCCCAGGCCACAGGGTTCCAGAATCCACCGATGTCATGTTCCCAGGCCACAGGATTCCACACTCTAACATCAGTCATCTTCCCAGGCCAATGGTTTCCAGAATCAAACCTCAGTCATATTCCCAGGCCACATGGTTCCAGAATAAAACCTCAGTCATGTTCCCTGGACACAGGTTTAAGAAATAAACTCCCAGTCATGTTCCCAGGCCACAGGGTTCCACAATTAAACCTCAGTCATATTCCCAGGCCAGAGGGTTCCACAATCAAACCTCTGTCCTGTTGCTAGGCCACGGTTCCACCATCAAGCCTCAGTCATGTTCCCAGGAAAGACTGTTCCACAATCAAACCTAAGTCATCTTGCCAAGCCACAGGGTTCCACCATCAAGCCTCACTCATGTTGCCAGGCCACAGGGTTCCACCATCAAGCCTCACTCATGTTCCCAAGCCTGAGGGTTCCACTATCAAACCTCAATCATGTTGCCAGGCCACAGGTGTCAACCATCAAACCTCAGTCATGTTCCCAGTAAACAGGGCTCCAGAATCAAACCAATGTCAAGTTCCCACGCCACGGGGTTCCAGTATCAGGCCTCAGTCATGTTCCCCGTGCACAGGGTGCCACAATCAAACTCAGTCATGTTGCCAGTCCACAGGTTTCTGCCATCACACCTCAGTCAAGTTGCCAGGCCACAGGGTTCCAGAATCAAGCCTCAGTCATTTTGCCAGGCCATAGTGTTCCACCATCAAACCTCAGTCATGATCCCAAGCCACATGTTTCCACAATGAAACCTCAGTCATTTTCCCAGGCCAAAGGCTTCCAGAATCAAACCTGAGTCATGTTCGCAGGCCACAGGTTTCAGCAATCAAACCTCAGTCATGTTCCCAGGACACAGGTGTCCAGAATCAAACCTCAGTCATGTTCCCAGGGAACAGGTTTCCAGAAACAAACCTCAGTCATGTTCCCAAGGCACAGGGTTCCAGAATCAAACCTCAGTCATGTTCCCAGGGAACAGGTTTCCAGAAACAAACCTCAGTCATGTTCCCTAGCCACAGTCTTCCAGAATCAAACCTCAGTCATGTTGCCAGGCCACAGGTTTCCACCATCAAACCTCAGGCATGTTCCCAGGCCACAGGGTTCCAGAATCAAACCGTTCTCATGTTCCCAGGCCACAGCGTTCCAGAATCCACCGTTGTCATTTTCCCAGGCCACAAGATTCCAGAATCAATCCTCAGTTATGTTCCCAGGCTACAGGGTTCCAGAATAAAACCTCAGTCATGTTCCCAGTCCACAGGGTTCCAGAACCGAGGCTAAGTCAGGTTCCCGGGGCACAGTATTCCACAATCTAAACAGACGTCATGTTCCCAGGCCTCAGGGTTCCAGAATCCACCGATGTCATGTTCCCAGGCCACAGGGTTCCAGAATCAAGCCTCAGTTATGTTCCCAGGCTACAGGGTTCCAGAATAAAACCTCAGTCATGTTCCCAGTCCACAGGGTTCCAGAACCAAGGCTCAGTCAGGTTCCCGGGGCACAGTATTCCACAATCTAAATAGATGTCATGTTCCCAGGCCACAGTTTTCCAGAATCACGCCTCAGTCACGTTCCCAGGCCACAGGGATCCAGAATCAAACTTCAGTCATGTTGCCAGGCCATAGGGTACCACCATCAAACCTCAGTCATATTCCCAGGCCACAGGTTTCCAGAATCAAACCGATTTCATGTTCCCAGGCAACAGGGTACCGGAATCCAAACCGATGCCATGTTCCCAGGCCACAGGATTCTACACTCTAACATCAGTCATCTTCCCAGGCCAATGGTTTCCAGAATCAAACCTCAGTCATATTCCCAGGCCACATGGTTCCAGAATCAAACCTCAGTTGTGTTCCCAGGACACAGGGTTCCAGAATAAAACCTCAGTCATGTTCCCTTGACACAGGTTTCAGAAATAAAATCCCAGTCATGTTCCCAGGCCACAGGGTTCCACAATTAAACCTCAGTCATATTCCCAGGCCAGAGGGTTCCATAATCAAACCTCAGTTCTGTTGCCAGACCACGGTTCCACCATCAAGCCTCAGTCATGTTCCCAGGGAACAGGCTTCCAGAAACAAACCTCAGTCATGTTCCCAAGGCACAGGGTTCCAGAATCAAACCTCAGTCTTGTTCCCAGGACACAGGTTGCCAGAATCAACCCGATATCATGTTCCCTAGCCACAGTCTTCCAGAATCAAACCTCAGTCCTGTTGCCAGGCCACAGGTTTCCACCATCAAACCTCAGGCATGTTCCCAGGCCACAGGGTTCCAGAATCCACCGATGTCATGTTCCCAGGCCACAGGATTCCACACTCTAACATCAGTCATCTTCCCAGGCCAATGGTTTCCAGAATCAAACTTCAGTCATATTCCCAGGCCACATGGTTCCAGAATAAAACCTCAGTCATGTTCCCTGGACACAGGTTTCAGAAATAAACTCCCAGTCATGTTCCCAGGCCACAGGGTTCCACAATTAAACCTCAGTCATATTCCCAGGCCAGAGGGTTCCACAATCAAACCTCTGTCCTGTTGCTAGGCCACGGTTCCACCATCAAGCCTCAGTCATGTTCCCAGGAAAGACTGTTCCACAATCAAACCTAAGTCATCTTGCCAAGCCACAGGGTTCCACCATCAAGCCTCACTCATGCTGCCAGGCCACAGGGTTCCACCATCAAGCCTCACTCATGTTCCCAAGCCTGAGGGTTCCACTATCAAACCTCAATCATGTTGCCAGGCCACAGGTGTCAACCATCAAACCTCAGTCATGTTCCCAGAAAACAGGGCTCCAGAATCAAACCAATGTCAAGTTCCCACGCCACGGGTTTCCAGTATCAGGCCTCAGTCATGTTCCCCGTGCACAGGGTGCCACAATCAAACTCAGTCATGTTGCCAGGCCACAGGTTTCTGCCATCACACCTCAGTCAAGTTGCCAGGCCACAGGGTTCCAGAATCAAGCCTCAGTCATTTTGCCAGGCCATAGTGTTCCACCATCAAACCTCAGTCATGATCCCAAGCCACATGTTTCCACAATGAAACCTCAGTCATTTTCCCAGGCCAAAGGCTTCCAGAATCAAACCTCAGTCATATTCCCAGGACACATGGTTCCAGAATCAAACCTGAGTCATGTTCGCAGGCCACAGGATTCAGCAATCAAACCTCAGTCATGTTCCCAGGACACAGGTGTCCAGAATCAAACCTCAGTCATGTTCCCAGGGAACAGGTTTCCAGAAACAAACCTCAGTCATGTTCCCAAGGCACAGGGTTCCAGAATCAAACCTCAGTCTTGTTCCCAGGACACAGGTTTCCAGAATCAACCCGATATCATGTTCCCTAGCCACAGTCTTCCAGAATCAAACCTCAGTCATGTTGCCAGGCCACAGGTTTCCACCATCAAACCTCAGGCATGTTCCCAGGCCACAGGGTTCCAGAATCAAACCGTTCTCATGTTCCCAGGCCACAGGGTTCCAGAATCCACCGTTGTCATTTTCCCAGGCCACAAGATTCCAGAATCAATCCTCAGTTATGTTCCCAGGCTACAGGGTTCCAGAATAAAACCTCAGTCATGTTCCCAGTCCACAGGGTTCCAGAACCGAGGCTCAGTCAGGTTCCCGGGGCACAGTATTCCACAATCTAAACAGATGTCATGTTCCCAGGCCTCAGGGTTCCAGAATCCACCGATGTCATGTTCCCAGGCCACAGGGTTCCAGAATCAATCCTCAGTTATGTTCCCAGGCTACAGGGTTCCAGAATAAAACCTCAGTCATGTTCCCAGTCCACAGGGTTCCAGAACCAAGGCTCAGTCAGGTTCCCGGGGCACAGTATTCCACAATCTAAATAGATGTCATGTTCCCAGGCCACAGTTTTCCAGAATCACGCCTCAGTCATGTTCCCAGGACACAGGGATCCAGAATCAAACTTCAGTCATGTTGCCAGGCCATAGGGTACCACCATCAAACCTCAGTCATATTCCCAGGCCACAGGTTTCCAGAATCAAACCGATTTCATGTTCCCAGGCAACAGGGTACCGGAATCCAAACCGATGTCATGTTCCCAGGCCACAGGATTCCACACTCTAACATCAGTCATCTTCCCAGGCCAATGGTTTCCAGAATCAAACCTCAGTCATATTCCCAGGCCACATGGTTCCAGAATCAAACCTCAGTTGTGTTCCCAGGACACAGGGTTCCAGAATAAAACCTCAGTCATGTTCCCTGGACACAGGTTTCAGAAATAAAATCCCAGTCATGTTCCCAGGCCACAGGTTTCCACAATTAAACCGCAGTCATATTCCCAGGCCAGAGGGTGCCACAATCAAACCTCAGTTCTGTTGCCAGACCACGGTTCCACCATCAAGCCTCAGTCATGTTCCCAGGGAACAGGCTTCCAGAAACAAACCTCAGTCATGTTCCCAAGGCACAGGGTTCCAGAATCAAACCTCAGTCTTGTTCCCAGGACACAGGTTGCCAGAATCAACCCGATATCATGTTCCCTAGCCACAGTCTTCCAGAATCAAACCTCAGTCCTGTTGCCAGGCCACAGGTTTCCACCATCAAACCTCAGGCATGTTCCCAGGCCACAGGGTTCCAGAATCCACCGATGTCATGTTCCCAGGCCACAGGATTCCACACTCTAACATCAGTCATCTTCCCAGGCCAATGGTTTCCAGAATCAAACCTCAGTCATATTCCCAGGCCACATGGTTCCAGAATAAAACCTCAGTCATGTTCCCTGGACACAGGTTTAAGAAATAAACTCCCAGTCATGTTCCCAGGCCACAGGGTTCCACAATTAAACCTCAGTCATATTCCCAGGCCAGAGGGTTCCACAATCAAACCTCTGTCCTGTTGCTAGGCCACGGTTCCACCATCAAGCCTCAGTCATGTTCCCAGGAAAGACTGTTCCACAATCAAACCTAAGTCATCTTGCCAAGCCACAGGGTTCCACCATCAAGCCTCACTCATGTTGCCAGGCCACAGGGTTCCACCATCAAGCCTCACTCATGTTCCCAAGCCTGAGGGTTCCACTATCAAACCTCAATCATGTTGCCAGGCCACAGGTGTCAACCATCAAACCTCAGTCATGTTCCCAGTAAACAGGGCTCCAGAATCAAACCAATGTCAAGTTCCCACGCCACGGGGTTCCAGTATCAGGCCTCAGTCATGTTCCCCGTGCACAGGGTGCCACAATCAAACTCAGTCATGTTGCCAGTCCACAGGTTTCTGCCATCACACCTCAGTCAAGTTGCCAGACCACAGGGTTCCAGAATCAAGCCTCAGTCATTTTGCCAGGCCATAGTGTTCCACCATCAAACCTCAGTCATGATCCCAAGCCACATGTTTCCACAATGAAACCTCAGTCATTTTCCCAGGCCAAAGGCTTCCAGAATCAAACCTGAGTCATGTTCGCAGGCCACAGGTTTCAGCAATCAAACCTCAGTCATGTTCCCAGGACACAGGTGTCCAGAATCAAACCTCAGTCATGTTCCCAGGGAACAGGTTTCCAGAAACAAACCTCAGTCATGTTCCCAAGGCACAGGGTTCCAGAATCAAACCTCAGTCATGTTCCCAGGGAACAGGTTTCCAGAAACAAACCTCAGTCATGTTCCCTAGCCACAGTCTTCCAGAATCAAACCTCAGTCATGTTGCCAGGCCACAGGTTTCCACCATCAAACCTCAGGCATGTTCCCAGGCCACAGGGTTCCAGAATCAAACCGTTCTCATGTTCCCAGGCCACAGCGTTCCAGAATCCACCGTTGTCATTTTCCCAGGCCACAAGATTCCAGAATCAATCCTCAGTTATGTTCCCAGGCTACAGGGTTCCAGAATAAAACCTCAGTCATGTTCCCAGTCCACAGGGTTCCAGAACCGAGGCTAAGTCAGGTTCCCGCGGCACAGTATTCCACAATCTAAACAGACGTCATGTTCCCAGGCCTCAGGGTTCCAGAATCCACCGATGTCATGTTCCCAGGCCACAGGGTTCCAGAATCAAGCCTCAGTTATGTTCCCAGGCTACAGGGTTCCAGAATAAAACCTCAGTCATGTTCCCAGTCCACAGGGTTCCAGAACCAAGGCTCAGTCAGGTTCCCGGGGCACAGTATTCCACAATCTAAATAGATGTCATGTTCCCAGGCCACAGTTTTCCAGAATCACGCCTCAGTCACGTTCCCAGGCCACAGGGATCCAGAATCAAACTTCAGTCATGTTGCCAGGCCATAGGGTACCACCATCAAACCTCAGTCATATTCCCAGGCCACAGGTTTCCAGAATCAAACCGATTTCATGTTCCCAGGCAACAGGGTACCGGAATCCAAACCGATGCCATGTTCCCAGGCCACAGGATTCTACACTCTAACATCAGTCATCTTCCCAGGCCAATGGTTTCCAGAATCAAACCTCAGTCATATTCCCAGGCCACATGGTTCCAGAATCAAACCTCAGTTGTGTTCCCAGGACACAGGGTTCCAGAATAAAACCTCAGTCATGTTCCCTTGACACAGGTTTCAGAAATAAAATCCCAGTCATGTTCCCAGGCCACAGGGTTCCACAATTAAACCTCAGTCATATTCCCAGGCCAGAGGGTTCCATAATCAAACCTCAGTTCTGTTGCCAGACCACGGTTCCACCATCAAGCCTCAGTCATGTTCCCAGGGAACAGGCTTCCAGAAACAAACCTCAGTCATGTTCCCAAGGCACAGGGTTCCAGAATCAAACCTCAGTCTTGTTCCCAGGACACAGGTTGCCAGAATCAACCCGATATCATGTTCCCTAGCCACAGTCTTCCAGAATCAAACCTCAGTCCTGTTGCCAGGCCACAGGTTTCCACCATCAAACCTCAGGCATGTTCCCAGGCCACAGGGTTCCAGAATCCACCGATGTCATGTTCCCAGGCCACAGGATTCCACACTCTAACATCAGTCATCTTCCCAGGCCAATGGTTTCCAGAATCAAACCTCAGTCATATTCCCAGGCCACATGGTTCCAGAATAAAACCTCAGTCATGTTCCCTGGACACAGGTTTCAGAAATAAACTCCCAGTCATGTTCCCAGGCCACAGGGTTCCACAATTAAACCTCAGTCATATTCCCAGGCCAGAGGGTTCCACAATCAAACCTCTGTCCTGTTGCTAGGCCACGGTTCCACCATCAAGCCTCAGTCATGTTCCCAGGAAAGACTGTTCCACAATCAAACCTAAGTCATCTTGCCAAGCCACAGGGTTCCACCATCAAGCCTCACTCATGTTGCCAGGCCACAGGGTTCCACCATCAAGCCTCACTCATGTTCCCAAGCCTGAGGGTTCCACTATCAAACCTCAATCATGTTGCCAGGCCACAGGTGTCAAACATCAAACCTCAGTCATGTTCCCAAGGCACAGGGTTCCAGAATCAAACCTCAGTCTTGTTCCCAGGACACAGGTTTCCAGAATCAACCCGATATCATGTTCCCTAGCCACAGTCTTTCAGAATCAAACATCAGTCATGTTGCCAGGCCACAGGATTCCACCATCAAACCTCAGGCATGTTCCCAGGCCACAGGGTTCCAGAATCAAACCGTTCTCATGTTCCCAGGCCACAGGGTTCCAGAATCCACCGTTGTCATTTTCCCAGGCCACAAGATTCCAGAATCAATCCTCAGTTATGTTCCCAGGCTGCAGGGTTCCAGAATAAAACCTCAGTCATGTTCCCAGTCCACAGGGTTCAAGAACCGAGGCTCAGTCAGGTTCCCGGGGCACAGTATTCCACAATCTAAACAGATGTCATGTTCCCAGGCCTCAGGGTTCCAGAATCCACCGATGTCATGTTCCCAGGCCACAGGGTTCCAGAATCAATCCTCAGTTATGTTCCCAGGCTACAGGGTTCCAGAATAAAACCTCAGTCATGTTCCCAGCCCACAGGGTTCCAGAACCAAGGCTTAGTCAGGTTCCCGGGGCACAGTATTCCACAATCTAAATAGATGTCATGTTCCCAGGCCACAGTTTTCCAGAATCACGCCTCAGTCACGTTCCCAGGCCACAGGGATCCAGAATCAAACTTCAGTCATGTTGCCAGGCCATAGGGTACCACCATCAAACCTCAGTCATATTCCCAGGCCACAGGTTTCCAGAATCAAACCGATTTCATGTTCCCAGGCAACAGGGTACCAGAATCCAAACCGATGTCATGTTCCCAGGCCACAGGATTCCACACTCTAACATCAGTCATCTTCCCAGGCCAATGGTTTCCAGAATCAAACCTCAGTCATATTCCCAGGCCACATGGTTCCAGAATCAAACCTCAGTTGTGTTCCCAGGACACAGGGTTCCAGAATAAAACCTCAGTCATGTTCCCTTGACAAAGGTTTCAGAAATAAAATCCCAGTCATGTTCCCAGGCCACAGGGTTCCACAATTAAACCTCAGTCATATTCCCAGGCCAGAGGGTTCCACAATCAAACCTCAGTTCTGTTGCCAGACCACGGTTCCACCATCAAGCCTCAGTCATGTTCCCAGGGAACAGGCTTCCAGAAACAAACCTCAGTCATGTTCCCAAGGCACAGGGTTCCAGAATCAAACCTCAGTCTTGTTCCCAGGACACAGGTTGCCAGAATCAACCCGATATCATGTTCCCTAGCCACAGTCTTCCAGAATCAAACCTCAGTCCTGTTGCCAGGCCACAGGTTTCCACCATCAAACCTCAGGCATGTTCCCAGGCCACAGGGTTCCAGAATCCACCGATGTCATGTTCCCAGGCCACAGGATTCCACACTCTAACATCAGTCATCTTCCCAGGCCAATGGTTTCCAGAATCAAACCTCAGTCATATTCCCAGGCCACATGGTTCCAGAATAAAACCTCAGTCATGTTCCCTGGACACAGGTTTCAGAAATAAACTCCCAGTCATGTTCCCAGGCCACAGGGTTCCACAATTAAACCTCAGTCATATTCCCAGGCCAGAGGGTTCCACAATCAAACCTCTGTCCTGTTGCTAGGCCACGGTTCCACCATCAAGCCTCAGTCATGTTCCCAGGAAAGACTGTTCCACAATCAAACCTAAGTCATCTTGCCAAGCCACAGGGTTCCACCATCAAGCCTCACTCATGTTGCCAGGCCACAGGGTTCCACCATCAAGCCTCACTCATGTTCCCAAGCCTGAGGGTTCCACTATCAAACCTCAATCATGTTAACAGGCCACAGGTGTCAACCATCAAACCTCAGTCATGTTCCCAGTAAACAGGGCTCCAGAATCAAACCAATGTCAAGTTCCCAGGCCACGGGGTTCTAGTATCAGGCCTCAGTCATGTTCCCCGTGCACAGGGTGCCACAATCAAACTCATTCATGTTGCCAGGCCACAGGTTTCTGCCATCACACCTCAGTCAAGTTGCCAGGGCACAGGGTTCCAGAATCAAGCCTCAGTCATTTTGCCAGGCCAGAGTGTTCCACCATCAAACCTCAGTCATGATCCCAAGCTACATGTTTCCACAATGAAACCTCAGTCATTTTCCCAGGCCAAAGGCTTCCAGAATCAAACCTCAGTCATATTCCCAGGACACATGGTTCCAGAATCAAACCTGAGTCATGTTCGCAGGCCACAGGTTTCAGCAATCAAACCTCAGTCATGTTCCCAGGGAACAGGTTTCCAGAAACAAACCTCAGTCATGTTCCCAAGGCACAGGGTTCCAGAATCAAACCTCAGTCTTGTTCCCATGACACAGGTTTCCAGAATCAACCCGATATCATGTTCCCTAGCCACAGTCTTCCAGAATCAAACCTCAGTCATGTTGCCAGGCCACAGGTTTCCACCATCAAACCTCAGGCATGTTCCCAGGCCACAGGGTTCCAGAATCAAACCGTTCTCATGTTCCCAGGCCACAGGGTGCCAGAATCCACCGTTGTCATTTTCCCAGGCCACAAGATTGCAGAATCAATCCTCAGTTATGTTCCCAGGCTACAGGGTTCCAGAATAAAACCTCAGTCATGTTCCCAGTCCACAGGGTTCCAGAACCGAGGCTCAGTCAGGTTCCCGGGGCACAGTATTCCACAATCTAAACAGATGTCATGTTCCCAGGCCTCAGGGTTCCAGAATCCACCGATGTCATGTTCCCAGGCCACAGGTTTCCAGAATCAATCCTCAGTTATGTTCCCAGGCTACAGGGTTCCAGAATAAAACCTCAGTCATGTTCCCAGCCCACAGGGTTTCAGAACCAAGGCTTAGTCAGGTTCCCGGGGCACAGTATTCCACAATCTAAATAGATGTCCTGTTCCCAGGCCACAGTTTTCCAGAATCACGCCTCAGTCACGTTCCCAGGCCACAGGGATCCAGAATCAAACTTCAGTCATGTTGCCAGGCCATAGGGTACCACCATCAAACCTCAGTCATATTCCCAGGCCACAGGTTTCCAGAATCAAACCGATTTCATGTTCCCAGGCAACAGGGTACCGGAATCCAAACCGATGTCATGTTCCCAGGCCACAGGATTCCACACTCTAACATCAGTCATCTTCCCAGGCCAATGGTTTCCAGAATCAAACCTCAGTCATATTCCCAGGCCACATGGTTCCAGAATCAAACCTCAGTTGTGTTCCCAGGACACAGGGTTCCAGAATAAAACCTCAGTCATGTTCCCTGGACACAGGTTTCAGAAATAAAATCCCAGTCATGTTCCCAGGCCACAGGTTTCCACAATTAAACCGCAGTCATATTCCCAGGCCAGAGGGTGCCACAATCAAACCTCAGTTCTGTTGCCAGACCACGGTTCCACCATCAAGCCTCAGTCATGTTCCCAGGGAACAGGCTTCCAGAAACAAACCTCAGTCATGTTCCCAAGGCACAGGGTTCCAGAATCAAACCTCAGTCTTGTTCCCAGGACACAGGTTGCCAGAATCAACCCGATATCATGTTCCCTAGCCACAGTCTTCCAGAATCAAACCTCAGTCCTGTTGCCAGGCCACAGGTTTCCACCATCAAACCTCAGGCATGTTCCCAGGCCACAGGGTTCCAGAATCCACCGATGTCATGTTCCCAGGCCACAGGATTCCACACTCTAACATCAGTCATCTTCCCAGGCCAATGGTTTCCAGAATCAAACCTCAGTCATATTCCCAGGCCACATGGTTCCAGAATAAAACCTCAGTCATGTTCCCTGGACACAGGTTTAAGAAATAAACTCCCAGTCATGTTCCCAGGCCACAGGGTTCCACAATTAAACCTCAGTCATATTCCCAGGCCAGAGGGTTCCACAATCAAACCTCTGTCCTGTTGCTAGGCCACGGTTCCACCATCAAGCCTCAGTCATGTTCCCAGGAAAGACTGTTCCACAATCAAACCTAAGTCATCTTGCCAAGCCACAGGGTTCCACCATCAAGCCTCACTCATGTTGCCAGGCCACAGGGTTCCACCATCAAGCCTCACTCATGTTCCCAAGCCTGAGGGTTCCACTATCAAACCTCAATCATGTTGCCAGGCCACAGGTGTCAACCATCAAACCTCAGTCATGTTCCCAGTAAACAGGGCTCCAGAATCAAACCAATGTCAAGTTCCCACGCCACGGGGTTCCAGTATCAGGCCTCAGTCATGTTCCCCGTGCACAGGGTGCCACAATCAAACTCAGTCATGTTGCCAGTCCACAGGTTTCTGCCATCACACCTCAGTCAAGTTGCCAGACCACAGGGTTCCAGAATCAAGCCTCAGTCATTTTGCCAGGCCATAGTGTTCCACCATCAAACCTCAGTCATGATCCCAAGCCACATGTTTCCACAATGAAACCTCAGTCATTTTCCCAGGCCAAAGGCTTCCAGAATCAAACCTGAGTCATGTTCGCAGGCCACAGGTTTCAGCAATCAAACCTCAGTCATGTTCCCAGGACACAGGTGTCCAGAATCAAACCTCAGTCATGTTCCCAGGGAACAGGTTTCCAGAAACAAACCTCAGTCATGTTCCCAAGGCACAGGGTTCCAGAATCAAACCTCAGTCATGTTCCCAGGGAACAGGTTTCCAGAAACAAACCTCAGTCATGTTCCCTAGCCACAGTCTTCCAGAATCAAACCTCAGTCATGTTGCCAGGCCACAGGTTTCCACCATCAAACCTCAGGCATGTTCCCAGGCCACAGGGTTCCAGAATCAAACCGTTCTCATGTTCCCAGGCCACAGCGTTCCAGAATCCACCGTTGTCATTTTCCCAGGCCACAAGATTCCAGAATCAATCCTCAGTTATGTTCCCAGGCTACAGGGTTCCAGAATAAAACCTCAGTCATGTTCCCAGTCCACAGGGTTCCAGAACCGAGGCTAAGTCAGGTTCCCGGGGCACAGTATTCCACAATCTAAACAGACGTCATGTTCCCAGGCCTCAGGGTTCCAGAATCCACCGATGTCATGTTCCCAGGCCACAGGGTTCCAGAATCAAGCCTCAGTTATGTTCCCAGGCTACAGGGTTCCAGAATAAAACCTCAGTCATGTTCCCAGTCCACAGGGTTCCAGAACCAAGGCTCAGTCAGGTTCCCGGGGCACAGTATTCCACAATCTAAATAGATGTCATGTTCCCAGGCCACAGTTTTCCAGAATCACGCCTCAGTCACGTTCCCAGGCCACAGGGATCCAGAATCAAACTTCAGTCATGTTGCCAGGCCATAGGGTACCACCATCAAACCTCAGTCATATTCCCAGGCCACAGGTTTCCAGAATCAAACCGATTTCATGTTCCCAGGCAACAGGGTACCGGAATCCAAACCGATGCCATGTTCCCAGGCCACAGGATTCTACACTCTAACATCAGTCATCTTCCCAGGCCAATGGTTTCCAGAATCAAACCTCAGTCATATTCCCAGGCCACATGGTTCCAGAATCAAACCTCAGTTGTGTTCCCAGGACACAGGGTTCCAGAATAAAACCTCAGTCATGTTCCCTTGACACAGGTTTCAGAAATAAAATCCCAGTCATGTTCCCAGGCCACAGGGTTCCACAATTAAACCTCAGTCATATTCCCAGGCCAGAGGGTTCCATAATCAAACCTCAGTTCTGTTGCCAGACCACGGTTCCACCATCAAGCCTCAGTCATGTTCCCAGGGAACAGGCTTCCAGAAACAAACCTCAGTCATGTTCCCAAGGCACAGGGTTCCAGAATCAAACCTCAGTCTTGTTCCCAGGACACAGGTTGCCAGAATCAACCCGATATCATGTTCCCTAGCCACAGTCTTCCAGAATCAAACCTCAGTCCTGTTGCCAGGCCACAGGTTTCCACCATCAAACCTCAGGCATGTTCCCAGGCCACAGGGTTCCAGAATCCACCGATGTCATGTTCCCAGGCCACAGGATTCCACACTCTAACATCAGTCATCTTCCCAGGCCAATGGTTTCCAGAATCAAACTTCAGTCATATTCCCAGGCCACATGGTTCCAGAATAAAACCTCAGTCATGTTCCCTGGACACAGGTTTCAGAAATAAACTCCCAGTCATGTTCCCAGGCCACAGGGTTCCACAATTAAACCTCAGTCATATTCCCAGGCCAGAGGGTTCCACAATCAAACCTCTGTCCTGTTGCTAGGCCACGGTTCCACCATCAAGCCTCAGTCATGTTCCCAGGAAAGACTGTTCCACAATCAAACCTAAGTCATCTTGCCAAGCCACAGGGTTCCACCATCAAGCCTCACTCATGCTGCCAGGCCACAGGGTTCCACCATCAAGCCTCACTCATGTTCCCAAGCCTGAGGGTTCCACTATCAAACCTCAATCATGTTGCCAGGCCACAGGTGTCAACCATCAAACCTCAGTCATGTTCCCAGAAAACAGGGCTCCAGAATCAAACCAATGTCAAGTTCCCACGCCACGGGTTTCCAGTATCAGGCCTCAGTCATGTTCCCCGTGCACAGGGTGCCACAATCAAACTCAGTCATGTTGCCAGGCCACAGGTTTCTGCCATCACACCTCAGTCAAGTTGCCAGGCCACAGGGTTCCAGAATCAAGCCTCAGTCATTTTGCCAGGCCATAGTGTTCCACCATCAAACCTCAGTCATGATCCCAAGCCACATGTTTCCACAATGAAACCTCAGTCATTTTCCCAGGCCAAAGGCTTCCAGAATCAAACCTCAGTCATATTCCCAGGACACATGGTTCCAGAATCAAACCTGAGTCATGTTCGCAGGCCACAGGATTCAGCAATCAAACCTCAGTCATGTTCCCAGGACACAGGTGTCCAGAATCAAACCTCAGTCATGTTCCCAGGGAACAGGTTTCCAGAAACAAACCTCAGTCATGTTCCCAAGGCACAGGGTTCCAGAATCAAACCTCAGTCTTGTTCCCAGGACACAGGTTTCCAGAATCAACCCGATATCATGTTCCCTAGCCACAGTCTTCCAGAATCAAACCTCAGTCATGTTGCCAGGCCACAGGTTTCCACCATCAAACCTCAGGCATGTTCCCAGGCCACAGGGTTCCAGAATCAAACCGTTCTCATGTTCCCAGGCCACAGGGTTCCAGAATCCACCGTTGTCATTTTTCCAGGCCACAAGATTCCAGAATCAATCCTCAGTTATGTTCCCAGGCTACAGGGTTCCAGAATAAAACCTCAGTCATGTTCCCAGTCCACAGGGTTCCAGAACCGAGGCTCAGTCAGGTTCCCGGGGCACAGTATTCCACAATCTAAACAGATGTCATGTTCCCAGGCCTCAGGGTTCCAGAATCCACCGATGTCATGTTCCCAGGCCACAGGGTTCCAGAATCAATCCTCAGTTATGTTCCCAGGCTACAGGGTTCCAGAATAAAACCTCAGTCATGTTCCCAGTCCACAGGGTTCCAGAACCAAGGCTCAGTCAGGTTCCCGGGGCACAGTATTCCACAATCTAAATAGATGTCATGTTCCCAGGCCACAGTTTTCCAGAATCACGCCTCAGTCATGTTCCCAGGACACAGGGATCCAGAATCAAACTTCAGTCATGTTGCCAGGCCATAGGGTACCACCATCAAACCTCAGTCATATTCCCAGGCCACAGGTTTCCAGAATCAAACCGATTTCATGTTCCCAGGCAACAGGGTACCGGAATCCAAACCGATGTCATGTTCCCAGGCCACAGGATTCCACACTCTAACATCAGTCATCTTCCCAGGCCAATGGTTTCCAGAATCAAACCTCAGTCATATTCCCAGGCCACATGGTTCCAGAATCAAACCTCAGTTGTGTTCCCAGGACACAGGGTTCCAGAATAAAACCTCAGTCATGTTCCCTGGACACAGGTTTCAGAAATAAAATCCCAGTCATGTTCCCAGGCCACAGGTTTCCACAATTAAACCGCAGTCATATTCCCAGGCCAGAGGGTGCCACAATCAAACCTCAGTTCTGTTGCCAGACCACGGTTCCACCATCAAGCCTCAGTCATGTTCCCAGGGAACAGGCTTCCAGAAACAAACCTCAGTCATGTTCCCAAGGCACAGGGTTCCAGAATCAAACCTCAGTCTTGTTCCCAGGACACAGGTTGCCAGAATCAACCCGATATCATGTTCCCTAGCCACAGTCTTCCAGAATCAAACCTCAGTCCTGTTGCCAGGCCACAGGTTTCCACCATCAAACCTCAGGCATGTTCCCAGGCCACAGGGTTCCAGAATCCACCGATGTCATGTTCCCAGGCCACAGGATTCCACACTCTAACATCAGTCATCTTCCCAGGCCAATGGTTTCCAGAATCAAACCTCAGTCATATTCCCAGGCCACATGGTTCCAGAATAAAACCTCAGTCATGTTCCCTGGACACAGGTTTAAGAAATAAACTCCCAGTCATGTTCCCAGGCCACAGGGTTCCACAATTAAACCTCAGTCATATTCCCAGGCCAGAGGGTTCCACAATCAAACCTCTGTCCTGTTGCTAGGCCACGGTTCCACCATCAAGCCTCAGTCATGTTCCCAGGAAAGACTGTTCCACAATCAAACCTAAGTCATCTTGCCAAGCCACAGGGTTCCACCATCAAGCCTCACTCATGTTGCCAGGCCACAGGGTTCCACCATCAAGCCTCACTCATGTTCCCAAGCCTGAGGGTTCCACTATCAAACCTCAATCATGTTGCCAGGCCACAGGTGTCAACCATCAAACCTCAGTCATGTTCCCAGTAAACAGGGCTCCAGAATCAAACCAATGTCAAGTTCCCACGCCACGGGGTTCCAGTATCAGGCCTCAGTCATGTTCCCCGTGCACAGGGTGCCACAATCAAACTCAGTCATGTTGCCAGTCCACAGGTTTCTGCCATCACACCTCAGTCAAGTTGCCAGACCACAGGGTTCCAGAATCAAGCCTCAGTCATTTTGCCAGGCCATAGTGTTCCACCATCAAACCTCAGTCATGATCCCAAGCCACATGTTTCCACAATGAAACCTCAGTCATTTTCCCAGGCCAAAGGCTTCCAGAATCAAACCTGAGTCATGTTCGCAGGCCACAGGTTTCAGCAATCAAACCTCAGTCATGTTCCCAGGACACAGGTGTCCAGAATCAAACCTCAGTCATGTTCCCAGGGAACAGGTTTCCAGAAACAAACCTCAGTCATGTTCCCAAGGCACAGGGTTCCAGAATCAAACCTCAGTCATGTTCCCAGGGAACAGGTTTCCAGAAACAAACCTCAGTCATGTTCCCTAGCCACAGTCTTCCAGAATCAAACCTCAGTCATGTTGCCAGGCCACAGGTTTCCACCATCAAACCTCAGGCATGTTCCCAGGCCACAGGGTTCCAGAATCAAACCGTTCTCATGTTCCCAGGCCACAGCGTTCCAGAATCCACCGTTGTCATTTTCCCAGGCCACAAGATTCCAGAATCAATCCTCAGTTATGTTCCCAGGCTACAGGGTTCCAGAATAAAACCTCAGTCATGTTCCCAGTCCACAGGGTTCCAGAACCGAGGCTAAGTCAGGTTCCCGCGGCACAGTATTCCACAATCTAAACAGACGTCATGTTCCCAGGCCTCAGGGTTCCAGAATCCACCGATGTCATGTTCCCAGGCCACAGGGTTCCAGAATCAAGCCTCAGTTATGTTCCCAGGCTACAGGGTTCCAGAATAAAACCTCAGTCATGTTCCCAGTCCACAGGGTTCCAGAACCAAGGCTCAGTCAGGTTCCCGGGGCACAGTATTCCACAATCTAAATAGATGTCATGTTCCCAGGCCACAGTTTTCCAGAATCACGCCTCAGTCACGTTCCCAGGCCACAGGGATCCAGAATCAAACTTCAGTCATGTTGCCAGGCCATAGGGTACCACCATCAAACCTCAGTCATATTCCCAGGCCACAGGTTTCCAGAATCAAACCGATTTCATGTTCCCAGGCAACAGGGTACCGGAATCCAAACCGATGCCATGTTCCCAGGCCACAGGATTCTACACTCTAACATCAGTCATCTTCCCAGGCCAATGGTTTCCAGAATCAAACCTCAGTCATATTCCCAGGCCACATGGTTCCAGAATCAAACCTCAGTTGTGTTCCCAGGACACAGGGTTCCAGAATAAAACCTCAGTCATGTTCCCTTGACACAGGTTTCAGAAATAAAATCCCAGTCATGTTCCCAGGCCACAGGGTTCCACAATTAAACCTCAGTCATATTCCCAGGCCAGAGGGTTCCATAATCAAACCTCAGTTCTGTTGCCAGACCACGGTTCCACCATCAAGCCTCAGTCATGTTCCCAGGGAACAGGCTTCCAGAAACAAACCTCAGTCATGTTCCCAAGGCACAGGGTTCCAGAATCAAACCTCAGTCTTGTTCCCAGGACACAGGTTGCCAGAATCAACCCGATATCATGTTCCCTAGCCACAGTCTTCCAGAATCAAACCTCAGTCCTGTTGCCAGGCCACAGGTTTCCACCATCAAACCTCAGGCATGTTCCCAGGCCACAGGGTTCCAGAATCCACCGATGTCATGTTCCCAGGCCACAGGATTCCACACTCTAACATCAGTCATCTTCCCAGGCCAATGGTTTCCAGAATCAAACCTCAGTCATATTCCCAGGCCACATGGTTCCAGAATAAAACCTCAGTCATGTTCCCTGGACACAGGTTTCAGAAATAAACTCCCAGTCATGTTCCCAGGCCACAGGGTTCCACAATTAAACCTCAGTCATATTCCCAGGCCAGAGGGTTCCACAATCAAACCTCTGTCCTGTTGCTAGGCCACGGTTCCACCATCAAGCCTCAGTCATGTTCCCAGGAAAGACTGTTCCACAATCAAACCTAAGTCATCTTGCCAAGCCACAGGGTTCCACCATCAAGCCTCACTCATGTTGCCAGGCCACAGGGTTCCACCATCAAGCCTCACTCATGTTCCCAAGCCTGAGGGTTCCACTATCAAACCTCAATCATGTTGCCAGGCCACAGGTGTCAAACATCAAACCTCAGTCATGTTCCCAAGGCACAGGGTTCCAGAATCAAACCTCAGTCTTGTTCCCAGGACACAGGTTTCCAGAATCAACCCGATATCATGTTCCCTAGCCACAGTCTTTCAGAATCAAACATCAGTCATGTTGCCAGGCCACAGGATTCCACCATCAAACCTCAGGCATGTTCCCAGGCCACAGGGTTCCAGAATCAAACCGTTCTCATGTTCCCAGGCCACAGGGTTCCAGAATCCACCGTTGTCATTTTCCCAGGCCACAAGATTCCAGAATCAATCCTCAGTTATGTTCCCAGGCTGCAGGGTTCCAGAATAAAACCTCAGTCATGTTCCCAGTCCACAGGGTTCAAGAACCGAGGCTCAGTCAGGTTCCCGGGGCACAGTATTCCACAATCTAAACAGATGTCATGTTCCCAGGCCTCAGGGTTCCAGAATCCACCGATGTCATGTTCCCAGGCCACAGGGTTCCAGAATCAATCCTCAGTTATGTTCCCAGGCTACAGGGTTCCAGAATAAAA
This sequence comes from Balaenoptera physalus, assembly GCF_965194825.1. Taxonomy (NCBI): domain Eukaryota; kingdom Metazoa; phylum Chordata; class Mammalia; order Artiodactyla; family Balaenopteridae; genus Balaenoptera; species Balaenoptera physalus. The sequence continues at coordinate 399,814 of NW_028125977.1, read as the reverse complement.
CCTCAGTCATGTTCCCAGCCCACAGGGTTCCAGAACCAAGGCTTAGTCAGGTTCCCGGGGCACAGTATTCCACAATCTAAATAGATGTCATGTTCCCAGGCCACAGTTTTCCAGAATCACGCCTCAGTCACGTTCCCAGGCCACAGGGATCCAGAATCAAACTTCAGTCATGTTGCCAGGCCATAGGGTACCACCATCAAACCTCAGTCATATTCCCAGGCCACAGGTTTCCAGAATCAAACCGATTTCATGTTCCCAGGCAACAGGGTACCAGAATCCAAACCGATGTCATGTTCCCAGGCCACAGGATTCCACACTCTAACATCAGTCATCTTCCCAGGCCAATGGTTTCCAGAATCAAACCTCAGTCATATTCCCAGGCCACATGGTTCCAGAATCAAACCTCAGTTGTGTTCCCAGGACACAGGGTTCCAGAATAAAACCTCAGTCATGTTCCCTTGACAAAGGTTTCAGAAATAAAATCCCAGTCATGTTCCCAGGCCACAGGGTTCCACAATTAAACCTCAGTCATATTCCCAGGCCAGAGGGTTCCACAATCAAACCTCAGTTCTGTTGCCAGACCACGGTTCCACCATCAAGCCTCAGTCATGTTCCCAGGGAACAGGCTTCCAGAAACAAACCTCAGTCATGTTCCCAAGGCACAGGGTTCCAGAATCAAACCTCAGTCTTGTTCCCAGGACACAGGTTGCCAGAATCAACCCGATATCATGTTCCCTAGCCACAGTCTTCCAGAATCAAACCTCAGTCCTGTTGCCAGGCCACAGGTTTCCACCATCAAACCTCAGGCATGTTCCCAGGCCACAGGGTTCCAGAATCCACCGATGTCATGTTCCCAGGCCACAGGATTCCACACTCTAACATCAGTCATCTTCCCAGGCCAATGGTTTCCAGAATCAAACCTCAGTCATATTCCCAGGCCACATGGTTCCAGAATAAAACCTCAGTCATGTTCCCTGGACACAGGTTTCAGAAATAAACTCCCAGTCATGTTCCCAGGCCACAGGGTTCCACAATTAAACCTCAGTCATATTCCCAGGCCAGAGGGTTCCACAATCAAACCTCTGTCCTGTTGCTAGGCCACGGTTCCACCATCAAGCCTCAGTCATGTTCCCAGGAAAGACTGTTCCACAATCAAACCTAAGTCATCTTGCCAAGCCACAGGGTTCCACCATCAAGCCTCACTCATGTTGCCAGGCCACAGGGTTCCACCATCAAGCCTCACTCATGTTCCCAAGCCTGAGGGTTCCACTATCAAACCTCAATCATGTTAACAGGCCACAGGTGTCAACCATCAAACCTCAGTCATGTTCCCAGTAAACAGGGCTCCAGAATCAAACCAATGTCAAGTTCCCAGGCCACGGGGTTCTAGTATCAGGCCTCAGTCATGTTCCCCGTGCACAGGGTGCCACAATCAAACTCATTCATGTTGCCAGGCCACAGGTTTCTGCCATCACACCTCAGTCAAGTTGCCAGGGCACAGGGTTCCAGAATCAAGCCTCAGTCATTTTGCCAGGCCAGAGTGTTCCACCATCAAACCTCAGTCATGATCCCAAGCTACATGTTTCCACAATGAAACCTCAGTCATTTTCCCAGGCCAAAGGCTTCCAGAATCAAACCTCAGTCATATTCCCAGGACACATGGTTCCAGAATCAAACCTGAGTCATGTTCGCAGGCCACAGGTTTCAGCAATCAAACCTCAGTCATGTTCCCAGGGAACAGGTTTCCAGAAACAAACCTCAGTCATGTTCCCAAGGCACAGGGTTCCAGAATCAAACCTCAGTCTTGTTCCCATGACACAGGTTTCCAGAATCAACCCGATATCATGTTCCCTAGCCACAGTCTTCCAGAATCAAACCTCAGTCATGTTGCCAGGCCACAGGTTTCCACCATCAAACCTCAGGCATGTTCCCAGGCCACAGGGTTCCAGAATCAAACCGTTCTCATGTTCCCAGGCCACAGGGTTCCAGAATCCACCGTTGTCATTTTCCCAGGCCACAAGATTGCAGAATCAATCCTCAGTTATGTTCCCAGGCTACAGGGTTCCAGAATAAAACCTCAGTCATGTTCCCAGTCCACAGGGTTCCAGAACCGAGGCTCAGTCAGGTTCCCGGGGCACAGTATTCCACAATCTAAACAGATGTCATGTTCCCAGGCCTCAGGGTTCCAGAATCCACCGATGTCATGTTCCCAGGCCACAGGTTTCCAGAATCAATCCTCAGTTATGTTCCCAGGCTACAGGGTTCCAGAATAAAACCTCAGTCATGTTCCCAGCCCACAGGGTTTCAGAACCAAGGCTTAGTCAGGTTCCCGGGGCACAGTATTCCACAATCTAAATAGATGTCCTGTTCCCAGGCCACAGTTTTCCAGAATCACGCCTCAGTCACGTTCCCAGGCCACAGGGATCCAGAATCAAACTTCAGTCATGTTGCCAGGCCATAGGGTACCACCATCAAACCTCAGTCATATTCCCAGGCCACAGGTTTCCAGAATCAAACCGATTTCATGTTCCCAGGCAACAGGGTACCGGAATCCAAACCGATGTCATGTTCCCAGGCCACAGGATTCCACACTCTAACATCAGTCATCTTCCCAGGCCAATGGTTTCCAGAATCAAACCTCAGTCATATTCCCAGGCCACATGGTTCCAGAATCAAACCTCAGTTGTGTTCCCAGGACACAGGGTTCCAGAATAAAACCTCAGTCATGTTCCCTGGACACAGGTTTCAGAAATAAAATCCCAGTCATGTTCCCAGGCCACAGGTTTCCACAATTAAACCGCAGTCATATTCCCAGGCCAGAGGGTGCCACAATCAAACCTCAGTTCTGTTGCCAGACCACGGTTCCACCATCAAGCCTCAGTCATGTTCCCAGGGAACAGGCTTCCAGAAACAAACCTCAGTCATGTTCCCAAGGCACAGGGTTCCAGAATCAAACCTCAGTCTTGTTCCCAGGACACAGGTTGCCAGAATCAACCCGATATCATGTTCCCTAGCCACAGTCTTCCAGAATCAAACCTCAGTCCTGTTGCCAGGCCACAGGTTTCCACCATCAAACCTCAGGCATGTTCCCAGGCCACAGGGTTCCAGAATCCACCGATGTCATGTTCCCAGGCCACAGGATTCCACACTCTAACATCAGTCATCTTCCCAGGCCAATGGTTTCCAGAATCAAACCTCAGTCATATTCCCAGGCCACATGGTTCCAGAATAAAACCTCAGTCATGTTCCCTGGACACAGGTTTAAGAAATAAACTCCCAGTCATGTTCCCAGGCCACAGGGTTCCACAATTAAACCTCAGTCATATTCCCAGGCCAGAGGGTTCCACAATCAAACCTCTGTCCTGTTGCTAGGCCACGGTTCCACCATCAAGCCTCAGTCATGTTCCCAGGAAAGACTGTTCCACAATCAAACCTAAGTCATCTTGCCAAGCCACAGGGTTCCACCATCAAGCCTCACTCATGTTGCCAGGCCACAGGGTTCCACCATCAAGCCTCACTCATGTTCCCAAGCCTGAGGGTTCCACTATCAAACCTCAATCATGTTGCCAGGCCACAGGTGTCAACCATCAAACCTCAGTCATGTTCCCAGTAAACAGGGCTCCAGAATCAAACCAATGTCAAGTTCCCACGCCACGGGGTTCCAGTATCAGGCCTCAGTCATGTTCCCCGTGCACAGGGTGCCACAATCAAACTCAGTCATGTTGCCAGTCCACAGGTTTCTGCCATCACACCTCAGTCAAGTTGCCAGACCACAGGGTTCCAGAATCAAGCCTCAGTCATTTTGCCAGGCCATAGTGTTCCACCATCAAACCTCAGTCATGATCCCAAGCCACATGTTTCCACAATGAAACCTCAGTCATTTTCCCAGGCCAAAGGCTTCCAGAATCAAACCTGAGTCATGTTCGCAGGCCACAGGTTTCAGCAATCAAACCTCAGTCATGTTCCCAGGACACAGGTGTCCAGAATCAAACCTCAGTCATGTTCCCAGGGAACAGGTTTCCAGAAACAAACCTCAGTCATGTTCCCAAGGCACAGGGTTCCAGAATCAAACCTCAGTCATGTTCCCAGGGAACAGGTTTCCAGAAACAAACCTCAGTCATGTTCCCTAGCCACAGTCTTCCAGAATCAAACCTCAGTCATGTTGCCAGGCCACAGGTTTCCACCATCAAACCTCAGGCATGTTCCCAGGCCACAGGGTTCCAGAATCAAACCGTTCTCATGTTCCCAGGCCACAGCGTTCCAGAATCCACCGTTGTCATTTTCCCAGGCCACAAGATTCCAGAATCAATCCTCAGTTATGTTCCCAGGCTACAGGGTTCCAGAATAAAACCTCAGTCATGTTCCCAGTCCACAGGGTTCCAGAACCGAGGCTAAGTCAGGTTCCCGGGGCACAGTATTCCACAATCTAAACAGACGTCATGTTCCCAGGCCTCAGGGTTCCAGAATCCACCGATGTCATGTTCCCAGGCCACAGGGTTCCAGAATCAAGCCTCAGTTATGTTCCCAGGCTACAGGGTTCCAGAATAAAACCTCAGTCATGTTCCCAGTCCACAGGGTTCCAGAACCAAGGCTCAGTCAGGTTCCCGGGGCACAGTATTCCACAATCTAAATAGATGTCATGTTCCCAGGCCACAGTTTTCCAGAATCACGCCTCAGTCACGTTCCCAGGCCACAGGGATCCAGAATCAAACTTCAGTCATGTTGCCAGGCCATAGGGTACCACCATCAAACCTCAGTCATATTCCCAGGCCACAGGTTTCCAGAATCAAACCGATTTCATGTTCCCAGGCAACAGGGTACCGGAATCCAAACCGATGCCATGTTCCCAGGCCACAGGATTCTACACTCTAACATCAGTCATCTTCCCAGGCCAATGGTTTCCAGAATCAAACCTCAGTCATATTCCCAGGCCACATGGTTCCAGAATCAAACCTCGGTTGTGTTCCCAGGACACAGGGTTCCAGAATAAAACCTCAGTCATGTTCCCTTGACACAGGTTTCAGAAATAAAATCCCAGTCATGTTCCCAGGCCACAGGGTTCCACAATTAAACCTCAGTCATATTCCCAGGCCAGAGGGTTCCATAATCAAACCTCAGTTCTGTTGCCAGACCACGGTTCCACCATCAAGCCTCAGTCATGTTCCCAGGGAACAGGCTTCCAGAAACAAACCTCAGTCATGTTCCCAAGGCACAGGGTTCCAGAATCAAACCTCAGTCTTGTTCCCAGGACACAGGTTGCCAGAATCAACCCGATATCATGTTCCCTAGCCACAGTCTTCCAGAATCAAACCTCAGTCCTGTTGCCAGGCCACAGGTTTCCACCATCAAACCTCAGGCATGTTCCCAGGCCACAGGGTTCCAGAATCCACCGATGTCATGTTCCCAGGCCACAGGATTCCACACTCTAACATCAGTCATCTTCCCAGGCCAATGGTTTCCAGAATCAAACTTCAGTCATATTCCCAGGCCACATGGTTCCAGAATAAAACCTCAGTCATGTTCCCTGGACACAGGTTTCAGAAATAAACTCCCAGTCATGTTCCCAGGCCACAGGGTTCCACAATTAAACCTCAGTCATATTCCCAGGCCAGAGGGTTCCACAATCAAACCTCTGTCCTGTTGCTAGGCCACGGTTCCACCATCAAGCCTCAGTCATGTTCCCAGGAAAGACTGTTCCACAATCAAACCTAAGTCATCTTGCCAAGCCACAGGGTTCCACCATCAAGCCTCACTCATGCTGCCAGGCCACAGGGTTCCACCATCAAGCCTCACTCATGTTCCCAAGCCTGAGGGTTCCACTATCAAACCTCAATCATGTTGCCAGGCCACAGGTGTCAAACATCAAACCTCAGTCATGTTCCCAAGGCACAGGGTTCCAGAATCAAACCTCAGTCTTGTTCCCAGGACACAGGTTTCCAGAATCAACCCGATATCATGTTCCCTAGCCACAGTCTTTCAGAATCAAACATCAGTCATGTTGCCAGGCCACAGGATTCCACCATCAAACCTCAGGCATGTTCCCAGGCCACAGGGTTCCAGAATCAAACCGTTCTCATGTTCCCAGGCCACAGGGTTCCAGAATCCACCGTTGTCATTTTCCCAGGCCACAAGATTCCAGAATCAATCCTCAGTTATGTTCCCAGGCTACAGGGTTCCAGAATAAAACCTCAGTCATGTTCCCAGTCCACAGGGTTCCAGAACCGAGGCTCAGTCAGGTTCCCGGGGCACAGTATTCCACAATCTAAACAGATGTCATGTTCCCAGGCCTCAGGGTTCCAGAATCCACCGATGTCATGTTCCCAGGCCACAGGGTTCCAGAATCAATCCTCAGTTATGTTCCCAGGCTACAGGGTTCCAGAATAAAACCTCAGTCATGTTCCCAGCCCACAGGGTTCCAGAACCAAGGCTTAGTCAGGTTCCCGGGGCACAGTATTCCACAATCTAAATAGATGTCATGTTCCCAGGCCACAGTTTTCCAGAATCACGCCTCAGTCACGTTCCCAGGCCACAGGGATCCAGAATCAAACTTCAGTCATGTTGCCAGGCCATAGGGTACCACCATCAAACCTGAGTCATATTCCCAGGCCACAGGTTTCCAGAATCAAACCGATTTCATGTTCCCAGGCAACAGGGTACCGGAATCCAAACCGATGTCATGTTCCCAGGCCACAGGATTCCACACTCTAACATCAGTCATCTTCCCAGGCCAATGGTTTCCAGAATCAAACCTCAGTCATATTCCCAGGCCACATGGTTCCAGAATCAAACCTCAGTTGTGTTCCCAGGACACAGGGTTCCAGAATAAAACCTCAGTCATGTTCCCTTGACACAGGTTTCAGAAATAAAATCCCAGTCATGTTCCCAGGCCACAGGGTTCCACAATTAAACCTCAGTCATATTCCCAGGCCAGAGGGTTCCACAATCAAACCTCAGTTCTGTTGCCAGACCACGGTTCCACCATCAAGCCTCAGTCATGTTCCCAGGGAACAGGCTTCCAGAAACAAACCTCAGTCATGTTCCCAAGGCACAGGGTTCCAGAATCAAACCTCAGTCTTGTTCCCAGGACACAGGTTGCCAGAATCAACCCGATATCATGTTCCCTAGCCACAGTCTTCCAGAATCAAACCTCAGTCCTGTTGCCAGGCCACAGGTTTCCACCATCAAACCTCAGGCATGTTCCCAGGCCACAGGGTTCCCGAATCCACCGATGTCATGTTCCCAGGCCACAGGATTCCACACTCTAACATCAGTCATCTTCCCAGGCCAATGGTTTCCAGAATCAAACCTCAGTCATATTCCCAGGCCACATGGTTCCAGAATAAAACCTCAGTCATGTTCCCTGGACACAGGTTTCAGAAATAAACTCCCAGTCATGTTCCCAGGCCACAGGGTTCCACAATTAAACCTCAGTCATATTCCCAGGCCAGAGGGTTCCACAATCAAACCTCTGTCCTGTTGCTAGGCCACGGTTCCACCATCAAGCCTCAGTCATGTTCCCAGGAAAGACTGTTCCACAATCAAACCTAAGTCATCTTGCCAAGCCACAGGGTTCCACCATCAAGCCTCACTCATGTTGCCAGGCCACAGGGTTCCACCATCAAGCCTCACTCATGTTCCCAAGCCTGAGGGTTCCACTATCAAACCTCAATCATGTTAACAGGCCACAGGTGTCAACCATCAAACCTCAGTCATGTTCCCAGTAAACAGGGCTCCAGAATCAAACCAATGTCAAGTTCCCAGGCCACGGGGTTCTAGTATCAGGCCTCAGTCATGTTCCCCGTGCACAGGGTGCCACAATCAAACTCATTCATGTTGCCAGGCCACAGGTTTCTGCCATCACACCTCAGTCAAGTTGCCAGGGCACAGGGTTCCAGAATCAAGCCTCAGTCATTTTGCCAGGCCAGAGTGTTCCACCATCAAACCTCAGTCATGATCCCAAGCTACATGTTTCCACAATGAAACCTCAGTCATTTTCCCAGGCCAAAGGCTTCCAGAATCAAACCTCAGTCATATTCCCAGGACACATGGTTCCAGAATCAAACCTGAGTCATGTTCGCAGGCCACAGGTTTCAGCAATCAAACCTCAGTCATGTTCCCAGGACACAGGTGTCCAGAATCAAACCTCAGTCATGTTCCCAGGGAACAGGTTTCCAGAAACAAACCTCAGTCATGTTCCCAAGGCACAGGGTTCCAGAATCAAACCTCAGTCTTGTTCCCATGACACAGGTTTCCAGAATCAACCCGATATCATGTTCCCTAGCCACAGTCTTCCAGAATCAAACCTCAGTCATGTTGCCAGGCCACAGGTTTCCACCATCAAACCTCAGGCATGTTCCCAGGCCACAGGGTTCCAGAATCAAACCGTTCTCATGTTCCCAGGCCACAGGGTTCCAGAATCCACCGTTGTCATTTTCCCAGGCCACAAGATTGCAGAATCAATCCTCAGTTATGTTCCCAGGCTACAGGGTTCCAGAATAAAACCTCAGTCATGTTCCCAGTCCACAGGGTTCCAGAACCGAGGCTCAGTCAGGTTCCCGGGGCACAGTATTCCACAATCTAAACAGATGTCATGTTCCCAGGCCTCAGGGTTCCAGAATCCACCGATGTCATGTTCCCAGGCCACAGGTTTCCAGAATCAATCCTCAGTTATGTTCCCAGGCTACAGGGTTCCAGAATAAAACCTCAGTCATGTTCCCAGCCCACAGGGTTTCAGAACCAAGGCTTAGTCAGGTTCCCGGGGCACAGTATTCCACAATCTAAATAGATGTCCTGTTCCCAGGCCACAGTTTTCCAGAATCACGCCTCAGTCACGTTCCCAGGCCACAGGGATCCAGAATCAAACTTCAGTCATGTTGCCAGGCCATAGGGTACCACCATCAAACCTCAGTCATATTCCCAGGCCACAGGTTTCCAGAATCAAACCGATTTCATGTTCCCAGGCAACAGGGTACCGGAATCCAAACCGATGTCATGTTCCCAGGCCACAGGATTCCACACTCTAACATCAGTCATCTTCCCAGGCCAATGGTTTCCAGAATCAAACCTCAGTCATATTCCCAGGCCACATGGTTCCAGAATAAAACCTCAGTCATGTTCCCTGGACACAGGTTTCAGAAATAAACTCCCAGTCATGTTCCCAGCCCACAGGGTTCCACAATGAAACCTCAGTCATATTCCCAGGCCAGAGGGTTCCACAATCAAACCTCTGTCCTGTTGCTAGGCCACGGTTCCACCATCAAGCCTCAGTCATGTTCCCAGGAAAGACTGTTCCACAATCAAACCTAAGTCATCTTGCCAAGCCACAGGGTTCCACCATCAAGCCTCACTCATGTTGCCAGGCCACAGGGTTCCACCATCAAGCCTCACTCATGTTCCCAAGCCTGAGGGTTCCACTATCAAACCTCAATCATGTTGCCAGGCCACAGGTGTCAACCATCAAACCTCAGTCATGTTCCCAGTAAACAGGGCTCCAGAATCAAACCAATGTCAAGTTCCCACGCCACGGGGTTCCAGTATCAGGCCTCAGTCATGTTCCCCGTGCACAGGGTGCCACAATCAAACTCAGTCATGTTGCCAGGCCACAGGTTTCTGCCATCACACCTCAGTCAAGTTGCCAGGCCACAGGGTTCCAGAACCAAGCCTCAGTCATTTTGCCAGGCCATAGTGTTCCACCATCAAACCTCAGTCATGATCCCAAGCCACATGTTTCCACAATGAAACCTCAGTCATTTTCCCAGGCCAAAGTTTTCCAGAATCAAACCACAGTCATATTCCCAGGACACATGGTTCCAGAATCAAACTTGAGTCATGTTCGCAGGCCACAGGTTTCAGCAATCAAACCTCAGTCATGTTCCCAGGACACAGGTGTCCAGAATCAAACCTCAGTCATGTTCCCAGGGAACAGGTTTCCAGAAACAAACCTGTCATGTTCCCAAGGCACAGGGTTCCAGAATCAAACCTCAGTCATGTTCCCAGGGAACAGGTTTCCAGAAACAAACCTCAGTCATGTTCCCTAGCCACAGTCTTCCAGAATCAAACCTCAGTCATGTTGCCAGGCCACAGGTTTCCACCATCAAACCTCAGGCATGTTCCCAGGCCACAGGGTTCCAGAATCAAACCGTTCTCATGTTCCCAGGCCACAGCGTTCCAGAATCCACCGTTGTCATTTTCCCAGGCCACAAGATTCCAGAATCAATCCTCAGTTATGTTCCCAGGCTACAGGGTTCCAGAATAAAACCTCAGTCATGTTCCCAGTCCACAGGGTTCCAGAACCGAGGCTAAGTCAGGTTCCCGGGGCACAGTATTCCACAATCTAAACAGACGTCATGTTCCCAGGCCTCAGGATTCCAGAATCCACCGATGTCATGTTCCCAGGCCACAGGGTTCCAGAATCAAGCCTCAGTTATATTCCCAGGCTACAGGGTTCCAGAATAAAACCTCAGTCATGTTCCCAGTCCACAGGGTTCCAGAACCAAGGCTCAGTCAGGTTCCCGGGGCACAGTATTCCACAATCTAAATAGATGTCATGTTCCCAGGCCACAGATTTCCAGAATCACGCCTCAGTCACGTTCCCAGGCCACAGGGATCCAGAATCAAACTTCAGTCATGTTGCCAGGCCATAGGGTACCACCATCAAACCTCAGTCATATTCCCAGGCCACAGGTTTCCAGAATCAAACCGATTTCATGTTCCCAGGTAACAGGGTACCGGAATCCAAACCGATGCCATGTTCCCAGGCCACAGGATTCTACACTCTAACATCAGTCATCTTCCCAGGCCAATGGTTTCCAGAATCAAACCTCAGTCATATTCCCAGGCCACATGGTTCCAGAATCAAACCTCAGTTGTGTTCCCAGGACACAGGGTTCCAGAATAAAACCTCAGTCATGTTCCCTTGACACAGGTTTCAGAAATAAAATCCCAGTCATGTTCCCAGGCCACAGGGTTCCACAATTAAACCTCAGTCATATTCCCAGGCCAGAGGGTTACACAATCAAACCTCAGTTCTGTTGCCAGACCACGGTTCCACCATCAAGCCTCAGTCATGTTCCCAGGGAACAGGCTTCCAGAAACAAACCTCAGTCATGTTCCCAAGGCACAGGGTTCCAGAATCAAACCTCAGTCTTGTTCCCAGGACACAGGTTGCCAGAATCAACCCGATATCATGTTCCCTAGCCACAGTCTTCCAGAATCAAACCTCAGTCCTGTTGCCAGGCCACAGGTTTCCACCATCAAACCTCAGGCATGTTCCCAGGCCACGGGGTTCCAAAATCCACCGATGTCATGTTCCCAGGCCACAGGATTCCACACTCTAACATCAGTCATCTTCCCAGGCCAATGGTTTCCAGAATCAAACTTCAGTCATATTCCCAGGCCACATAGTTCCAGAATAAAACCTCAGTCATGTTCCCTGGACACAGGTTTCAGAAATAAACTCCCAGTCATGTTCCCAGCCCACAGGGTTCCACAATGAAACCTCAGTCATATTCCCAGGCCAGAGGGTTCCACAATCAAACCTCTGTCCTGTTGCTAGGCCACGGTTCCACCATCAAGCCTCAGTCATGTTCCCAGGAAAGACTGTTCCACAATCAAACCTAAGTCATCTTGCCAAGCCACAGGGTTCCACCATGAAGCCTCACTCATGCTGCCAGGCAACAGGGTTCCACCATCAAGCCTCACTCATGTTCCCAAGCCTGAGGGTTCCACTATCAAACCTCAATCATGTTGCCAGGCCACAGGTGTCAAACATCAAACCTCAGTCATGTTCCCAAGGCACAGGGTTCCAGAATCAAACCTCAGTCTTGTTCCCAGGACACAGGTTTCCAGAATCAACCCGATATCATGTTCCCTAGCCACAGTCTTCCAGAATCAAACCTCAGTCATGTTGCCAGGCCACAGGATTCCACCATCAAACCTCAGGCATGTTCCCAGGCCACAGGGTTCCAGAATCAAACCGTTCTCATGTTCCCAGGCCACAGGGTTCCAGAATCCACCGTTGTCATTTTCCCAGGCCACAAGATTCCAGAATCAATCCTCAGTTATGTTCCCAGGCTACAGGGTTCCAGAATAAAACCTCAGTCATGTTCCCAGTCCACAGGGTTCCAGAACCGAGGCTCAGTCAGGTTCCCGGGGCACAGTATTCCACAATCTAAACAGATGTCATGTTCCCAGGCCTCAGGGTTCCAGAATCCACCGATGTCATGTTCCCAGGCCACAGGGTTCCAGAATCAATCCTCAGTTATGTTCCCAGGCTACAGGGTTCCAGAATAAAACCTCAGTCATGTTCCCAGCCCACAGGGTTCCAGAACCAAGGCTTAGTCAGGTTCCCGGGGCACAGTATTCCACAATCTAAATAGATGTCATGTTCCCAGGCCACAGTTTTCCAGAATCACGCCTCAGTCACGTTCCCAGGCCACAGGGATCCAGAATCAAACTTCAGTCATGTTGCCAGGCCATAGGGTACCACCATCAAACCTCAGTCATATTCCCAGGCCACAGGTTTCCAGAATCAAACCGATTTCATGTTCCCAGGCAACAGGGTACCGGAATCCAAACCGATGTCATGTTCCCAGGCCACAGGATTCCACACTCTAACATCAGTCATCTTCCCAGGCCAATGGTTTCCAGAATCAAACCTCAGTCATATTCCCAGGCCACATGGTTCCAGAATCAAACCTCAGTTGTGTTCCCAGGACACAGGGTTCCAGAATAAAACCTCAGTCATGTTCCCTTGACACAGGTTTCAGAAATAAAATCCCAGTCATGTTCCCAGGCCACAGGGTTCCACAATTAAACCTCAGTCATATTCCCAGGCCAGAGGGTTCCACAATCAAACCTCAGTTCTGTTGCCAGACCACGGTTCCACCATCAAGCCTCAGTCATGTTCCCAGGGAACAGGCTTCCAGAAACAAACCTCAGTCATGTTCCCAAGGCACAGGGTTCCAGAATCAAACCTCAGTCTTGTTCCCAGGACACAGGTTGCCAGAATCAACCCGATATCATGTTCCCTAGCCACAGTCTTCCAGAATCAAACCTCAGTCCTGTTGCCAGGCCACAGGTTTCCACCATCAAACCTCAGGCATGTTCCCAGGCCACAGGGTTCCAGAATCCACCGATGTCATGTTCCCAGGCCACAGGATTCCACACTCTAACATCAGTCATCTTCCCAGGCCAATGGTTTCCAGAATCAAACCTCAGTCATATTCCCAGGCCACATGGTTCCAGAATAAAACCTCAGTCATGTTCCCTGGACACAGGTTTCAGAAATAAACTCCCAGTCATGTTCCCAGGCCACAGGGTTCCACAATTAAACCTCAGTCATATTCCCAGGCCAGAGGGTTCCACAATCAAACCTCTGTCCTGTTGCTAGGCCACGGTTCCACCATCAAGCCTCAGTCATGTTCCCAGGAAAGACTGTTCCACAATCAAACCTAAGTCATCTTGCCAAGCCACAGGGTTCCACCATCAAGCCTCACTCATGTTGCCAGGCCACAGGGTTCCACCATCAAGCCTCACTCATGTTCCCAAGCCTGAGGGTTCCACTATCAAACCTCAATCATGTTAACAGGCCACAGGTGTCAACCATCAAACCTCAGTCATGTTCCCAGTAAACAGGGCTCCAGAATCAAACCAATGTCAAGTTCCCAGGCCACGGGGTTCTAGTATCAGGCCTCAGTCATGTTCCCCGTGCACAGGGTGCCACAATCAAACTCATTCATGTTGCCAGGCCACAGGTTTCTGCCATCACACCTCAGTCAAGTTGCCAGGGCACAGGGTTCCAGAATCAAGCCTCAGTCATTTTGCCAGGCCAGAGTGTTCCACCATCAAACCTCAGTCATGATCCCAAGCTACATGTTTCCACAATGAAACCTCAGTCATTTTCCCAGGCCAAAGGCTTCCAGAATCAAACCTCAGTCATATTCCCAGGACACATGGTTCCAGAATCAAACCTGAGTCATGTTCGCAGGCCACAGGTTTCAGCAATCAAACCTCAGTCATGTTCCCAGGACACAGGTGTCCAGAATCAAACCTCAGTCATGTTCCCAGGGAACAGGTTTCCAGAAACAAACCTCAGTCATGTTCCCAAGGCACAGGGTTCCAGAATCAAACCTCAGTCTTGTTCCCATGACACAGGTTTCCAGAATCAACCCGATATCATGTTCCCTAGCCACAGTCTTCCAGAATCAAACCTCAGTCATGTTGCCAGGCCACAGGTTTCCACCATCAAACCTCAGGCATGTTCCCAGGCCACAGGGTTCCAGAATCAAACCGTTCTCATGTTCCCAGGCCACAGGGTTCCAGAATCCACCGTTGTCATTTTCCCAGGCCACAAGATTGCAGAATCAATCCTCAGTTATGTTCCCAGGCTACAGGGTTCCAGAATAAAACCTCAGTCATGTTCCCAGTCCACAGGGTTCCAGAACCGAGGCTCAGTCAGGTTCCCGGGGCACAGTATTCCACAATCTAAACAGATGTCATGTTCCCAGGCCTCAGGGTTCCAGAATCCACCGATGTCATGTTCCCAGGCCACAGGTTTCCAGAATCAATCCTCAGTTATGTTCCCAGGCTACAGGGTTCCAGAATAAAACCTCAGTCATGTTCCCAGCCCACAGGGTTTCAGAACCAAGGCTTAGTCAGGTTCCCGGGGCACAGTATTCCACAATCTAAATAGATGTCCTGTTCCCAGGCCACAGTTTTCCAGAATCACGCCTCAGTCACGTTCCCAGGCCACAGGGATCCAGAATCAAACTTCAGTCATGTTGCCAGGCCATAGGGTACCACCATCAAACCTCAGTCATATTCCCAGGCCACAGGTTTCCAGAATCAAACCGATTTCATGTTCCCAGGCAACAGGGTACCGGAATCCAAACCGATGTCATGTTCCCAGGCCACAGGATTCCACACTCTAACATCAGTCATCTTCCCAGGCCAATGGTTTCCAGAATCAAACCTCAGTCATATTCCCAGGCCACATGGTTCCAGAATAAAACCTCAGTCATGTTCCCTGGACACAGGTTTCAGAAATAAACTCCCAGTCATGTTCCCAGCCCACAGGGTTCCACAATGAAACCTCAGTCATATTCCCAGGCCAGAGGGTTCCACAATCAAACCTCTGTCCTGTTGCTAGGCCACGGTTCCACCATCAAGCCTCAGTCATGTTCCCAGGAAAGACTGTTCCACAATCAAACCTAAGTCATCTTGCCAAGCCACAGGGTTCCACCATCAAGCCTCACTCATGTTGCCAGGCCACAGGGTTCCACCATCAAGCCTCACTCATGTTCCCAAGCCTGAGGGTTTCACTATCAAACCTCAATCATGTTGCCAGGCCACAGGGGTCAACCATCAAACCTCAGTCATGTTCCCAGTAAACAGGGCTCCAGAATCAAACCAATGTCAAGTTCCCACGCCACGGGGTTCCAGTATCAGGCCTCAGTCATGTTCCCCGTGCACAGGGTGCCACAATCAAACTCAGTCATGTTGCCAGGCCACAGGTTTCTGCCATCACACCTCAGTCAAGTTGCCAGGCCACAGGGTTCCAGAACCAAGCCTCAGTCATTTTGCCAGGCCATAGTGTTCCACCATCAAACCTCAGTCATGATCCCAAGCCACATGTTTCCACAATGAAACCTCAGTCATTTTCCCAGGCCAAAGTTTTCCAGAATCAAACCACAGTCATATTCCCAGGACACATGGTTCCAGAATCAAACCTGAGTCATGTTCGCAGGCCACAGGTTTCAGCAATCAAACCTCAGTCATGTTCCCAGGACACAGGTGTCCAGAATCAAACCTCAGTCATGTTCCCAGGGAACAGGTTTCCAGAAAGAAACCTGTCATGTTCCCAAGGCACAGGGTTCCAGAATCAAACCTCAGTCATGTTCCCAGGGAACAGGTTTCCAGAAACAAACCTCAGTCATGTTCCCTAGCCACAGTCTTCCAGAATCAAACCTCAGTCATGTTGCCAGGCCACAGGTTTCCACCATCAAACCTCAGGCATGTTCCCAGGCCACAGGGTTCCAGAATCAAACCGTTCTCATGTTCCCAGGCCACAGCGTTCCAGAATCCACCGTTGTCATTTTCCCAGGCCACAAGATTCCAGAATCAATCCTCAGTTATGTTCCCAGGCTACAGGGTTCCAGAATAAAACCTCAGTCATGTTCCCAGTCCACAGGGTTCCAGAACCGAGGCTCAGTCAGGTTCCCGGGGCACAGTATTCCACAATCTAAACAGACGTCATGTTCCCAGGCCTCAGGATTCCAGAATCCACCGATGTCATGTTCCCAGGCCACAGGGTTCCAGAATCAAGCCTCAGTTATATTCCCAGGCTACAGGGTTCCAGAATAAAACCTCAGTCATGTTCCCAGTCCACAGGGTTCCAGAACCAAGGCTCAGTCAGGTTCCCGGGGCACAGTATTCCACAATCTAAATAGATGTCATGTTCCCAGGCCACAGATTTCCAGAATCACGCCTCAGTCACGTTCCCAGGCCACAGGGATCCAGAATCAAACTTCAGTCATGTTGCCAGGCCATAGGGTACCACCATCAAACCTCAGTCATATTCCCAGGCCACAGGTTTCCAGAATCAAACCGATTTCATGTTCCCAGGTAACAGGGTACCGGAATCCAAACCGATGCCATGTTCCCAGGCCACAGGATTCTACACTCTAACATCAGTCATCTTCCCAGGCCAATGGTTTCCAGAATCAAACCTCAGTCATATTCCCAGGCCACATGGTTCCAGAATCAAACCTCAGTTGTGTTCCCAGGACACAGGGTTCCAGAATAAAACCTCAGTCATGTTCCCTTGACACAGGTTTCAGAAATAAAATCCCAGTCATGTTCCCAGGCCACAGGGTTCCACAATTAAACCTCAGTCATATTCCCAGGCCAGAGGGTTCCACAATCAAACCTCAGTTCTGTTGCCAGACCACGGTTCCACCATCAAGCCTCAGTCATGTTCCCAGGGAACAGGCTTCCAGAAACAAACCTCAGTCATGTTCCCAAGGCACAGGGTTCCAGAATCAAACCTCAGTCTTGTTCCCAGGACACAGGTTGCCAGAATCAACCCGATATCATGTTCCCTAGCCACAGTCTTCCAGAATCAAACCTCAGTCCTGTTGCCAGGCCACAGGTTTCCACCATCAAACCTCAGGCATGTTCCCAGGCCACGGGGTTCCAAAATCCACCGATGTCATGTTCCCAGGCCACAGGATTCCACACTCTAACATCAGTCATCTTCCCAGGCCAATGGTTTCCAGAATCAAACTTCAGTCATATTCCCAGGCCACATAGTTCCAGAATAAAACCTCAGTCATGTTCCCTGGACACAGGTTTCAGAAATAAACTCCCAGTCATGTTCCCAGGCCACAGGGTTCCACAATTAAACCTCAGTCATATTCCCAGGCCAGAGGGCTCCACAATCAAACCTCTGTCCTGTTGCTAGGCCACGGTTCCACCATCAAGCCTCAGTCATGTTCCCAGGAAAGACTGTTCCACAATCAAACCTAAGTCATCTTGCCAAGCCACAGGGTTCCACCATCAAGCCTCACTCATGTTGCCAGGCCACAGGGTTCCACCATCAAGCCTCACTCATGTTCCCAAGCCTGAGGGTTCCACTATCAAACCTCAATCATGTTGCCAGGCCACAGGTGTCAAACATCAAACCTCAGTCATGTTCCCAAGGCACAGGGTTCCAGAATCAAACCTCAGTCTTGTTCCCAGGACACAGGTTTCCAGAATCAACCCGATATCATGTTCCCTAGCCACAGTCTTCCAGAATCAAACCTCAGTCATGTTGCCAGGCCACAGGATTCCACCATCAAACCTCAGGCATGTTCCCAGGCCACAGGGTTCCAGAATCAAACCGTTCTCATGTTCCCAGGCCACAGGGTTCCAGAATCAAACCGTTCTCATGTTCCCAGGCCACAGGGTTCCAGAATCCACCGTTGTCATTTTCCCAGGCCACAAGATTCCAGAATCAATCCTCAGTTATGTTCCCAGGCTACAGGGTTCCAGAATAAAACCTCAGTCATGTTCCCAGTCCACAGGGTTCCAGAACCGAGGCTCAGTCAGGTTCCCGGGGCACAGTATTCCACAATCTAAACAGATGTCATGTTCCCAGGCCTCAGGGTTCCAGAATCCACCGATGTCATGTTCCCAGGCCACAGGGTTCCAGAATCAATCCTCAGTTATGTTCCCAGGCTACAGGGTTCCAGAATAAAACCTCAGTCATGTTCCCAGTCCACAGGGTTCCAGAACCAAGGCTCAGTCAGGTTCCCGGGGCACAGTATTCCACAATCTAAATAGATGTCATGTTCCCAGGCCACAGTTTTCCAGAATCACGCCTCAGTCATGTTCCCAGGACACAGGGATCCAGAATCAAACTTCAGTCATGTTGCCAGGCCATAGGGTACCACCATCAAACCTCAGTCATATTCCCAGGCCACAGGTTTCCAGAATCAAACCGATTTCATGTTCCCAGGCAACAGGGTACCGGAATCCAAACCGATGTCATGTTCCCAGGCCACAGGATTCCACACTCTAACATCAGTCATCTTCCCAGGCCAATGGTTTCCAGAATCAAACCTCAGTCATATTCCCAGGCCACATGGTTCCAGAATCAAACCTCAGTTGTGTTCCCAGGACACAGGGTTCCAGAATAAAACCTCAGTCATGTTCCCTGGACACAGGTTTCAGAAATAAAATCCCAGTCATGTTCCCAGGCCACAGGTTTCCACAATTAAACCGCAGTCATATTCCCAGGCCAGAGGGTGCCACAATCAAACCTCAGTTCTGTTGCCAGACCACGGTTCCACCATCAAGCCTCAGTCATGTTCCCAGGGAACAGGCTTCCAGAAACAAACCTCAGTCATGTTCCCAAGGCACAGGGTTCCAGAATCAAACCTCAGTCTTGTTCCCAGGACACAGGTTGCCAGAATCAACCCGATATCATGTTCCCTAGCCACAGTCTTCCAGAATCAAACCTCAGTCCTGTTGCCAGGCCACAGGTTTCCACCATCAAACCTCAGGCATGTTCCCAGGCCACAGGGTTCCAGAATCCACCGATGTCATGTTCCCAGGCCACAGGATTCCACACTCTAACATCAGTCATCTTCCCAGGCCAATGGTTTCCAGAATCAAACCTCAGTCATATTCCCAGGCCACATGGTTCCAGAATAAAACCTCAGTCATGTTCCCTGGACACAGGTTTAAGAAATAAACTCCCAGTCATGTTCCCAGGCCACAGGGTTCCACAATTAAACCTCAGTCATATTCCCAGGCCAGAGGGTTCCACAATCAAACCTCTGTCCTGTTGCTAGGCCACGGTTCCACCATCAAGCCTCAGTCATGTTCCCAGGAAAGACTGTTCCACAATCAAACCTAAGTCATCTTGCCAAGCCACAGGGTTCCACCATCAAGCCTCACTCATGTTGCCAGGCCACAGGGTTCCACCATCAAGCCTCACTCATGTTCCCAAGCCTGAGGGTTCCACTATCAAACCTCAATCATGTTGCCAGGCCACAGGTGTCAACCATCAAACCTCAGTCATGTTCCCAGTAAACAGGGCTCCAGAATCAAACCAATGTCAAGTTCCCACGCCACGGGGTTCCAGTATCAGGCCTCAGTCATGTTCCCCGTGCACAGGGTGCCACAATCAAACTCAGTCATGTTGCCAGTCCACAGGTTTCTGCCATCACACCTCAGTCAAGTTGCCAGGCCACAGGGTTCCAGAATCAAGCCTTAGTCATTTTGCCAGGCCATAGTGTTCCACCATCAAACCTCAGTCATGATCCCAAGCCACATGTTTCCACAATGAAACCTCAGTCATTTTCCCAGGCCAAAGGCTTCCAGAATCAAACCTGAGTCATGTTCGCAGGCCACAGGTTTCAGCAATCAAACCTCAGTCATGTTCCCAGGACACAGGTGTCCAGAATCAAACCTCAGTCATGTTCCCAGGGAACAGGTTTCCAGAAACAAACCTCAGTCATGTTCCCAAGGCACAGGGTTCCAGAATCAAACCTCAGTCATGTTCCCAGGGAACAGGTTTCCAGAAACAAACCTCAGTCATGTTCCCTAGCCACAGTCTTCCAGAATCAAACCTCAGTCATGTTGCCAGGCCACAGGTTTCCACCATCAAACCTCAGGCATGTTCCCAGGCCACAGGGTTCCAGAATCAAACCGTTCTCATGTTCCCAGGCCACAGCGTTCCAGAATCCACCGTTGTCATTTTCCCAGGCCACAAGATTCCAGAATCAATCCTCAGTTATGTTCCCAGGCTACAGGGTTCCAGAATAAAACCTCAGTCATGTTCCCAGTCCACAGGGTTCCAGAACCGAGGCTAAGTCAGGTTCCCGGGGCACAGTATTCCACAATCTAAACAGACGTCATGTTCCCAGGCCTCAGGGTTCCAGAATCCACCGATGTCATGTTCCCAGGCCACAGGGTTCCAGAATCAAGCCTCAGTTATGTTCCCAGGCTACAGGGTTCCAGAATAAAACCTCAGTCATGTTCCCAGTCCACAGGGTTCCAGAACCAAGGCTCAGTCAGGTTCCCGGGGCACAGTATTCCACAATCTAAATAGATGTCATGTTCCCAGGCCACAGTTTTCCAGAATCACGCCTCAGTCACGTTCCCAGGCCACAGGGATCCAGAATCAAACTTCAGTCATGTTGCCAGGCCATAGGGTACCACCATCAAACCTCAGTCATATTCCCAGGCCACAGGTTTCCAGAATCAAACCGATTTCATGTTCCCAGGCAACAGGGTACCGGAATCCAAACCGATGCCATGTTCCCAGGCCACAGGATTCTACACTCTAACATCAGTCATCTTCCCAGGCCAATGGTTTCCAGAATCAAACCTCAGTCATATTCCCAGGCCACATGGTTCCAGAATCAAACCTCAGTTGTGTTCCCAGGACACAGGGTTCCAGAATAAAACCTCAGTCATGTTCCCTTGACACAGGTTTCAGAAATAAAATCCCAGTCATGTTCCCAGGCCACAGGGTTCCACAATTAAACCTCAGTCATATTCCCAGGCCAGAGGGTTCCATAATCAAACCTCAGTTCTGTTGCCAGACCACGGTTCCACCATCAAGCCTCAGTCATGTTCCCAGGGAACAGGCTTCCAGAAACAAACCTCAGTCATGTTCCCAAGGCACAGGGTTCCAGAATCAAACCTCAGTCTTGTTCCCAGGACACAGGTTGCCAGAATCAACCCGATATCATGTTCCCTAGCCACAGTCTTCCAGAATCAAACCTCAGTCCTGTTGCCAGGCCACAGGTTTCCACCATCAAACCTCAGGCATGTTCCCAGGCCACAGGGTTCCAGAATCCACCGATGTCATGTTCCCAGGCCACAGGATTCCACACTCTAACATCAGTCATCTTCCCAGGCCAATGGTTTCCAGAATCAAACTTCAGTCATATTCCCAGGCCACATGGTTCCAGAATAAAACCTCAGTCATGTTCCCTGGACACAGGTTTCAGAAATAAACTCCCAGTCATGTTCCCAGGCCACAGGGTTCCACAATTAAACCTCAGTCATATTCCCAGGCCAGAGGGTTCCACAATCAAACCTCTGTCCTGTTGCTAGGCCACGGTTCCACCATCAAGCCTCAGTCATGTTCCCAGGAAAGACTGTTCCACAATCAAACCTAAGTCATCTTGCCAAGCCACAGGGTTCCACCATCAAGCCTCACTCATGTTGCCAGGCCACAGGGTTCCACCATCAAGCCTCACTCATGTTCCCAAGCCTGAGGGTTCCACTATCAAACCTCAATCATGTTGCCAGGCCACAGGTGTCAAACATCAAACCTCAGTCATGTTCCCAAGGCACAGGGTTCCAGAATCAAACCTCAGTCTTGTTCCCAGGACACAGGTTTCCAGAATCAACCCGATATCATGTTCCCTAGCCACAGTCTTTCAGAATCAAACATCAGTCATGTTGCCAGGCCACAGGATTCCACCATCAAACCTCAGGCATGTTCCCAGGCCACAGGGTTCCAGAATCAAACCGTTCTCATGTTCCCAGGCCACAGGGTTCCAGAATCCACCGTTGTCATTTTCCCAGGCCACAAGATTCCAGAATCAATCCTCAGTTATGTTCCCAGGCTACAGGGTTCCAGAATAAAACCTCAGTCATGTTCCCAGTCCACAGGGTTCAAGAACCGAGGCTCAGTCAGGTTCCCGGGGCACAGTATTCCACAATCTAAACAGATGTCATGTTCCCAGGCCTCAGGGTTCCAGAATCCACCGATGTCATGTTCCCAGGCCACAGGGTTCCAGAATCAATCCTCAGTTATGTTCCCAGGCTACAGGGTTCCAGAATAAAACCTCAGTCATGTTCCCAGCCCACAGGGTTCCAGAACCAAGGCTTAGTCAGGTTCCCGGGGCACAGTATTCCACAATCTAAATAGATGTCATGTTCCCAGGCCACAGTTTTCCAGAATCACGCCTCAGTCACGTTCCCAGGCCACAGGGATCCAGAATCAAACTTCAGTCATGTTGCCAGGCCATAGGGTACCACCATCAAACCTCAGTCATATTCCCAGGCCACAGGTTTCCAGAATCAAACCGATTTCATGTTCCCAGGCAACAGGGTACCAGAATCCAAACCGATGTCATGTTCCCAGGCCACAGGATTCCACACTCTAACATCAGTCATCTTCCCAGGCCAATGGTTTCCAGAATCAAACCTCAGTCATATTCCCAGGCCACATGGTTCCAGAATCAAACCTCAGTTGTGTTCCCAGGACACAGGGTTCCAGAATAAAACCTCAGTCATGTTCCCTTGACAAAGGTTTCAGAAATAGATTCCCAGTCATGTTCCCAGGCCACAGGGTTCCACAATTAAACCTCAGTCATATTCCCAGGCCAGAGGGTTCCACAATCAAACCTCAGTTCTGTTGCCAGACCACGGTTCCACCATCAAGCCTCAGTCATGTTCCCAGGGAACAGGCTTCCAGAAACAAACCTCAGTCATGTTCCCAAGGCACAGGGTTCCAGAATCAAACCTCAGTCTTGTTCCCAGGACACAGGTTGCCAGAATCAACCCGATATCATGTTCCCTAGCCACAGTCTTCCAGAATCAAACCTCAGTCCTGTTGCCAGGCCACAGGTTTCCACCATCAAACCTCAGGCATGTTCCCAGGCCACAGGGTTCCAGAATCCACCGATGTCATGTTCCCAGGCCACAGGATTCCACACTCTAACATCAGTCATCTTCCCAGGCCAATGGTTTCCAGAATCAAACCTCAGTCATATTCCCAGGCCACATGGTTCCAGAATAAAACCTCAGTCATGTTCCCTGGACACAGGTTTCAGAAATAAACTCCCAGTCATGTTCCCAGGCCACAGGGTTCCACAATTAAACCTCAGTCATATTCCCAGGCCAGAGGGTTCCACAATCAAACCTCTGTCCTGTTGCTAGGCCACGGTTCCACCATCAAGCCTCAGTCATGTTCCCAGGAAAGACTGTTCCACAATCAAACCTAAGTCATCTTGCCAAGCCACAGGGTTCCACCATCAAGCCTCACTCATGTTGCCAGGCCACAGGGTTCCACCATCAAGCCTCACTCATGTTCCCAAGCCTGAGGGTTCCACTATCAAACCTCAATCATGTTAACAGGCCACAGGTGTCAACCATCAAACCTCAGTCATGTTCCCAGTAAACAGGGCTCCAGAATCAAACCAATGTCAAGTTCCCAGGCCACGGGGTTCTAGTATCAGGCCTCAGTCATGTTCCCCGTGCACAGGGTGCCACAATCAAACTCATTCATGTTGCCAGGCCACAGGTTTCTGCCATCACACCTCAGTCAAGTTGCCAGGGCACAGGGTTCCAGAATCAAGCCTCAGTCATTTTGCCAGGCCAGAGTGTTCCACCATCAAACCTCAGTCATGATCCCAAGCTACATGTTTCCACAATGAAACCTCAGTCATTTTCCCAGGCCAAAGGCTTCCAGAATCAAACCTCAGTCATATTCCCAGGACACATGGTTCCAGAATCAAACCTGAGTCATGTTCGCAGGCCACAGGTTTCAGCAATCAAACCTCAGTCATGTTCCCAGGGAACAGGTTTCCAGAAACAAACCTCAGTCATGTTCCCAAGGCACAGGGTTCCAGAATCAAACCTCAGTCTTGTTCCCATGACACAGGTTTCCAGAATCAACCCGATATCATGTTCCCTAGCCACAGTCTTCCAGAATCAAACCTCAGTCATGTTGCCAGGCCACAGGTTTCCACCATCAAACCTCAGGCATGTTCCCAGGCCACAGGGTTCCAGAATCAAACCGTTCTCATGTTCCCAGGCCACAGGGTTCCAGAATCCACCGTTGTCATTTTCCCAGGCCACAAGATTGCAGAATCAATCCTCAGTTATGTTCCCAGGCTACAGGGTTCCAGAATAAAACCTCAGTCATGTTCCCAGTCCACAGGGTTCCAGAACCGAGGCTCAGTCAGGTTCCCGGGGCACAGTATTCCACAATCTAAACAGATGTCATGTTCCCAGGCCTCAGGGTTCCAGAATCCACCGATGTCATGTTCCCAGGCCACAGGTTTCCAGAATCAATCCTCAGTTATGTTCCCAGGCTACAGGGTTCCAGAATAAAACCTCAGTCATGTTCCCAGCCCACAGGGTTTCAGAACCAAGGCTTAGTCAGGTTCCCGGGGCACAGTATTCCACAATCTAAATAGATGTCCTGTTCCCAGGCCACAGTTTTCCAGAATCACGCCTCAGTCACGTTCCCAGGCCACAGGGATCCAGAATCAAACTTCAGTCATGTTGCCAGGCCATAGGGTACCACCATCAAACCTCAGTCATATTCCCAGGCCACAGGTTTCCAGAATCAAACCGATTTCATGTTCCCAGGCAACAGGGTACCGGAATCCAAACCGATGTCATGTTCCCAGGCCACAGGATTCCACACTCTAACATCAGTCATCTTCCCAGGCCAATGGTTTCCAGAATCAAACCTCAGTCATATTCCCAGGCCACATGGTTCCAGAATCAAACCTCAGTTGTGTTCCCAGGACACAGGGTTCCAGAATAAAACCTCAGTCATGTTCCCTGGACACAGGTTTCAGAAATAAAATCCCAGTCATGTTCCCAGGCCACAGGTTTCCACAATTAAACCGCAGTCATATTCCCAGGCCAGAGGGTGCCACAATCAAACCTCAGTTCTGTTGCCAGACCACGGTTCCACCATCAAGCCTCAGTCATGTTCCCAGGGAACAGGCTTCCAGAAACAAACCTCAGTCATGTTCCCAAGGCACAGGGTTCCAGAATCAAACCTCAGTCTTGTTCCCAGGACACAGGTTGCCAGAATCAACCCGATATCATGTTCCCTAGCCACAGTCTTCCAGAATCAAACCTCAGTCCTGTTGCCAGGCCACAGGTTTCCACCATCAAACCTCAGGCATGTTCCCAGGCCACAGGGTTCCAGAATCCACCGATGTCATGTTCCCAGGCCACAGGATTCCACACTCTAACATCAGTCATCTTCCCAGGCCAATGGTTTCCAGAATCAAACCTCAGTCATATTCCCAGGCCACATGGTTCCAGAATAAAACCTCAGTCATGTTCCCTGGACACAGGTTTAAGAAATAAACTCCCAGTCATGTTCCCAGGCCACAGGGTTCCACAATTAAACCTCAGTCATATTCCCAGGCCAGAGGGTTCCACAATCAAACCTCTGTCCTGTTGCTAGGCCACGGTTCCACCATCAAGCCTCAGTCATGTTCCCAGGAAAGACTGTTCCACAATCAAACCTAAGTCATCTTGCCAAGCCACAGGGTTCCACCATCAAGCCTCACTCATGTTGCCAGGCCACAGGGTTCCACCATCAAGCCTCACTCATGTTCCCAAGCCTGAGGGTTCCACTATCAAACCTCAATCATGTTGCCAGGCCACAGGTGTCAACCATCAAACCTCAGTCATGTTCCCAGTAAACAGGGCTCCAGAATCAAACCAATGTCAAGTTCCCACGCCACGGGGTTCCAGTATCAGGCCTCAGTCATGTTCCCCGTGCACAGGGTGCCACAATCAAACTCAGTCATGTTGCCAGTCCACAGGTTTCTGCCATCACACCTCAGTCAAGTTGCCAGACCACAGGGTTCCAGAATCAAGCCTCAGTCATTTTGCCAGGCCATAGTGTTCCACCATCAAACCTCAGTCATGATCCCAAGCCACATGTTTCCACAATGAAACCTCAGTCATTTTCCCAGGCCAAAGGCTTCCAGAATCAAACCTGAGTCATGTTCGCAGGCCACAGGTTTCAGCAATCAAACCTCAGTCATGTTCCCAGGACACAGGTGTCCAGAATCAAACCTCAGTCATGTTCCCAGGGAACAGGTTTCCAGAAACAAACCTCAGTCATGTTCCCAAGGCACAGGGTTCCAGAATCAAACCTCAGTCATGTTCCCAGGGAACAGGTTTCCAGAAACAAACCTCAGTCATGTTCCCTAGCCACAGTCTTCCAGAATCAAACCTCAGTCATGTTGCCAGGCCACAGGTTTCCACCATCAAACCTCAGGCATGTTCCCAGGCCACAGGGTTCCAGAATCAAACCGTTCTCATGTTCCCAGGCCACAGCGTTCCAGAATCCACCGTTGTCATTTTCCCAGGCCACAAGATTCCAGAATCAATCCTCAGTTATGTTCCCAGGCTACAGGGTTCCAGAATAAAACCTCAGTCATGTTCCCAGTCCACAGGGTTCCAGAACCGAGGCTAAGTCAGGTTCCCGGGGCACAGTATTCCACAATCTAAACAGACGTCATGTTCCCAGGCCTCAGGGTTCCAGAATCCACCGATGTCATGTTCCCAGGCCACAGGGTTCCAGAATCAATCCTCAGTTATGTTCCCAGGCTACAGGGTTCCAGAATAAAACCTCAGTCATGTTCCCAGTCCACAGGGTTCCAGAACCAAGGCTCAGTCAGGTTCCCGGGGCACAGTATTCCACAATCTAAATAGATGTCATGTTCCCAGGCCACAGTTTTCCAGAATCACGCCTCAGTCACGTTCCCAGGCCACAGGGATCCAGAATCAAACTTCAGTCATGTTGCCAGGCCATAGGGTACCACCATCAAACCTCAGTCATATTCCCAGGCCACAGGTTTCCAGAATCAAACCGATTTCATGTTCCCAGGCAACAGGGTACTGGAATCCAAACCGATGCCATGTTCCCAGGCCACAGGATTCTACACTCTAACATCAGTCATCTTCCCAGGCCAATGGTTTCCAGAATCAAACCTCAGTCATATTCCCAGGCCACATGGTTCCAGAATCAAACCTCAGTTGTGTTCCCAGGACACAGGGTTCCAGAATAAAACCTCAGTCATGTTCCCTTGACACAGGTTTCAGAAATAAAATCCCAGTCATGTTCCCAGGCCACAGGGTTCCACAATTAAACCGCAGTCATATTCCCAGGCCAGAGGGTTCCATAATCAAACCTCAGTTCTGTTGCCAGACCACGGTTCCACCATCAAGCCTCAGTCATGTTCCCAGGGAACAGGCTTCCAGAAACAAACCTCAGTCATGTTTCCAAGGCACAGGGTTCCAGAATCAAACCTCAGTCTTGTTCCCAGGACACAGGTTGCCAGAATCAACCCGATATCATGTTCCCTAGCCACAGTCTTCCAGAATCAAACCTCAGTCCTGTTGCCAGGCCACAGGTTTCCACCATCAAACCTCAGGCATGTTCCCAGGCCACAGGGTTCCAGAATCCACCGATGTCATGTTCCCAGGCCACAGGATTCCACACTCTAACATCAGTCATCTTCCCAGGCCAATGGTTTCCAGAATCAAACTTCAGTCATATTCCCAGGCCACATGGTTCCAGAATAAAACCTCAGTCATGTTCCCTGGACACAGGTTTCAGAAATAAACTCCCAGTCATGTTCCCAGGCCACAGGGTTCCACAATTAAACCTCAGTCATATTCCCAGGCCAGAGGGTTCCACAATCAAACCTCTGTCCTGTTGCTAGGCCACGGTTCCACCATCAAGCCTCAGTCATGTTCCCAGGAAAGACTGTTCCACAATCAAACCTAAGTCATCTTGCCAAGCCACAGGGTTCCACCATCAAGCCTCACTCATGTTGCCAGGCCACAGGGTTCCACCATCAAGCCTCACTCATGTTCCCAAGCCTGAGGGTTCCACTATCAAACCTCAATCATGTTGCCAGGCCACAGGTGTCAACCATCAAACCTCAGTCATGTTCCCAGTAAACAGGGCTCCAGAATCAAACCAATGTCAAGTTCCCACGCCACGGGGTTCCAGTATCAGGCCTCAGTCATGTTCCCCGTGCACAGGGTGCCACAATCAAACTCAGTCATGTTGCCAGTCCACAGGTTTCTGCCATCACACCTCAGTCAAGTTGCCAGGCCACAGGGTTCCAGAATCAAGCCTCAGTCATTTTGCCAGGCCATAGTGTTCCACCATCAAACCTCAGTCATGATCCCAAGCCACATGTTTCCACAATGAAACCTCAGTCATTTTCCCAGGCCAAAGGCTTCCAGAATCAAACCTGAGTCATGTTCGCAGGCCACAGGTTTCAGCAATCAAACCTCAGTCATGTTCCCAGGACACAGGTGTCCAGAATCAAACCTCAGTCATGTTCCCAGGGAACAGGTTTCCAGAAACAAACCTCAGTCATGTTCCCAAGGCACAGGGTTCCAGAATCAAACCTCAGTCATGTTCCCAGGGAACAGGTTTCCAGAAACAAACCTCAGTCATGTTCCCTAGCCACAGTCTTCCAGAATCAAACCTCAGTCATGTTGCCAGGCCACAGGTTTCCACCATCAAACCTCAGGCATGTTCCCAGGCCACAGGGTTCCAGAATCAAACCGTTCTCATGTTCCCAGGCCACAGCGTTCCAGAATCCACCGTTGTCATTTTCCCAGGCCACAAGATTCCAGAATCAATCCTCAGTTATGTTCCCAGGCTACAGGGTTCCAGAATAAAACCTCAGTCATGTTCCCAGTCCACAGGGTTCCAGAACCGAGGCTAAGTCAGGTTCCCGGGGCACAGTATTCCACAATCTAAACAGACGTCATGTTCCCAGGCCTCAGGGTTCCAGAATCCACCGATGTCATGTTCCCAGGCCACAGGGTTCCAGAATCAAGCCTCAGTTATGTTCCCAGGCTACAGGGTTCCAGAATAAAACCTCAGTCATGTTCCCAGTCCACAGGGTTCCAGAACCAAGGCTCAGTCAGGTTCCCGGGGCACAGTATTCCACAATCTAAATAGATGTCATGTTCCCAGGCCACAGTTTTCCAGAATCACGCCTCAGTCACGTTCCCAGGCCACAGGGATCCAGAATCAAACTTCAGTCATGTTGCCAGGCCATAGGGTACCACCATCAAACCTCAGTCATATTCCCAGGCCACAGGTTTCCAGAATCAAACCGATTTCATGTTCCCAGGCAACAGGGTACCGGAATCCAAACCGATGCCATGTTCCCAGGCCACAGGATTCTACACTCTAACATCAGTCATCTTCCCAGGCCAATGGTTTCCAGAATCAAACCTCAGTCATATTCCCAGGCCACATGGTTCCAGAATCAAACCTCGGTTGTGTTCCCAGGACACAGGGTTCCAGAATAAAACCTCAGTCATGTTCCCTTGACACAGGTTTCAGAAATAAAATCCCAGTCATGTTCCCAGGCCACAGGGTTCCACAATTAAACCTCAGTCATATTCCCAGGCCAGAGGGTTCCATAATCAAACCTCAGTTCTGTTGCCAGACCACGGTTCCACCATCAAGCCTCAGTCATGTTCCCAGGGAACAGGCTTCCAGAAACAAACCTCAGTCATGTTCCCAAGGCACAGGGTTCCAGAATCAAACCTCAGTCTTGTTCCCAGGACACAGGTTGCCAGAATCAACCCGATATCATGTTCCCTAGCCACAGTCTTCCAGAATCAAACCTCAGTCCTGTTGCCAGGCCACAGGTTTCCACCATCAAACCTCAGGCATGTTCCCAGGCCACAGGGTTCCAGAATCCACCGATGTCATGTTCCCAGGCCACAGGATTCCACACTCTAACATCAGTCATCTTCCCAGGCCAATGGTTTCCAGAATCAAACTTCAGTCATATTCCCAGGCCACATGGTTCCAGAATAAAACCTCAGTCATGTTCCCTGGACACAGGTTTCAGAAATAAACTCCCAGTCATGTTCCCAGGCCACAGGGTTCCACAATTAAACCTCAGTCATATTCCCAGGCCAGAGGGTTCCACAATCAAACCTCTGTCCTGTTGCTAGGCCACGGTTCCACCATCAAGCCTCAGTCATGTTCCCAGGAAAGACTGTTCCACAATCAAACCTAAGTCATCTTGCCAAGCCACAGGGTTCCACCATCAAGCCTCACTCATGTTGCCAGGCCACAGGGTTCCACCATCAAGCCTCACTCATGTTCCCAAGCCTGAGGGTTCCACTATCAAACCTCAATCATGTTGCCAGGCCACAGGTGTCAAACATCAAACCTCAGTCATGTTCCCAAGGCACAGGGTTCCAGAATCAAACCTCAGTCTTGTTCCCAGGACACAGGTTTCCAGAATCAACCCGATATCATGTTCCCTAGCCACAGTCTTTCAGAATCAAACATCAGTCATGTTGCCAGGCCACAGGATTCCACCATCAAACCTCAGGCATGTTCCCAGGCCACAGGGTTCCAGAATCAAACCGTTCTCATGTTCCCAGGCCACAGGGTTCCAGAATCCACCGTTGTCATTTTCCCAGGCCACAAGATTCCAGAATCAATCCTCAGTTATGTTCCCAGGCTACAGGGTTCCAGAATAAAACCTCAGTCATGTTCCCAGTCCACAGGGTTCAAGAACCGAGGCTCAGTCAGGTTCCCGGGGCACAGTATTCCACAATCTAAACAGATGTCATGTTCCCAGGCCTCAGGGTTCCAGAATCCACCGATGTCATGTTCCCAGGCCACAGGGTTCCAGAATCAATCCTCAGTTATGTTCCCAGGCTACAGGGTTCCAGAATAAAACCTCAGTCATGTTCCCAGCCCACAGGGTTCCAGAACCAAGGCTTAGTCAGGTTCCCGGGGCACAGTATTCCACAATCTAAATAGATGTCATGTTCCCAGGCCACAGTTTTCCAGAATCACGCCTCAGTCACGTTCCCAGGCCACAGGGATCCAGAATCAAACTTCAGTCATGTTGCCAGGCCATAGGGTACCACCATCAAACCTCAGTCATATTCCCAGGCCACAGGTTTCCAGAATCAAACCGATTTCATGTTCCCAGGCAACAGGGTACCAGAATCCAAACCGATGTCATGTTCCCAGGCCACAGGATTCCACACTCTAACATCAGTCATCTTCCCAGGCCAATGGTTTCCAGAATCAAACCTCAGTCATATTCCCAGGCCACATGGTTCCAGAATCAAACCTCAGTTGTGTTCCCAGGACACAGGGTTCCAGAATAAAACCTCAGTCATGTTCCCTTGACAAAGGTTTCAGAAATAAAATCCCAGTCATGTTCCCAGGCCACAGGGTTCCACAATTAAACCTCAGTCATATTCCCAGGCCAGAGGGTTCCACAATCAAACCTCAGTTCTGTTGCCAGACCACGGTTCCACCATCAAGCCTCAGTCATGTTCCCAGGGAACAGGCTTCCAGAAACAAACCTCAGTCATGTTCCCAAGGCACAGGGTTCCAGAATCAAACCTCAGTCTTGTTCCCAGGACACAGGTTGCCAGAATCAACCCGATATCATGTTCCCTAGCCACAGTCTTCCAGAATCAAACCTCAGTCCTGTTGCCAGGCCACAGGTTTCCACCATCAAACCTCAGGCATGTTCCCAGGCCACAGGGTTCCAGAATCCACCGATGTCATGTTCCCAGGCCACAGGATTCCACACTCTAACATCAGTCATCTTCCCAGGCCAATGGTTTCCAGAATCAAACCTCAGTCATATTCCCAGGCCACATGGTTCCAGAATAAAACCTCAGTCATGTTCCCTGGACACAGGTTTCAGAAATAAACTCCCAGTCATGTTCCCAGGCCACAGGGTTCCACAATTAAACCTCAGTCATATTCCCAGGCCAGAGGGTTCCACAATCAAACCTCTGTCCTGTTGCTAGGCCACGGTTCCACCATCAAGCCTCAGTCATGTTCCCAGGAAAGACTGTTCCACAATCAAACCTAAGTCATCTTGCCAAGCCACAGGGTTCCACCATCAAGCCTCACTCATGTTGCCAGGCCACAGGGTTCCACCATCAAGCCTCACTCATGTTCCCAAGCCTGAGGGTTCCACTATCAAACCTCAATCATGTTAACAGGCCACAGGTGTCAACCATCAAACCTCAGTCATGTTCCCAGTAAACAGGGCTCCAGAATCAAACCAATGTCAAGTTCCCAGGCCACGGGGTTCTAGTATCAGGCCTCAGTCATGTTCCCCGTGCACAGGGTGCCACAATCAAACTCATTCATGTTGCCAGGCCACAGGTTTCTGCCATCACACCTCAGTCAAGTTGCCAGGGCACAGGGTTCCAGAATCAAGCCTCAGTCATTTTGCCAGGCCAGAGTGTTCCACCATCAAACCTCAGTCATGATCCCAAGCTACATGTTTCCACAATGAAACCTCAGTCATTTTCCCAGGCCAAAGGCTTCCAGAATCAAACCTCAGTCATATTCCCAGGACACATGGTTCCAGAATCAAACCTGAGTCATGTTCGCAGGCCACAGGTTTCAGCAATCAAACCTCAGTCATGTTCCCAGGGAACAGGTTTCCAGAAACAAACCTCAGTCATGTTCCCAAGGCACAGGGTTCCAGAATCAAACCTCAGTCTTGTTCCCATGACACAGGTTTCCAGAATCAACCCGATATCATGTTCCCTAGCCACAGTCTTCCAGAATCAAACCTCAGTCATGTTGCCAGGCCACAGGTTTCCACCATCAAACCTCAGGCATGTTCCCAGGCCACAGGGTTCCAGAATCAAACCGTTCTCATGTTCCCAGGCCACAGGGTTCCAGAATCCACCGTTGTCATTTTCCCAGGCCACAAGATTGCAGAATCAATCCTCAGTTATGTTCCCAGGCTACAGGGTTCCAGAATAAAACCTCAGTCATGTTCCCAGTCCACAGGGTTCCAGAACCGAGGCTCAGTCAGGTTCCCGGGGCACAGTATTCCACAATCTAAACAGATGTCATGTTCCCAGGCCTCAGGGTTCCAGAATCCACCGATGTCATGTTCCCAGGCCACAGGTTTCCAGAATCAATCCTCAGTTATGTTCCCAGGCTACAGGGTTCCAGAATAAAACCTCAGTCATGTTCCCAGCCCACAGGGTTTCAGAACCAAGGCTTAGTCAGGTTCCCGGGGCACAGTATTCCACAATCTAAATAGATGTCCTGTTCCCAGGCCACAGTTTTCCAGAATCACGCCTCAGTCACGTTCCCAGGCCACAGGGATCCAGAATCAAACTTCAGTCATGTTGCCAGGCCATAGGGTACCACCATCAAACCTCAGTCATATTCCCAGGCCACAGGTTTCCAGAATCAAACCGATTTCATGTTCCCAGGCAACAGGGTACCGGAATCCAAACCGATGTCATGTTCCCAGGCCACAGGATTCCACACTCTAACATCAGTCATCTTCCCAGGCCAATGGTTTCCAGAATCAAACCTCAGTCATATTCCCAGGCCACATGGTTCCAGAATCAAACCTCAGTTGTGTTCCCAGGACACAGGGTTCCAGAATAAAACCTCAGTCATGTTCCCTGGACACAGGTTTCAGAAATAAAATCCCAGTCATGTTCCCAGGCCACAGGTTTCCACAATTAAACCGCAGTCATATTCCCAGGCCAGAGGGTGCCACAATCAAACCTCAGTTCTGTTGCCAGACCACGGTTCCACCATCAAGCCTCAGTCATGTTCCCAGGGAACAGGCTTCCAGAAACAAACCTCAGTCATGTTCCCAAGGCACAGGGTTCCAGAATCAAACCTCAGTCTTGTTCCCAGGACACAGGTTGCCAGAATCAACCCGATATCATGTTCCCTAGCCACAGTCTTCCAGAATCAAACCTCAGTCCTGTTGCCAGGCCACAGGTTTCCACCATCAAACCTCAGGCATGTTCCCAGGCCACAGGGTTCCAGAATCCACCGATGTCATGTTCCCAGGCCACAGGATTCCACACTCTAACATCAGTCATCTTCCCAGGCCAATGGTTTCCAGAATCAAACCTCAGTCATATTCCCAGGCCACATGGTTCCAGAATAAAACCTCAGTCATGTTCCCTGGACACAGGTTTAAGAAATAAACTCCCAGTCATGTTCCCAGGCCACAGGGTTCCACAATTAAACCTCAGTCATATTCCCAGGCCAGAGGGTTCCACAATCAAACCTCTGTCCTGTTGCTAGGCCACGGTTCCACCATCAAGCCTCAGTCATGTTCCCAGGAAAGACTGTTCCACAATCAAACCTAAGTCATCTTGCCAAGCCACAGGGTTCCACCATCAAGCCTCACTCATGTTGCCAGGCCACAGGGTTCCACCATCAAGCCTCACTCATGTTCCCAAGCCTGAGGGTTCCACTATCAAACCTCAATCATGTTGCCAGGCCACAGGTGTCAACCATCAAACCTCAGTCATGTTCCCAGTAAACAGGGCTCCAGAATCAAACCAATGTCAAGTTCCCACGCCACGGGGTTCCAGTATCAGGCCTCAGTCATGTTCCCCGTGCACAGGGTGCCACAATCAAACTCAGTCATGTTGCCAGTCCACAGGTTTCTGCCATCACACCTCAGTCAAGTTGCCAGACCACAGGGTTCCAGAATCAAGCCTCAGTCATTTTGCCAGGCCATAGTGTTCCACCATCAAACCTCAGTCATGATCCCAAGCCACATGTTTCCACAATGAAACCTCAGTCATTTTCCCAGGCCAAAGGCTTCCAGAATCAAACCTGAGTCATGTTCGCAGGCCACAGGTTTCAGCAATCAAACCTCAGTCATGTTCCCAGGACACAGGTGTCCAGAATCAAACCTCAGTCATGTTCCCAGGGAACAGGTTTCCAGAAACAAACCTCAGTCATGTTCCCAAGGCACAGGGTTCCAGAATCAAACCTCAGTCATGTTCCCAGGGAACAGGTTTCCAGAAACAAACCTCAGTCATGTTCCCTAGCCACAGTCTTCCAGAATCAAACCTCAGTCATGTTGCCAGGCCACAGGTTTCCACCATCAAACCTCAGGCATGTTCCCAGGCCACAGGGTTCCAGAATCAAACCGTTCTCATGTTCCCAGGCCACAGCGTTCCAGAATCCACCGTTGTCATTTTCCCAGGCCACAAGATTCCAGAATCAATCCTCAGTTATGTTCCCAGGCTACAGGGTTCCAGAATAAAACCTCAGTCATGTTCCCAGTCCACAGGGTTCCAGAACCGAGGCTAAGTCAGGTTCCCGGGGCACAGTATTCCACAATCTAAACAGACGTCATGTTCCCAGGCCTCAGGGTTCCAGAATCCACCGATGTCATGTTCCCAGGCCACAGGGTTCCAGAATCAATCCTCAGTTATGTTCCCAGGCTACAGGGTTCCAGAATAAAACCTCAGTCATGTTCCCAGTCCACAGGGTTCCAGAACCAAGGCTCAGTCAGGTTCCCGGGGCACAGTATTCCACAATCTAAATAGATGTCATGTTCCCAGGCCACAGTTTTCCAGAATCACGCCTCAGTCACGTTCCCAGGCCACAGGGATCCAGAATCAAACTTCAGTCATGTTGCCAGGCCATAGGGTACCACCATCAAACCTCAGTCATATTCCCAGGCCACAGGTTTCCAGAATCAAACCGATTTCATGTTCCCAGGCAACAGGGTACCGGAATCCAAACCGATGCCATGTTCCCAGGCCACAGGATTCTACACTCTAACATCAGTCATCTTCCCAGGCCAATGGTTTCCAGAATCAAACCTCAGTCATATTCCCAGGCCACATGGTTCCAGAATCAAACCTCAGTTGTGTTCCCAGGACACAGGGTTCCAGAATAAAACCTCAGTCATGTTCCCTTGACACAGGTTTCAGAAATAAAATCCCAGTCATGTTCCCAGGCCACAGGGTTCCACAATTAAACCTCAGTCATATTCCCAGGCCAGAGGGTTCCATAATCAAACCTCAGTTCTGTTGCCAGACCACGGTTCCACCATCAAGCCTCAGTCATGTTCCCAGGGAACAGGCTTCCAGAAACAAACCTCAGTCATGTTTCCAAGGCACAGGGTTCCAGAATCAAACCTCAGTCTTGTTCCCAGGACACAGGTTGCCAGAATCAACCCGATATCATGTTCCCTAGCCACAGTCTTCCAGAATCAAACCTCAGTCCTGTTGCCAGGCCACAGGTTTCCACCATCAAACCTCAGGCATGTTCCCAGGCCACAGGGTTCCAGAATCCACCGATGTCATGTTCCCAGGCCACAGGATTCCACACTCTAACATCAGTCATCTTCCCAGGCCAATGGTTTCCAGAATCAAACTTCAGTCATATTCCCAGGCCACATGGTTCCAGAATAAAACCTCAGTCATGTTCCCTGGACACAGGTTTCAGAAATAAACTCCCAGTCATGTTCCCAGGCCACAGGGTTCCACAATTAAACCTCAGTCATATTCCCAGGCCAGAGGGTTCCACAATCAAACCTCTGTCCTGTTGCTAGGCCACGGTTCCACCATCAAGCCTCAGTCATGTTCCCAGGAAAGACTGTTCCACAATCAAACCTAAGTCATCTTGCCAAGCCACAGGGTTCCACCATCAAGCCTCACTCATGTTGCCAGGCCACAGGGTTCCACCATCAAGCCTCACTCATGTTCCCAAGCCTGAGGGTTCCACTATCAAACCTCAATCATGTTGCCAGGCCACAGGTGTCAACCATCAAACCTCAGTCATGTTCCCAGTAAACAGGGCTCCAGAATCAAACCAATGTCAAGTTCCCACGCCACGGGGTTCCAGTATCAGGCCTCAGTCATGTTCCCCGTGCACAGGGTGCCACAATCAAACTCAGTCATGTTGCCAGTCCACAGGTTTCTGCCATCACACCTCAGTCAAGTTGCCAGGCCACAGGGTTCCAGAATCAAGCCTCAGTCATTTTGCCAGGCCATAGTGTTCCACCATCAAACCTCAGTCATGATCCCAAGCCACATGTTTCCACAATGAAACCTCAGTCATTTTCCCAGGCCAAAGGCTTCCAGAATCAAACCTGAGTCATGTTCGCAGGCCACAGGTTTCAGCAATCAAACCTCAGTCATGTTCCCAGGACACAGGTGTCCAGAATCAAACCTCAGTCATGTTCCCAGGGAACAGGTTTCCAGAAACAAACCTCAGTCATGTTCCCAAGGCACAGGGTTCCAGAATCAAACCTCAGTCATGTTCCCAGGGAACAGGTTTCCAGAAACAAACCTCAGTCATGTTCCCTAGCCACAGTCTTCCAGAATCAAACCTCAGTCATGTTGCCAGGCCACAGGTTTCCACCATCAAACCTCAGGCATGTTCCCAGGCCACAGGGTTCCAGAATCAAACCGTTCTCATGTTCCCAGGCCACAGCGTTCCAGAATCCACCGTTGTCATTTTCCCAGGCCACAAGATTCCAGAATCAATCCTCAGTTATGTTCCCAGGCTACAGGGTTCCAGAATAAAACCTCAGTCATGTTCCCAGTCCACAGGGTTCCAGAACCGAGGCTAAGTCAGGTTCCCGGGGCACAGTATTCCACAATCTAAACAGACGTCATGTTCCCAGGCCTCAGGGTTCCAGAATCCACCGATGTCATGTTCCCAGGCCACAGGGTTCCAGAATCAAGCCTCAGTTATGTTCCCAGGCTACAGGGTTCCAGAATAAAACCTCAGTCATGTTCCCAGTCCACAGGGTTCCAGAACCAAGGCTCAGTCAGGTTCCCGGGGCACAGTATTCCACAATCTAAATAGATGTCATGTTCCCAGGCCACAGTTTTCCAGAATCACGCCTCAGTCACGTTCCCAGGCCACAGGGATCCAGAATCAAACTTCAGTCATGTTGCCAGGCCATAGGGTACCACCATCAAACCTCAGTCATATTCCCAGGCCACAGGTTTCCAGAATCAAACCGATTTCATGTTCCCAGGCAACAGGGTACCGGAATCCAAACCGATGCCATGTTCCCAGGCCACAGGATTCTACACTCTAACATCAGTCATCTTCCCAGGCCAATGGTTTCCAGAATCAAACCTCAGTCATATTCCCAGGCCACATGGTTCCAGAATCAAACCTCGGTTGTGTTCCCAGGACACAGGGTTCCAGAATAAAACCTCAGTCATGTTCCCTTGACACAGGTTTCAGAAATAAAATCCCAGTCATGTTCCCAGGCCACAGGGTTCCACAATTAAACCTCAGTCATATTCCCAGGCCAGAGGGTTCCATAATCAAACCTCAGTTCTGTTGCCAGACCACGGTTCCACCATCAAGCCTCAGTCATGTTCCCAGGGAACAGGCTTCCAGAAACAAACCTCAGTCATGTTCCCAAGGCACAGGGTTCCAGAATCAAACCTCAGTCTTGTTCCCAGGACACAGGTTGCCAGAATCAACCCGATATCATGTTCCCTAGCCACAGTCTTCCAGAATCAAACCTCAGTCCTGTTGCCAGGCCACAGGTTTCCACCATCAAACCTCAGGCATGTTCCCAGGCCACAGGGTTCCAGAATCCACCGATGTCATGTTCCCAGGCCACAGGATTCCACACTCTAACATCAGTCATCTTCCCAGGCCAATGGTTTCCAGAATCAAACTTCAGTCATATTCCCAGGCCACATGGTTCCAGAATAAAACCTCAGTCATGTTCCCTGGACACAGGTTTCAGAAATAAACTCCCAGTCATGTTCCCAGGCCACAGGGTTCCACAATTAAACCTCAGTCATATTCCCAGGCCAGAGGGTTCCACAATCAAACCTCTGTCCTGTTGCTAGGCCACGGTTCCACCATCAAGCCTCAGTCATGTTCCCAGGAAAGACTGTTCCACAATCAAACCTAAGTCATCTTGCCAAGCCACAGGGTTCCACCATCAAGCCTCACTCATGTTGCCAGGCCACAGGGTTCCACCATCAAGCCTCACTCATGTTCCCAAGCCTGAGGGTTCCACTATCAAACCTCAATCATGTTGCCAGGCCACAGGTGTCAAACATCAAACCTCAGTCATGTTCCCAAGGCACAGGGTTCCAGAATCAAACCTCAGTCTTGTTCCCAGGACACAGGTTTCCAGAATCAACCCGATATCATGTTCCCTAGCCACAGTCTTTCAGAATCAAACATCAGTCATGTTGCCAGGCCACAGGATTCCACCATCAAACCTCAGGCATGTTCCCAGGCCACAGGGTTCCAGAATCAAACCGTTCTCATGTTCCCAGGCCACAGGGTTCCAGAATCCACCGTTGTCATTTTCCCAGGCCACAAGATTCCAGAATCAATCCTCAGTTATGTTCCCAGGCTACAGGGTTCCAGAATAAAACCTCAGTCATGTTCCCAGTCCACAGGGTTCAAGAACCGAGGCTCAGTCAGGTTCCCGGGGCACAGTATTCCACAATCTAAACAGATGTCATGTTCCCAGGCCTCAGGGTTCCAGAATCCACCGATGTCATGTTCCCAGGCCACAGGGTTCCAGAATCAATCCTCAGTTATGTTCCCAGGCTACAGGGTTCCAGAATAAAACCTCAGTCATGTTCCCAGCCCACAGGGTTCCAGAACCAAGGCTTAGTCAGGTTCCCGGGGCACAGTATTCCACAATCTAAATAGATGTCATGTTCCCAGGCCACAGTTTTCCAGAATCACGCCTCAGTCACGTTCCCAGGCCACAGGGATCCAGAATCAAACTTCAGTCATGTTGCCAGGCCATAGGGTACCACCATCAAACCTCAGTCATATTCCCAGGCCACAGGTTTCCAGAATCAAACCGATTTCATGTTCCCAGGCAACAGGGTACCAGAATCCAAACCGATGTCATGTTCCCAGGCCACAGGATTCCACACTCTAACATCAGTCATCTTCCCAGGCCAATGGTTTCCAGAATCAAACCTCAGTCATATTCCCAGGCCACATGGTTCCAGAATCAAACCTCAGTTGTGTTCCCAGGACACAGGGTTCCAGAATAAAACCTCAGTCATGTTCCCTTGACAAAGGTTTCAGAAATAAAATCCCAGTCATGTTCCCAGGCCACAGGGTTCCACAATTAAACCTCAGTCATATTCCCAGGCCAGAGGGTTCCACAATCAAACCTCAGTTCTGTTGCCAGACCACGGTTCCACCATCAAGCCTCAGTCATGTTCCCAGGGAACAGGCTTCCAGAAACAAACCTCAGTCATGTTCCCAAGGCACAGGGTTCCAGAATCAAACCTCAGTCTTGTTCCCAGGACACAGGTTGCCAGAATCAACCCGATATCATGTTCCCTAGCCACAGTCTTCCAGAATCAAACCTCAGTCCTGTTGCCAGGCCACAGGTTTCCACCATCAAACCTCAGGCATGTTCCCAGGCCACAGGGTTCCAGAATCCACCGATGTCATGTTCCCAGGCCACAGGATTCCACACTCTAACATCAGTCATCTTCCCAGGCCAATGGTTTCCAGAATCAAACCTCAGTCATATTCCCAGGCCACATGGTTCCAGAATAAAACCTCAGTCATGTTCCCTGGACACAGGTTTAAGAAATAAACTCCCAGTCATGTTCCCAGGCCACAGGGTTCCACAATTAAACCTCAGTCATATTCCCAGGCCAGAGGGTTCCACAATCAAACCTCTGTCCTGTTGCTAGGCCACGGTTCCACCATCAAGCCTCAGTCATGTTCCCAGGAAAGACTGTTCCACAATCAAACCTAAGTCATCTTGCCAAGCCACAGGGTTCCACCATCAAGCCTCACTCATGTTGCCAGGCCACAGGGTTCCACCATCAAGCCTCACTCATGTTCCCAAGCCTGAGGGTTCCACTATCAAACCTCAATCATGTTAACAGGCCACAGGTGTCAACCATCAAACCTCAGTCATGTTCCCAGTAAACAGGGCTCCAGAATCAAACCAATGTCAAGTTCCCAGGCCACGGGGTTCTAGTATCAGGCCTCAGTCATGTTCCCCGTGCACAGGGTGCCACAATCAAACTCATTCATGTTGCCAGGCCACAGGTTTCTGCCATCACACCTCAGTCAAGTTGCCAGGGCACAGGGTTCCAGAATCAAGCCTCAGTCATTTTGCCAGGCCAGAGTGTTCCACCATCAAACCTCAGTCATGATCCCAAGCTACATGTTTCCACAATGAAACCTCAGTCATTTTCCCAGGCCAAAGGCTTCCAGAATCAAACCTCAGTCATATTCCCAGGACACATGGTTCCAGAATCAAACCTGAGTCATGTTCGCAGGCCACAGGTTTCAGCAATCAAACCTCAGTCATGTTCCCAGGACACAGGTGTCCAGAATCAAACCTCAGTCATGTTCCCAGGGAACAGGTTTCCAGAAACAAACCTCAGTCATGTTCCCAAGGCACAGGGTTCCAGAATCAAACCTCAGTCTTGTTCCCATGACACAGGTTTCCAGAATCAACCCGATATCATGTTCCCTAGCCACAGTCTTCCAGAATCAAACCTCAGTCATGTTGCCAGGCCACAGGTTTCCACCATCAAACCTCAGGCATGTTCCCAGGCCACAGGGTTCCAGAATCAAACCGTTCTCATGTTCCCAGGCCACAGGGTTCCAGAATCCACCGTTGTCATTTTCCCAGGCCACAAGATTGCAGAATCAATCCTCAGTTATGTTCCCAGGATACAGGGTTCCAGAATAAAACCTCAGTCATGTTCCCAGTCCACAGGGTTCCAGAACCGAGGCTCAGTCAGGTTCCCGGGGCACAGTATTCCACAATCTAAACAGATGTCATGTTCCCAGGCCTCAGGGTTCCAGAATCCACCGATGTCATGTTCCCAGGCCACAGGTTTCCAGAATCAATCCTCAGTTATGTTCCCAGGCTACAGGGTTCCAGAATAAAACCTCAGTCATGTTCCCAGCCCACAGGGTTTCAGAACCAAGGCTTAGTCAGGTTCCCGGGGCACAGTATTCCACAATCTAAATAGATGTCCTGTTCCCAGGCCACAGTTTTCCAGAATCACGCCTCAGTCACGTTCCCAGGCCACAGGGATCCAGAATCAAACTTCAGTCATGTTGCCAGGCCATAGGGTACCACCATCAAACCTCAGTCATATTCCCAGGCCACAGGTTTCCAGAATCAAACCGATTTCATGTTCCCAGGCAACAGGGTACCGGAATCCAAACCGATGTCATGTTCCCAGGCCACAGGATTCCACACTCTAACATCAGTCATCTTCCCAGGCCAATGGTTTCCAGAATCAAACCTCAGTCATATTCCCAGGCCACATGGTTCCAGAATAAAACCTCAGTCATGTTCCCTGGACACAGGTTTCAGAAATAAACTCCCAGTCATGTTCCCAGCCCACAGGGTTCCACAATGAAACCTCAGTCATATTCCCAGGCCAGAGGGTTCCACAATCAAACCTCTGTCCTGTTGCTAGGCCACGGTTCCACCATCAAGCCTCAGTCATGTTCCCAGGAAAGACTGTTCCACAATCAAACCTAAGTCATCTTGCCAAGCCACAGGGTTCCACCATCAAGCCTCACTCATGTTGCCAGGCCACAGGGTTCCACCATCAAGCCTCACTCATGTTCCCAAGCCTGAGGGTTCCACTATCAAACCTCAATCATGTTGCCAGGCCACAGGTGTCAACCATCAAACCTCAGTCATGTTCCCAGTAAACAGGGCTCCAGAATCAAACCAATGTCAAGTTCCCACGCCACGGGGTTCCAGTATCAGGCCTCAGTCATGTTCCCCGTGCACAGGGTGCCACAATCAAACTCAGTCATGTTGCCAGGCCACAGGTTTCTGCCATCACACCTCAGTCAAGTTGCCAGGCCACAGGGTTCCAGAACCAAGCCTCAGTCATTTTGCCAGGCCATAGTGTTCCACCATCAAACCTCAGTCATGATCCCAAGCCACATGTTTCCACAATGAAACCTCAGTCATTTTCCCAGGCCAAAGTTTTCCAGAATCAAACCACAGTCATATTCCCAGGACACATGGTTCCAGAATCAAACTTGAGTCATGTTCGCAGGCCACAGGTTTCAGCAATCAAACCTCAGTCATGTTCCCAGGACACAGGTGTCCAGAATCAAACCTCAGTCATGTTCCCAGGGAACAGGTTTCCAGAAACAAACCTGTCATGTTCCCAAGGCACAGGGTTCCAGAATCAAACCTCAGTCATGTTCCCAGGGAACAGGTTTCCAGAAACAAACCTCAGTCATGTTCCCTAGCCACAGTCTTCCAGAATCAAACCTCAGTCATGTTGCCAGGCCACAGGTTTCCACCATCAAACCTCAGGCATGTTCCCAGGCCACAGGGTTCCAGAATCAAACCGTTCTCATGTTCCCAGGCCACAGCGTTCCAGAATCCACCGTTGTCATTTTCCCAGGCCACAAGATTCCAGAATCAATCCTCAGTTATGTTCCCAGGCTACAGGG
Organism: Balaenoptera physalus; assembly: GCF_965194825.1. Classification (NCBI taxonomy): domain Eukaryota; kingdom Metazoa; phylum Chordata; class Mammalia; order Artiodactyla; family Balaenopteridae; genus Balaenoptera; species Balaenoptera physalus. The sequence continues at coordinate 356,283 of NW_028125977.1, read as the reverse complement.
TTCCAGAATAAAACCTCAGTCATGTTCCCAGTCCACAGGGTTCCAGAACCGAGGCTAAGTCAGGTTCCCGGGGCACAGTATTCCACAATCTAAACAGACGTCATGTTCCCAGGCCTCAGGATTCCAGAATCCACCGATGTCATGATCCCAGGCCACAGGGTTCCAGAATCAAGCCTCAGTTATATTCCCAGGCTACAGGGTTCCAGAATAAAACCTCAGTCATGTTCCCAGTCCACAGGGTTCCAGAACCAAGGCTCAGTCAGGTTCCCGGGGCACAGTATTCCACAATCTAAATAGATGTCATGTTCCCAGGCCACAGATTTCCAGAATCACGCCTCAGTCACGTTCCCAGGCCACAGGGATCCAGAATCAAACTTCAGTCATGTTGCCAGGCCATAGGGTACCACCATCAAACCTCAGTCATATTCCCAGGCCACAGGTTTCCAGAATCAAACCGATTTCATGTTCCCAGGTAACAGGGTACCGGAATCCAAACCGATGCCATGTTCCCAGGCCACAGGATTCTACACTCTAACATCAGTCATCTTCCCAGGCCAATGGTTTCCAGAATCAAACCTCAGTCATATTCCCAGGCCACATGGTTCCAGAATCAAACCTCAGTTGTGTTCCCAGGACACAGGGTTCCAGAATAAAACCTCAGTCATGTTCCCTTGACACAGGTTTCAGAAATAAAATCCCAGTCATGTTCCCAGGCCACAGGGTTCCACAATTAAACCTCAGTCATATTCCCAGGCCAGAGGGTTCCACAATCAAACCTCAGTTCTGTTGCCAGACCACGGTTCCACCATCAAGCCTCAGTCATGTTCCCAGGGAACAGGCTTCCAGAAACAAACCTCAGTCATGTTCCCAAGGCACAGGGTTCCAGAATCAAACCTCAGTCTTGTTCCCAGGACACAGGTTGCCAGAATCAACCCGATATCATGTTCCCTAGGCACAGTCTTCCAGAATCAAACATCAGTCCTGTTGCCAGGCCACAGGTTTCCACCATCAAACCTCAGGCATGTTCCCAGGCCACGGGGTTCCAAAATCCACCGATGTCATGTTCCCAGGCCACAGGATTCCACACTCTAACATCAGTCATCTTCCCAGGCCAATGGTTTCCAGAATCAAACTTCAGTCATATTCCCAGGCCACATAGTTCCAGAATAAAACCTCAGTCATGTTCCCTGGACACAGGTTTCAGAAATAAACTCCCAGTCATGTTCCCAGGCCACAGGGTTCCACAATTAAACCTCAGTCATATTCCCAGGCCAGAGGGTTCCACAATCAAACCTCTGTCCTGTTGCTAGGCCACGGTTCCACCATCAAGCCTCAGTCATGTTCCCAGGAAAGACTGTTCCACAATCAAACCTAAGTCATCTTGCCAAGCCACAGGGTTCCACCATGAAGCCTCACTCATGCTGCCAGGCCACAGGGTTCCACCATCAAGCCTCACTCATGTTCCCAAGCCTGAGGGTTCCACTATCAAACCTCAATCATGTTGCCAGGCCACAGGTGTCAAACATCAAACCTCAGTCATGTTCCCAAGGCACAGGGTTCCAGAATCAAACCTCAGTCTTGTTCCCAGGACACAGGTTTCCAGAATCAACCCGATATCATATTCCCTAGCCACAGTCTTCCAGAATCAAACCTCAGTCATGTTGCCAGGCCACAGGATTCCACCATCAAACCTCAGGCATGTTCCCAGGCCACAGGGTTCCAGAATCAAACCGTTCTCATGTTCCCAGGCCACAGGGTTCCAGAATCCACCGTTGTCATTTTCCCAGGCCACAAGATTCCAGAATCAATCCTCAGTTATGTTCCCAGGCTACAGGGTTCCAGAATAAAACCTCAGTCATGTTCCCAGTCCACAGGGTTCCAGAACCGAGGCTCAGTCAGGTTCCCGGGGCACAGTATTCCACAATCTAAACAGATGTCATGTTCCCAGGCCTCAGGGTTCCAGAATCCACCGATGTCATGTTCCCAGGCCACAGGGTTCCAGAATCAATCCTCAGTTATGTTCCCAGGCTACAGGGTTCCAGAATAAAACCTCAGTCATGTTCCCAGCCCACAGGGTTCCAGAACCAAGGCTTAGTCAGGTTCCCGGGGCACAGTATTCCACAATCTAAATAGATGTCATGTTCCCAGGCCACAGTTTTCCAGAATCACGCCTCAGTCACGTTCCCAGGCCACAGGGATCCAGAATCAAACTTCAGTCATGTTGCCAGGCCATAGGGTACCACCATCAAACCTGAGTCATATTCCCAGGCCACAGGTTTCCAGAATCAAACCGATTTCATGTTCCCAGGCAACAGGGTACCGGAATCCAAACCGATGTCATGTTCCCAGGCCACAGGATTCCACACTCTAACATCAGTCATCTTCCCAGGCCAATGGTTTCCAGAATCAAACCTCAGTCATATTCCCAGGCCACATGGTTCCAGAATCAAACCTCAGTTGTGTTCCCAGGACACAGGGTTCCAGAATAAAACCTCAGTCATGTTCCCTTGACACAGGTTTCAGAAATAAAATCCCAGTCATGTTCCCAGGCCACAGGGTTCCACAATTAAACCTCAGTCATATTCCCAGGCCAGAGGGTTCCACAATCAAACCTCAGTTCTGTTGCCAGACCACGGTTCCACCATCAAGCCTCAGTCATGTTCCCAGGGAACAGGCTTCCAGAAACAAACCTCAGTCATGTTCCCAAGGCACAGGGTTCCAGAATCAAACCTCAGTCTTGTTCCCAGGACACAGGTTGCCAGAATCAACCCGATATCATGTTCCCTAGCCACAGTCTTCCAGAATCAAACCTCAGTCCTGTTGCCAGGCCACAGGTTTCCACCATCAAACCTCAGGCATGTTCCCAGGCCACAGGGTTCCAGAATCCACCGATGTCATGTTCCCAGGCCACAGGATTCCACACTCTAACATCAGTCATCTTCCCAGGCCAATGGTTTCCAGAATCAAACCTCAGTCATATTCCCAGGCCACATGGTTCCAGAATAAAACCTCAGTCATGTTCCCTGGACACAGGTTTCAGAAATAAACTCCCAGTCATGTTCCCAGGCCACAGGGTTCCACAATTAAACCTCAGTCATATTCCCAGGCCAGAGGGTTCCACAATCAAACCTCTGTCCTGTTGCTAGGCCACGGTTCCACCATCAAGCCTCAGTCATGTTCCCAGGAAAGACTGTTCCACAATCAAACCTAAGTCATCTTGCCAAGCCACAGGGTTCCACCATCAAGCCTCACTCATGTTGCCAGGCCACAGGGTTCCACCATCAAGCCTCACTCATGTTCCCAAGCCTGAGGGTTCCACTATCAAACCTCAATCATGTTAACAGGCCACAGGTGTCAACCATCAAACCTCAGTCATGTTCCCAGTAAACAGGGCTCCAGAATCAAACCAATGTCAAGTTCCCAGGCCACGGGGTTCTAGTATCAGGCCTCAGTCATGTTCCCCGTGCACAGGGTGCCACAATCAAACTCATTCATGTTGCCAGGCCACAGGTTTCTGCCATCACACCTCAGTCAAGTTGCCAGGGCACAGGGTTCCAGAATCAAGCCTCAGTCATTTTGCCAGGCCAGAGTGTTCCACCATCAAACCTCAGTCATGATCCCAAGCTACATGTTTCCACAATGAAACCTCAGTCATTTTCCCAGGCCAAAGGCTTCCAGAATCAAACCTCAGTCATATTCCCAGGACACATGGTTCCAGAATCAAACCTGAGTCATGTTCGCAGGCCACAGGTTTCAGCAATCAAACCTCAGTCATGTTCCCAGGACACAGGTGTCCAGAATCAAACCTCAGTCATGTTCCCAGGGAACAGGTTTCCAGAAACAAACCTCAGTCATGTTCCCAAGGCACAGGGTTCCAGAATCAAACCTCAGTCTTGTTCCCATGACACAGGTTTCCAGAATCAACCCGATATCATGTTCCCTAGCCACAGTCTTCCAGAATCAAACCTCAGTCATGTTGCCAGGCCACAGGTTTCCACCATCAAACCTCAGGCATGTTCCCAGGCCACAGGGTTCCAGAATCAAACCGTTCTCATGTTCCCAGGCCACAGGGTTCCAGAATCCACCGTTGTCATTTTCCCAGGCCACAAGATTGCAGAATCAATCCTCAGTTATGTTCCCAGGCTACAGGGTTCCAGAATAAAACCTCAGTCATGTTCCCAGTCCACAGGGTTCCAGAACCGAGGCTCAGTCAGGTTCCCGGGGCACAGTATTCCACAATCTAAACAGATGTCATGTTCCCAGGCCTCAGGGTTCCAGAATCCACCGATGTCATGTTCCCAGGCCACAGGTTTCCAGAATCAATCCTCAGTTATGTTCCCAGGCTACAGGGTTCCAGAATAAAACCTCAGTCATGTTCCCAGCCCACAGGGTTTCAGAACCAAGGCTTAGTCAGGTTCCCGGGGCACAGTATTCCACAATCTAAATAGATGTCCTGTTCCCAGGCCACAGTTTTCCAGAATCACGCCTCAGTCACGTTCCCAGGCCACAGGGATCCAGAATCAAACTTCAGTCATGTTGCCAGGCCATAGGGTACCACCATCAAACCTCAGTCATATTCCCAGGCCACAGGTTTCCAGAATCAAACCGATTTCATGTTCCCAGGCAACAGGGTACCGGAATCCAAACCGATGTCATGTTCCCAGGCCACAGGATTCCACACTCTAACATCAGTCATCTTCCCAGGCCAATGGTTTCCAGAATCAAACCTCAGTCATATTCCCAGGCCACATGGTTCCAGAATAAAACCTCAGTCATGTTCCCTGGACACAGGTTTCAGAAATAAACTCCCAGTCATGTTCCCAGCCCACAGGGTTCCACAATGAAACCTCAGTCATATTCCCAGGCCAGAGGGTTCCACAATCAAACCTCTGTCCTGTTGCTAGGCCACGGTTCCACCATCAAGCCTCAGTCATGTTCCCAGGAAAGACTGTTCCACAATCAAACCTAAGTCATCTTGCCAAGCCACAGGGTTCCACCATCAAGCCTCACTCATGTTGCCAGGCCACAGGGTTCCACCATCAAGCCTCACTCATGTTCCCAAGCCTGAGGGTTCCACTATCAAACCTCAATCATGTTGCCAGGCCACAGGTGTCAACCATCAAACCTCAGTCATGTTCCCAGTAAACAGGGCTCCAGAATCAAACCAATGTCAAGTTCCCACGCCACGGGGTTCCAGTATCAGGCCTCAGTCATGTTCCCCGTGCACAGGGTGCCACAATCAAACTCAGTCATGTTGCCAGGCCACAGGTTTCTGCCATCACACCTCAGTCAAGTTGCCAGGCCACAGGGTTCCAGAACCAAGCCTCAGTCATTTTGCCAGGCCATAGTGTTCCACCATCAAACCTCAGTCATGATCCCAAGCCACATGTTTCCACAATGAAACCTCAGTCATTTTCCCAGGCCAAAGTTTTCCAGAATCAAACCACAGTCATATTCCCAGGACACATGGTTCCAGAATCAAACTTGAGTCATGTTCGCAGGCCACAGGTTTCAGCAATCAAACCTCAGTCATGTTCCCAGGACACAGGTGTCCAGAATCAAACCTCAGTCATGTTCCCAGGGAACAGGTTTCCAGAAACAAACCTGTCATGTTCCCAAGGCACAGGGTTCCAGAATCAAACCTCAGTCATGTTCCCAGGGAACAGGTTTCCAGAAACAAACCTCAGTCATGTTCCCTAGCCACAGTCTTCCAGAATCAAACCTCAGTCATGTTGCCAGGCCACAGGTTTCCACCATCAAACCTCAGGCATGTTCCCAGGCCACAGGGTTCCAGAATCAAACCGTTCTCATGTTCCCAGGCCACAGCGTTCCAGAATCCACCGTTGTCATTTTCCCAGGCCACAAGATTCCAGAATCAATCCTCAGTTATGTTCCCAGGCTACAGGGTTCCAGAATAAAACCTCAGTCATGTTCCCAGTCCACAGGGTTCCAGAACCGAGGCTAAGTCAGGTTCCCGGGGCACAGTATTCCACAATCTAAACAGACGTCATGTTCCCAGGCCTCAGGATTCCAGAATCCACCGATGTCATGTTCCCAGGCCACAGGGTTCCAGAATCAAGCCTCAGTTATATTCCCAGGCTACAGGGTTCCAGAATAAAACCTCAGTCATGTTCCCAGTCCACAGGGTTCCAGAACCAAGGCTCAGTCAGGTTCCCGGGGCACAGTATTCCACAATCTAAATAGATGTCATGTTCCCAGGCCACAGATTTCCAGAATCACGCCTCAGTCACGTTCCCAGGCCACAGGGATCCAGAATCAAACTTCAGTCATGTTGCCAGGCCATAGGGTACCACCATCAAACCTCAGTCATATTCCCAGGCCACAGGTTTCCAGAATCAAACCGATTTCATGTTCCCAGGTAACAGGGTACCGGAATCCAAACCGATGCCATGTTCCCAGGCCACAGGATTCTACACTCTAACATCAGTCATCTTCCCAGGCCAATGGTTTCCAGAATCAAACCTCAGTCATATTCCCAGGCCACATGGTTCCAGAATCAAACCTCAGTTGTGTTCCCAGGACACAGGGTTCCAGAATAAAACCTCAGTCATGTTCCCTTGACACAGGTTTCAGAAATAAAATCCCAGTCATGTTCCCAGGCTACAGGGTTCCACAATTAAACCTCAGTCATATTCCCAGGCCAGAGGGTTACACAATCAAACCTCAGTTCTGTTGCCAGACCACGGTTCCACCATCAAGCCTCAGTCATGTTCCCAGGGAACAGGCTTCCAGAAACAAACCTCAGTCATGTTCCCAAGGCACAGGGTTCCAGAATCAAACCTCAGTCTTGTTCCCAGGACACAGGTTGCCAGAATCAACCCGATATCATGTTCCCTAGCCACAGTCTTCCAGAATCAAACCTCAGTCCTGTTGCCAGGCCACAGGTTTCCACCATCAAACCTCAGGCATGTTCCCAGGCCACGGGGTTCCAAAATCCACCGATGTCATGTTCCCAGGCCACAGGATTCCACACTCTAACATCAGTCATCTTCCCAGGCCAATGGTTTCCAGAATCAAACTTCAGTCATATTCCCAGGCCACATAGTTCCAGAATAAAACCTCAGTCATGTTCCCTGGACACAGGTTTCAGAAATAAACTCCCAGTCATGTTCCCAGCCCACAGGGTTCCACAATGAAACCTCAGTCATATTCCCAGGCCAGAGGGTTCCACAATCAAACCTCTGTCCTGTTGCTAGGCCACGGTTCCACCATCAAGCCTCAGTCATGTTCCCAGGAAAGACTGTTCCACAATCAAACCTAAGTCATCTTGCCAAGCCACAGGGTTCCACCATGAAGCCTCACTCATGCTGCCAGGCAACAGGGTTCCACCATCAAGCCTCACTCATGTTCCCAAGCCTGAGGGTTCCACTATCAAACCTCAATCATGTTGCCAGGCCACAGGTGTCAAACATCAAACCTCAGTCATGTTCCCAAGGCACAGGGTTCCAGAATCAAACCTCAGTCTTGTTCCCAGGACACAGGTTTCCAGAATCAACCCGATATCATGTTCCCTAGCCACAGTCTTCCAGAATCAAACCTCAGTCATGTTGCCAGGCCACAGGATTCCACCATCAAACCTCAGGCATGTTCCCAGGCCACAGGGTTCCAGAATCAAACCGTTCTCATGTTCCCAGGCCACAGGGTTCCAGAATCCACCGTTGTCATTTTCCCAGGCCACAAGATTCCAGAATCAATCCTCAGTTATGTTCCCAGGCTACAGGGTTCCAGAATAAAACCTCAGTCATGTTCCCAGTCCACAGGGTTCCAGAACCGAGGCTCAGTCAGGTTCCCGGGGCACAGTATTCCACAATCTAAACAGATGTCATGTTCCCAGGCCTCAGGGTTCCAGAATCCACCGATGTCATGTTCCCAGGCCACAGGGTTCCAGAATCAATCCTCAGTTATGTTCCCAGGCTACAGGGTTCCAGTATAAAACCTCAGTCATGTTCCCAGCCCACAGGGTTCCAGAACCAAGGCTTAGTCAGGTTCCCGGGGCACAGTATTCCACAATCTAAATAGATGTCATGTTCCCAGGCCACAGTTTTCCAGAATCACGCCTCAGTCACGTTCCCAGGCCACAGGGATCCAGAATCAAACTTCAGTCATGTTGCCAGGCCATAGGGTACCACCATCAAACCTCAGTCATATTCCCAGGCCACAGGTTTCCAGAATCAAACCGATTTCATGTTCCCAGGCAACAGGGTACCGGAATCCAAACCGATGTCATGTTCCCAGGCCACAGGATTCCACACTCTAACATCAGTCATCTTCCCAGGCCAATGGTTTCCAGAATCAAACCTCAGTCATATTCCCAGGCCACATGGTTCCAGAATCAAACCTCAGTTGTGTTCCCAGGACACAGGGTTCCAGAATAAAACCTCAGTCATGTTCCCTTGACACAGGTTTCAGAAATAAAATCCCAGTCATGTTCCCAGGCCACAGGGTTCCACAATTAAACCTCAGTCATATTCCCAGGCCAGAGGGTTCCACAATCAAACCTCAGTTCTGTTGCCAGACCACGGTTCCACCATCAAGCCTCAGTCATGTTCCCAGGGAACAGGCTTCCAGAAACAAACCTCAGTCATGTTCCCAAGGCACAGGGTTCCAGAATCAAACCTCAGTCTTGTTCCCAGGACACAGGTTGCCAGAATCAACCCGATATCATGTTCCCTAGCCACAGTCTTCCAGAATCAAACCTCAGTCCTGTTGCCAGGCCACAGGTTTCCACCATCAAACCTCAGGCATGTTCCCAGGCCACAGGGTTCCAGAATCCACCGATGTCATGTTCCCAGGCCACAGGATTCCACACTCTAACATCAGTCATCTTCCCAGGCCAATGGTTTCCAGAATCAAACCTCAGTCATATTCCCAGGCCACATGGTTCCAGAATAAAACCTCAGTCATGTTCCCTGGACACAGGTTTCAGAAATAAACTCCCAGTCATGTTCCCAGGCCACAGGGTTCCACAATTAAACCTCAGTCATATTCCCAGGCCAGAGGGTTCCACAATCAAACCTCTGTCCTGTTGCTAGGCCACGGTTCCACCATCAAGCCTCAGTCATGTTCCCAGGAAAGACTGTTCCACAATCAAACCTAAGTCATCTTGCCAAGCCACAGGGTTCCACCATCAAGCCTCACTCATGTTGCCAGGCCACAGGGTTCCACCATCAAGCCTCACTCATGTTCCCAAGCCTGAGGGTTCCACTATCAAACCTCAATCATGTTAACAGGCCACAGGTGTCAACCATCAAACCTCAGTCATGTTCCCAGTAAACAGGGCTCCAGAATCAAACCAATGTCAAGTTCCCAGGCCACGGGGTTCTAGTATCAGGCCTCAGTCATGTTCCCCGTGCACAGGGTGCCACAATCAAACTCATTCATGTTGCCAGGCCACAGGTTTCTGCCATCACACCTCAGTCAAGTTGCCAGGGCACAGGGTTCCAGAATCAAGCCTCAGTCATTTTGCCAGGCCAGAGTGTTCCACCATCAAACCTCAGTCATGATCCCAAGCTACATGTTTCCACAATGAAACCTCAGTCATTTTCCCAGGCCAAAGGCTTCCAGAATCAAACCTCAGTCATATTCCCAGGACACATGGTTCCAGAATCAAACCTGAGTCATGTTCGCAGGCCACAGGTTTCAGCAATCAAACCTCAGTCATGTTCCCAGGACACAGGTGTCCAGAATCAAACCTCAGTCATGTTCCCAGGGAACAGGTTTCCAGAAACAAACCTCAGTCATGTTCCCAAGGCACAGGGTTCCAGAATCAAACCTCAGTCTTGTTCCCATGACACAGGTTTCCAGAATCAACCCGATATCATGTTCCCTAGCCACAGTCTTCCAGAATCAAACCTCAGTCATGTTGCCAGGCCACAGGTTTCCACCATCAAACCTCAGGCATGTTCCCAGGCCACAGGGTTCCAGAATCAAACCGTTCTCATGTTCCCAGGCCACAGGGTTCCAGAATCCACCGTTGTCATTTTCCCAGGCCACAAGATTCCAGAATCAATCCTCAGTTATGTTCCCAGGCTACAGGGTTCCAGAATAAAACCTCAGTCATGTTCCCAGTCCACAGGGTTCCAGAACCGAGGCTCAGTCAGGTTCCCGGGGCACAGTATTCCACAATCTAAACAGATGTCATGTTCCCAGGCCTCAGGGTTCCAGAATCCACCGATGTCATGTTCCCAGGCCACAGGTTTCCAGAATCAATCCTCAGTTATGTTCCCAGGCTACAGGGTTCCAGAATAAAACCTCAGTCATGTTCCCAGCCCACAGGGTTTCAGAACCAAGGCTTAGTCAGGTTCCCGGGGCACAGTATTCCACAATCTAAATAGATGTCCTGTTCCCAGGCCACAGTTTTCCAGAATCACGCCTCAGTCACGTTCCCAGGCCACAGGGATCCAGAATCAAACTTCAGTCATGTTGCCAGGCCATAGGGTACCACCATCAAACCTCAGTCATATTCCCAGGCCACAGGTTTCCAGAATCAAACCGATTTCATGTTCCCAGGCAACAGGGTACCGGAATCCAAACCGATGTCATGTTCCCAGGCCACAGGATTCCACACTCTAACATCAGTCATCTTCCCAGGCCAATGGTTTCCAGAATCAAACCTCAGTCATATTCCCAGGCCACATGGTTCCAGAATAAAACCTCAGTCATGTTCCCTGGACACAGGTTTCAGAAATAAACTCCCAGTCATGTTCCCAGCCCACAGGGTTCCACAATGAAACCTCAGTCATATTCCCAGGCCAGAGGGTTCCACAATCAAACCTCTGTCCTGTTGCTAGGCCACGGTTCCACCATCAAGCCTCAGTCATGTTCCCAGGAAAGACTGTTCCACAATCAAACCTAAGTCATCTTGCCAAGCCACAGGGTTCCACCATCAAGCCTCACTCATGTTGCCAGGCCACAGGGTTCCACCATCAAGCCTCACTCATGTTCCCAAGCCTGAGGGTTCCACTATCAAACCTCAATCATGTTGCCAGGCCACAGGTGTCAACCATCAAACCTCAGTCATGTTCCCAGTAAACAGGGCTCCAGAATCAAACCAATGTCAAGTTCCCACGCCACGGGGTTCCAGTATCAGGCCTCAGTCATGTTCCCCGTGCACAGGGTGCCACAATCAAACTCAGTCATGTTGCCAGGCCACAGGTTTCTGCCATCACACCTCAGTCAAGTTGCCAGGCCACAGGGTTCCAGAACCAAGCCTCAGTCATTTTGCCAGGCCATAGTGTTCCACCATCAAACCTCAGTCATGATCCCAAGCCACATGTTTCCACAATGAAACCTCAGTCATTTTCCCAGGCCAAAGTTTTCCAGAATCAAACCACAGTCATATTCCCAGGACACATGGTTCCAGAATCAAACTTGAGTCATGTTCGCAGGCCACAGGTTTCAGCAATCAAACCTCAGTCATGTTCCCAGGACACAGGTGTCCAGAATCAAACCTCAGTCATGTTCCCAGGGAACAGGTTTCCAGAAACAAACCTGTCATGTTCCCAAGGCACAGGGTTCCAGAATCAAACCTCAGTCATGTTCCCAGGGAACAGGTTTCCAGAAACAAACCTCAGTCATGTTCCCTAGCCACAGTCTTCCAGAATCAAACCTCAGTCATGTTGCCAGGCCACAGGTTTCCACCATCAAACCTCAGGCATGTTCCCAGGCCACAGGGTTCCAGAATCAAACCGTTCTCATGTTCCCAGGCCACAGCGTTCCAGAATCCACCGTTGTCATTTTCCCAGGCCACAAGATTCCAGAATCAATCCTCAGTTATGTTCCCAGGCTACAGGGTTCCAGAATAAAACCTCAGTCATGTTCCCAGTCCACAGGGTTCCAGAACCGAGGCTAAGTCAGGTTCCCGGGGCACAGTATTCCACAATCTAAACAGACGTCATGTTCCCAGGCCTCAGGATTCCAGAATCCACCGATGTCATGTTCCCAGGCCACAGGGTTCCAGAATCAAGCCTCAGTTATATTCCCAGGCTACAGGGTTCCAGAATAAAACCTCAGTCATGTTCCCAGTCCACAGGGTTCCAGAACCAAGGCTCAGTCAGGTTCCCGGGGCACAGTATTCCACAATCTAAATAGATGTCATGTTCCCAGGCCACAGATTTCCAGAATCACGCCTCAGTCACGTTCCCAGGCCACAGGGATCCAGAATCAAACTTCAGTCATGTTGCCAGGCCATAGGGTACCACCATCAAACCTCAGTCATATTCCCAGGCCACAGGTTTCCAGAATCAAACCGATTTCATGTTCCCAGGTAACAGGGTACCGGAATCCAAACCGATGCCATGTTCCCAGGCCACAGGATTCTACACTCTAACATCAGTCATCTTCCCAGGCCAATGGTTTCCAGAATCAAACCTCAGTCATATTCCCAGGCCACATGGTTCCAGAATCAAACCTCAGTTGTGTTCCCAGGACACAGGGTTCCAGAATAAAACCTCAGTCATGTTCCCTTGACACAGGTTTCAGAAATAAAATCCCAGTCATGTTCCCAGGCTACAGGGTTCCACAATTAAACCTCAGTCATATTCCCAGGCCAGAGGGTTACACAATCAAACCTCAGTTCTGTTGCCAGACCACGGTTCCACCATCAAGCCTCAGTCATGTTCCCAGGGAACAGGCTTCCAGAAACAAACCTCAGTCATGTTCCCAAGGCACAGGGTTCCAGAATCAAACCTCAGTCTTGTTCCCAGGACACAGGTTGCCAGAATCAACCCGATATCATGTTCCCTAGCCACAGTCTTCCAGAATCAAACCTCAGTCCTGTTGCCAGGCCACAGGTTTCCACCATCAAACCTCAGGCATGTTCCCAGGCCACGGGGTTCCAAAATCCACCGATGTCATGTTCCCAGGCCACAGGATTCCACACTCTAACATCAGTCATCTTCCCAGGCCAATGGTTTCCAGAATCAAACTTCAGTCATATTCCCAGGCCACATAGTTCCAGAATAAAACCTCAGTCATGTTCCCTGGACACAGGTTTCAGAAATAAACTCCCAGTCATGTTCCCAGCCCACAGGGTTCCACAATGAAACCTCAGTCATATTCCCAGGCCAGAGGGTTCCACAATCAAACCTCTGTCCTGTTGCTAGGCCACGGTTCCACCATCAAGCCTCAGTCATGTTCCCAGGAAAGACTGTTCCACAATCAAACCTAAGTCATCTTGCCAAGCCACAGGGTTCCACCATGAAGCCTCACTCATGCTGCCAGGCAACAGGGTTCCACCATCAAGCCTCACTCATGTTCCCAAGCCTGAGGGTTCCACTATCAAACCTCAATCATGTTGCCAGGCCACAGGTGTCAAACATCAAACCTCAGTCATGTTCCCAAGGCACAGGGTTCCAGAATCAAACCTCAGTCTTGTTCCCAGGACACAGGTTTCCAGAATCAACCCGATATCATGTTCCCTAGCCACAGTCTTCCAGAATCAAACCTCAGTCATGTTGCCAGGCCACAGGATTCCACCATCAAACCTCAGGCATGTTCCCAGGCCACAGGGTTCCAGAATCAAACCGTTCTCATGTTCCCAGGCCACAGGGTTCCAGAATCCACCGTTGTCATTTTCCCAGGCCACAAGATTCCAGAATCAATCCTCAGTTATGTTCCCAGGCTACAGGGTTCCAGAATAAAACCTCAGTCATGTTCCCAGTCCACAGGGTTCCAGAACCGAGGCTCAGTCAGGTTCCCGGGGCACAGTATTCCACAATCTAAACAGATGTCATGTTCCCAGGCCTCAGGGTTCCAGAATCCACCGATGTCATGTTCCCAGGCCACAGGGTTCCAGAATCAATCCTCAGTTATGTTCCCAGGCTACAGGGTTCCAGTATAAAACCTCAGTCATGTTCCCAGCCCACAGGGTTCCAGAACCAAGGCTTAGTCAGGTTCCCGGGGCACAGTATTCCACAATCTAAATAGATGTCATGTTCCCAGGCCACAGTTTTCCAGAATCACGCCTCAGTCACGTTCCCAGGCCACAGGGATCCAGAATCAAACTTCAGTCATGTTGCCAGGCCATAGGGTACCACCATCAAACCTCAGTCATATTCCCAGGCCACAGGTTTCCAGAATCAAACCGATTTCATGTTCCCAGGCAACAGGGTACCGGAATCCAAACCGATGTCATGTTCCCAGGCCACAGGATTCCACACTCTAACATCAGTCATCTTCCCAGGCCAATGGTTTCCAGAATCAAACCTCAGTCATATTCCCAGGCCACATGGTTCCAGAATCAAACCTCAGTTGTGTTCCCAGGACACAGGGTTCCAGAATAAAACCTCAGTCATGTTCCCTTGACACAGGTTTCAGAAATAAAATCCCAGTCATGTTCCCAGGCCACAGGGTTCCACAATTAAACCTCAGTCATATTCCCAGGCCAGAGGGTTCCACAATCAAACCTCAGTTCTGTTGCCAGACCACGGTTCCACCATCAAGCCTCAGTCATGTTCCCAGGGAACAGGCTTCCAGAAACAAACCTCAGTCATGTTCCCAAGGCACAGGGTTCCAGAATCAAACCTCAGTCTTGTTCCCAGGACACAGGTTGCCAGAATCAACCCGATATCATGTTCCCTAGCCACAGTCTTCCAGAATCAAACCTCAGTCCTGTTGCCAGGCCACAGGTTTCCACCATCAAACCTCAGGCATGTTCCCAGGCCACAGGGTTCCAGAATCCACCGATGTCATGTTCCCAGGCCACAGGATTCCACACTCTAACATCAGTCATCTTCCCAGGCCAATGGTTTCCAGAATCAAACCTCAGTCATATTCCCAGGCCACATGGTTCCAGAATAAAACCTCAGTCATGTTCCCTGGACACAGGTTTCAGAAATAAACTCCCAGTCATGTTCCCAGGCCACAGGGTTCCACAATTAAACCTCAGTCATATTCCCAGGCCAGAGGGTTCCACAATCAAACCTCTGTCCTGTTGCTAGGCCACGGTTCCACCATCAAGCCTCAGTCATGTTCCCAGGAAAGACTGTTCCACAATCAAACCTAAGTCATCTTGCCAAGCCACAGGGTTCCACCATCAAGCCTCACTCATGTTGCCAGGCCACAGGGTTCCACCATCAAGCCTCACTCATGTTCCCAAGCCTGAGGGTTCCACTATCAAACCTCAATCATGTTAACAGGCCACAGGTGTCAACCATCAAACCTCAGTCATGTTCCCAGTAAACAGGGCTCCAGAATCAAACCAATGTCAAGTTCCCAGGCCACGGGGTTCTAGTATCAGGCCTCAGTCATGTTCCCCGTGCACAGGGTGCCACAATCAAACTCATTCATGTTGCCAGGCCACAGGTTTCTGCCATCACACCTCAGTCAAGTTGCCAGGGCACAGGGTTCCAGAATCAAGCCTCAGTCATTTTGCCAGGCCAGAGTGTTCCACCATCAAACCTCAGTCATGATCCCAAGCTACATGTTTCCACAATGAAACCTCAGTCATTTTCCCAGGCCAAAGGCTTCCAGAATCAAACCTCAGTCATATTCCCAGGACACATGGTTCCAGAATCAAACCTGAGTCATGTTCGCAGGCCACAGGTTTCAGCAATCAAACCTCAGTCATGTTCCCAGGACACAGGTGTCCAGAATCAAACCTCAGTCATGTTCCCAGGGAACAGGTTTCCAGAAACAAACCTCAGTCATGTTCCCAAGGCACAGGGTTCCAGAATCAAACCTCAGTCTTGTTCCCATGACACAGGTTTCCAGAATCAACCCGATATCATGTTCCCTAGCCACAGTCTTCCAGAATCAAACCTCAGTCATGTTGCCAGGCCACAGGTTTCCACCATCAAACCTCAGGCATGTTCCCAGGCCACAGGGTTCCAGAATCAAACCGTTCTCATGTTCCCAGGCCACAGGGTTCCAGAATCCACCGTTGTCATTTTCCCAGGCCACAAGATTCCAGAATCAATCCTCAGTTATGTTCCCAGGCTACAGGGTTCCAGAATAAAACCTCAGTCATGTTCCCAGTCCACAGGGTTCCAGAACCGAGGCTCAGTCAGGTTCCCGGGGCACAGTATTCCACAATCTAAACAGATGTCATGTTCCCAGGCCTCAGGGTTCCAGAATCCACCGATGTCATGTTCCCAGGCCACAGGTTTCCAGAATCAATCCTCAGTTATGTTCCCAGGCTACAGGGTTCCAGAATAAAACCTCAGTCATGTTCCCAGCCCACAGGGTTTCAGAACCAAGGCTTAGTCAGGTTCCCGGGGCACAGTATTCCACAATCTAAATAGATGTCCTGTTCCCAGGCCACAGTTTTCCAGAATCACGCCTCAGTCACGTTCCCAGGCCACAGGGATCCAGAATCAAACTTCAGTCATGTTGCCAGGCCATAGGGTACCACCATCAAACCTCAGTCATATTCCCAGGCCACAGGTTTCCAGAATCAAACCGATTTCATGTTCCCAGGCAACAGGGTACCGGAATCCAAACCGATGTCATGTTCCCAGGCCACAGGATTCCACACTCTAACATCAGTCATCTTCCCAGGCCAATGGTTTCCAGAATCAAACCTCAGTCATATTCCCAGGCCACATGGTTCCAGAATAAAACCTCAGTCATGTTCCCTGGACACAGGTTTCAGAAATAAACTCCCAGTCATGTTCCCAGCCCACAGGGTTCCACAATGAAACCTCAGTCATATTCCCAGGCCAGAGGGTTCCACAATCAAACCTCTGTCCTGTTGCTAGGCCACGGTTCCACCATCAAGCCTCAGTCATGTTCCCAGGAAAGACTGTTCCACAATCAAACCTAAGTCATCTTGCCAAGCCACAGGGTTCCACCATCAAGCCTCACTCATGTTGCCAGGCCACAGGGTTCCACCATCAAGCCTCACTCATGTTCCCAAGCCTGAGGGTTTCACTATCAAACCTCAATCATGTTGCCAGGCCACAGGTGTCAACCATCAAACCTCAGTCATGTTCCCAGTAAACAGGGCTCCAGAATCAAACCAATGTCAAGTTCCCACGCCACGGGGTTCCAGTATCAGGCCTCAGTCATGTTCCCCGTGCACAGGGTGCCACAATCAAACTCAGTCATGTTGCCAGGCCACAGGTTTCTGCCATCACACCTCAGTCAAGTTGCCAGGCCACAGGGTTCCAGAACCAAGCCTCAGTCATTTTGCCAGGCCATAGTGTTCCACCATCAAACCTCAGTCATGATCCCAAGCCACATGTTTCCACAATGAAACCTCAGTCATTTTCCCAGGCCAAAGTTTTCCAGAATCAAACCACAGTCATATTCCCAGGACACATGGTTCCAGAATCAAACCTGAGTCATGTTCGCAGGCCACAGGTTTCAGCAATCAAACCTCAGTCATGTTCCCAGGACACAGGTGTCCAGAATCAAACCTCAGTCATGTTCCCAGGGAACAGGTTTCCAGAAAGAAACCTGTCATGTTCCCAAGGCACAGGGTTCCAGAATCAAACCTCAGTCATGTTCCCAGGGAACAGGTTTCCAGAAACAAACCTCAGTCATGTTCCCTAGCCACAGTCTTCCAGAATCAAACCTCAGTCATGTTGCCAGGCCACAGGTTTCCACCATCAAACCTCAGGCATGTTCCCAGGCCACAGGGTTCCAGAATCAAACCGTTCTCATGTTCCCAGGCCACAGCGTTCCAGAATCCACCGTTGTCATTTTCCCAGGCCACAAGATTCCAGAATCAATCCTCAGTTATGTTCCCAGGCTACAGGGTTCCAGAATAAAACCTCAGTCATGTTCCCAGTCCACAGGGTTCCAGAACCGAGGCTCAGTCAGGTTCCCGGGGCACAGTATTCCACAATCTAAACAGACGTCATGTTCCCAGGCCTCAGGATTCCAGAATCCACCGATGTCATGTTCCCAGGCCACAGGGTTCCAGAATCAAGCCTCAGTTATATTCCCAGGCTACAGGGTTCCAGAATAAAACCTCAGTCATGTTCCCAGTCCACAGGGTTCCAGAACCAAGGCTCAGTCAGGTTCCCGGGGCACAGTATTCCACAATCTAAATAGATGTCATGTTCCCAGGCCACAGATTTCCAGAATCACGCCTCAGTCACGTTCCCAGGCCACAGGGATCCAGAATCAAACTTCAGTCATGTTGCCAGGCCATAGGGTACCACCATCAAACCTCAGTCATATTCCCAGGCCACAGGTTTCCAGAATCAAACCGATTTCATGTTCCCAGGTAACAGGGTACCGGAATCCAAACCGATGCCATGTTCCCAGGCCACAGGATTCTACACTCTAACATCAGTCATCTTCCCAGGCCAATGGTTTCCAGAATCAAACCTCAGTCATATTCCCAGGCCACATGGTTCCAGAATCAAACCTCAGTTGTGTTCCCAGGACACAGGGTTCCAGAATAAAACCTCAGTCATGTTCCCTTGACACAGGTTTCAGAAATAAAATCCCAGTCATGTTCCCAGGCCACAGGGTTCCACAATTAAACCTCAGTCATATTCCCAGGCCAGAGGGTTCCACAATCAAACCTCAGTTCTGTTGCCAGACCACGGTTCCACCATCAAGCCTCAGTCATGTTCCCAGGGAACAGGCTTCCAGAAACAAACCTCAGTCATGTTCCCAAGGCACAGGGTTCCAGAATCAAACCTCAGTCTTGTTCCCAGGACACAGGTTGCCAGAATCAACCCGATATCATGTTCCCTAGCCACAGTCTTCCAGAATCAAACCTCAGTCCTGTTGCCAGGCCACAGGTTTCCACCATCAAACCTCAGGCATGTTCCCAGGCCACGGGGTTCCAAAATCCACCGATGTCATGTTCCCAGGCCACAGGATTCCACACTCTAACATCAGTCATCTTCCCAGGCCAATGGTTTCCAGAATCAAACTTCAGTCATATTCCCAGGCCACATAGTTCCAGAATAAAACCTCAGTCATGTTCCCTGGACACAGGTTTCAGAAATAAACTCCCAGTCATGTTCCCAGGCCACAGGGTTCCACAATTAAACCTCAGTCATATTCCCAGGCCAGAGGGTTCCACAATCAAACCTCTGTCCTGTTGCTAGGCCACGGTTCCACCATCAAGCCTCAGTCATGTTCCCAGGAAAGACTGTTCCACAATCAAACCTAAGTCATCTTGCCAAGCCACAGGGTTCCACCATGAAGCCTCACTCATGTTGCCAGGCCACAGGGTTCCACCATCAAGCCTCACTCATGTTCCCAAGCCTGAGGGTTCCACTATCAAACCTCAATCATGTTGCCAGGCCACAGGTGTCAAACATCAAACCTCAGTCATGTTCCCAAGGCAAAGGGTTCCAGAATCAAACCTCAGTCTTGTTCCCAGGACACAGGTTTCCAGAATCAACCCGATATCATGTTCCCTAGCCACAGTCTTCCAGAATCAAACCTCAGTCATGTTGCCAGGCCACAGGATTCCACCATCAAACCTCAGGCATGTTCCCAGGCCACAGGGTTCCAGAATCAAACCGTTCTCATGTTCCCAGGCCACAGGGTTCCAGAATCAAACCGTTCTCATGTTCCCAGGCCACAGGGTTCCAGAATCCACCGTTGTCATTTTCCCAGGCCACAAGATTCCAGAATCAATCCTCAGTTATGTTCCCAGGCTTCAGGGTTCCAGAATAAAACCTCAGTCATGTTCCCAGTCCACAGGGTTCCAGAACCGAGGCTCAGTCAGGTTCCCGGGGCACAGTATTCCACAATCTAAACAGATGTCATGTTCCCAGGCCTCAGGGTTCCAGAATCCACCGATGTCATGTTCCCAGGCCACAGGGTTCCAGAATCAATCCTCAGTTATGTTCCCAGGCTACAGGGTTCCAGAATAAAACCTCAGTCATGTTCCCAGCCCACAGGGTTCCAGAACCAAGGCTTAGTCAGGTTCCCGGGGCACAGTATTCCACAATCTAAATAGATGTCATGTTCCCAGGCCACAGTTTTCCAGAATCACGCCTCAGTCACGTTCCCAGGCCACAGGGATCCAGAATCAAACTTCAGTCATGTTGCCAGGCCATAGGGTACCACCATCAAACCTCAGTCATATTCCCAGGCCACAGGTTTCCAGAATCAAACCGATTTCATGTTCCCAGGCAACAGGGTACCGGAATCCAAACCGATGTCATGTTCCCAGGCCACAGGATTCCACACTCTAACATCAGTCATCTTCCCAGGCCAATGGTTTCCAGAATCAAACCTCAGTCATATTCCCAGGCCACATGGTTCCAGAATCAAACCTCAGTTGTGTTCCCAGGACACAGGGTTCCAGAATAAAACCTCAGTCATGTTCCCTTGACACAGGTTTCAGAAATAAAATCCCAGTCATGTTCCCAGGCCACAGGGTTCCACAATTAAACCTCAGTCATATTCCCAGGCCAGAGGGTTCCACAATCAAACCTCAGTTCTGTTGCCAGACCACGGTTCCACCATCAAGCCTCAGTCATGTTCCCAGGGAACAGGCTTCCAGAAACAAACCTCAGTCATGTTCCCAAGGCACAGGGTTCCAGAATCAAACCTCAGTCTTGTTCCCAGGACACAGGTTGCCAGAATCAACCCGATATCATGTTCCCTAGCCACAGTCTTCCAGAATCAAACCTCAGTCCTGTTGCCAGGCCACAGGTTTCCACCATCAAACCTCAGGCATGTTCCCAGGCCACAGGGTTCCAGAATCCACCGATGTCATGTTCCCAGGCCACAGGATTCCACACTCTAACATCAGTCATCTTCCCAGGCCAATGGTTTCCAGAATCAAACCTCAGTCATATTCCCAGGCCACATGGTTCCAGAATAAAACCTCAGTCATGTTCCCTGGACACAGGTTTCAGAAATAAACTCCCAGTCATGTTCCCAGGCCACAGGGTTCCACAATTAAACCTCAGTCATATTCCCAGGCCAGAGGGTTCCACAATCAAACCTCTGTCCTGTTGCTAGGCCACGGTTCCACCATCAAGCCTCAGTCATGTTCCCAGGAAAGACTGTTCCACAATCAAACCTAAGTCATCTTGCCAAGCCACAGGGTTCCACCATCAAGCCTCACTCATGTTGCCAGGCCACAGGGTTCCACCATCAAGCCTCACTCATGTTCCCAAGCCTGAGGGTTCCACTATCAAACCTCAATCATGTTAACAGGCCACAGGTGTCAACCATCAAACCTCAGTCATGTTCCCAGTAAACAGGGCTCCAGAATCAAACCAATGTCAAGTTCCCAGGCCACGGGGTTCTAGTATCAGGCCTCAGTCATGTTCCCCGTGCACAGGGTGCCACAATCAAACTCATTCATGTTGCCAGGCCACAGGTTTCTGCCATCACACCTCAGTCAAGTTGCCAGGGCACAGGGTTCCAGAATCAAGCCTCAGTCATTTTGCCAGGCCAGAGTGTTCCACCATCAAACCTCAGTCATGATCCCAAGCTACATGTTTCCACAATGAAACCTCAGTCATTTTCCCAGGCCAAAGGCTTCCAGAATCAAACCTCAGTCATATTCCCAGGACACATGGTTCCAGAATCAAACCTGAGTCATGTTCGCAGGCCACAGGTTTCAGCAATCAAACCTCAGTCATGTTCCCAGGACACAGGTGTCCAGAATCAAACCTCAGTCATGTTCCCAGGGAACAGGTTTCCAGAAACAAACCTCAGTCATGTTCCCAAGGCACAGGGTTCCAGAATCAAACCTCAGTCTTGTTCCCATGACACAGGTTTCCAGAATCAACCCGATATCATGTTCCCTAGCCACAGTCTTCCAGAATCAAACCTCAGTCATGTTGCCAGGCCACAGGTTTCCACCATCAAACCTCAGGCATGTTCCCAGGCCACAGGGTTCCAGAATCAAACCGTTCTCATGTTCCCAGGCCACAGGGTTCCAGAATCCACCGTTGTCATTTTCCCAGGCCACAAGATTGCAGAATCAATCCTCAGTTATGTTCCCAGGCTACAGGGTTCCAGAATAAAACCTCAGTCATGTTCCCAGTCCACAGGGTTCCAGAACCGAGGCTCAGTCAGGTTCCCGGGGCACAGTATTCCACAATCTAAACAGATGTCATGTTCCCAGGCCTCAGGGTTCCAGAATCCACCGATGTCATGTTCCCAGGCCACAGGTTTCCAGAATCAATCCTCAGTTATGTTCCCAGGCTACAGGGTTCCAGAATAAAACCTCAGTCATGTTCCCAGCCCACAGGGTTTCAGAACCAAGGCTTAGTCAGGTTCCCGGGGCACAGTATTCCACAATCTAAATAGATGTCCTGTTCCCAGGCCACAGTTTTCCAGAATCACGCCTCAGTCACGTTCCCAGGCCACAGGGATCCAGAATCAAACTTCAGTCATGTTGCCAGGCCATAGGGTACCACCATCAAACCTCAGTCATATTCCCAGGCCACAGGTTTCCAGAATCAAACCGATTTCATGTTCCCAGGCAACAGGGTACCGGAATCCAAACCGATGTCATGTTCCCAGGCCACAGGATTCCACACTCTAACATCAGTCATCTTCCCAGGCCAATGGTTTCCAGAATCAAACCTCAGTCATATTCCCAGGCCACATGGTTCCAGAATAAAACCTCAGTCATGTTCCCTGGACACAGGTTTCAGAAATAAACTCCCAGTCATGTTCCCAGCCCACAGGGTTCCACAATGAAACCTCAGTCATATTCCCAGGCCAGAGGGTTCCACAATCAAACCTCTGTCCTGTTGCTAGGCCACGGTTCCACCATCAAGCCTCAGTCATGTTCCCAGGAAAGACTGTTCCACAATCAAACCTAAGTCATCTTGCCAAGCCACAGGGTTCCACCATCAAGCCTCACTCATGTTGCCAGGCCACAGGGTTCCACCATCAAGCCTCACTCATGTTCCCAAGCCTGAGGGTTTCACTATCAAACCTCAATCATGTTGCCAGGCCACAGGTGTCAACCATCAAACCTCAGTCATGTTCCCAGTAAACAGGGCTCCAGAATCAAACCAATGTCAAGTTCCCACGCCACGGGGTTCCAGTATCAGGCCTCAGTCATGTTCCCCGTTCACAGGGTGCCACAATCAAACTCAGTCATGTTGCCAGGCCACAGGTTTCTGCCATCACACCTCAGTCAAGTTGCCAGGCCACAGGGTTCCAGAACCAAGCCTCAGTCATTTTGCCAGGCCATAGTGTTCCACCATCAAACCTCAGTCATGATCCCAAGCCACATGTTTCCACAATGAAACCTCAGTCATTTTCCCAGGCCAAAGTTTTCCAGAATCAAACCACAGTCATATTCCCAGGACACATGGTTCCAGAATCAAACCTGAGTCATGTTCGCAGGCCACAGGTTTCAGCAATCAAACCTCAGTCATGTTCCCAGGACACAGGTGTCCAGAATCAAACCTCAGTCATGTTCCCAGGGAACAGGTTTCCAGAAACAAACCTGTCATGTTCCCAAGGCACAGGGTTCCAGAATCAAACCTCAGTCATGTTCCCAGGGAACAGGTTTCCAGAAACAAACCTCAGTCATGTTCCCTAGCCACAGTCTTCCAGAATCAAACCTCAGTCATGTTGCCAGGCCACAGGTTTCCACCATCAAACCTCAGGCATGTTCCCAGGCCACAGGGTTCCAGAATCAAACCGTTCTCATGTTCCCAGGCCACAGCGTTCCAGAATCCACCGTTGTCATTTTCCCAGGCCACAAGATTCCAGAATCAATCCTCAGTTATGTTCCCAGGCTACAGGGTTCCAGAATAAAACCTCAGTCATGTTCCCAGTCCACAGGGTTCCAGAACCGAGGCTCAGTCAGGTTCCCGGGGCACAGTATTCCACAATCTAAACAGACGTCATGTTCCCAGGCCTCAGGATTCCAGAATCCACCGATGTCATGTTCCCAGGCCACAGGGTTCCAGAATCAAGCCTCAGTTATATTCCCAGGCTACAGGGTTCCAGAATAAAACCTCAGTCATGTTCCCAGTCCACAGGGTTCCAGAACCAAGGCTCAGTCAGGTTCCCGGGGCACAGTATTCCACAATCTAAATAGATGTCATGTTCCCAGGCCACAGATTTCCAGAATCACGCCTCAGTCACGTTCCCAGGCCACAGGGATCCAGAATCAAACTTCAGTCATGTTGCCAGGCCATAGGGTACCACCATCAAACCTCAGTCATATTCCCAGGCCACAGGTTTCCAGAATCAAACCGATTTCATGTTCCCAGGTAACAGGGTACCGGAATCCAAACCGATGCCATGTTCCCAGGCCACAGGATTCTACACTCTAACATCAGTCATCTTCCCAGGCCAATGGTTTCCAGAATCAAACCTCAGTCATATTCCCAGGCCACATGGTTCCAGAATCAAACCTCAGTTGTGTTCCCAGGACACAGGGTTCCAGAATAAAACCTCAGTCATGTTCCCTTGACACAGGTTTCAGAAATAAAATCCCAGTCATGTTCCCAGGCCACAGGGTTCCACAATTAAACCTCAGTCATATTCCCAGGCCAGAGGGTTCCACAATCAAACCTCAGTTCTGTTGCCAGACCACGGTTCCACCATCAAGCCTCAGTCATGTTCCCAGGGAACAGGCTTCCAGAAACAAACCTCAGTCATGTTCCCAAGGCACAGGGTTCCAGAATCAAACCTCAGTCTTGTTCCCAGGACACAGGTTGCCAGAATCAACCCGATATCATGTTCCCTAGCCACAGTCTTCCAGAATCAAACCTCAGTCCTGTTGCCAGGCCACAGGTTTCCACCATCAAACCTCAGGCATGTTCCCAGGCCACGGGGTTCCAAAATCCACCGATGTCATGTTCCCAGGCCACAGGATTCCACACTCTAACATCAGTCATCTTCCCAGGCCAATGGTTTCCAGAATCAAACTTCAGTCATATTCCCAGGCCACATAGTTCCAGAATAAAACCTCAGTCATGTTCCCTGGACACAGGTTTCAGAAATAAACTCCCAGTCATGTTCCCAGGCCACAGGGTTCCACAATTAAACCTCAGTCATATTCCCAGGCCAGAGGGTTCCACAATCAAACCTCTGTCCTGTTGCTAGGCCACGGTTCCACCATCAAGCCTCAGTCATGTTCCCAGGAAAGACTGTTCCACAATCAAACCTAAGTCATCTTGCCAAGCCACAGGGTTCCACCATGAAGCCTCACTCATGTTGCCAGGCCACAGGGTTCCACCATCAAGCCTCACTCATGTTCCCAAGCCTGAGGGTTCCACTATCAAACCTCAATCATGTTGCCAGGCCACAGGTGTCAAACATCAAACCTCAGTCATGTTCCCAAGGCACAGGGTTCCAGAATCAAACCTCAGTCTTGTTCCCAGGACACAGGTTTCCAGAATCAACCCGATATCATGTTCCCTAGCCACAGTCTTCCAGAATCAAACCTCAGTCATGTTGCCAGGCCACAGGATTCCACCATCAAACCTCAGGCATGTTCCCAGGCCACAGGGTTCCAGAATCAAACCGTTCACATGTTCCCAGGCCACAGGGTTCCAGAATCCACCGTTGTCATTTTCCCAGGCCACAAGATTCCAGAATCAATCCTCAGTTATGTTCCCAGGCTACAGGGTTCCAGAATAAAACCTCAGTCATGTTCCCAGTCCACAGGGTTCCAGAACCGAGGCTCAGTCAGGTTCCCGGGGCACAGTATTCCACAATCTAAACAGATGTCATGTTCCCAGGCCTCAGGGTTCCAGAATCCACCGATGTCATGTTCCCAGGCCACAGGGTTCCAGAATCAATCCTCAGTTATGTTCCCAGGCTACAGGGTTCCAGAATAAAACCTCAGTCATGTTCCCAGCCCACAGGGTTCCAGAACCAAGGCTTAGTCAGGTTCCCGGGGCACAGTATTCCACAATCTAAATAGATGTCATGTTCCCAGGCCACAGTTTTCCAGAATCACGCCTCAGTCACGTTCCCAGGCCACAGGGATCCAGAATCAAACTTCAGTCATGTTGCCAGGCCATAGGGTACCACCATCAAACCTCAGTCATATTCCCAGGCCACAGGTTTCCAGAATCAAACCGATTTCATGTTCCCAGGCAACAGGGTACCGGAATCCAAACCGATGTCATGTTCCCAGGCCACAGGATTCCACACTCTAACATCAGTCATCTTCCCAGGCCAATGGTTTCCAGAATCAAACCTCAGTCATATTCCCAGGCCACATGGTTCCAGAATCAAACCTCAGTTGTGTTCCCAGGACACAGGGTTCCAGAATAAAACCTCAGTCATGTTCCCTTGACACAGGTTTCAGAAATAAAATCCCAGTCATGTTCCCAGGCCACAGGGTTCCACAATTAAACCTCAGTCATATTCCCAGGCCAGAGGGTTCCACAATCAAACCTCAGTTCTGTTGCCAGACCACGGTTCCACCATCAAGCCTCAGTCATGTTCCCAGGGAACAGGCTTCCAGAAACAAACCTCAGTCATGTTCCCAAGGCACAGGGTTCCAGAATCAAACCTCAGTCTTGTTCCCAGGACACAGGTTGCCAGAATCAACCCGATATCATGTTCCCTAGCCACAGTCTTCCAGAATCAAACCTCAGTCCTGTTGCCAGGCCACAGGTTTCCACCATCAAACCTCAGGCATGTTCCCAGGCCACAGGGTTCCAGAATCCACCGATGTCATGTTCCCAGGCCACAGGATTCCACACTCTAACATCAGTCATCTTCCCAGGCCAATGGTTTCCAGAATCAAACCTCAGTCATATTCCCAGGCCACATGGTTCCAGAATAAAACCTCAGTCATGTTCCCTGGACACAGGTTTCAGAAATAAACTCCCAGTCATGTTCCCAGGCCACAGGGTTCCACAATTAAACCTCAGTCATATTCCCAGGCCAGAGGGTTCCACAATCAAACCTCTGTCCTGTTGCTAGGCCACGGTTCCACCATCAAGCCTCAGTCATGTTCCCAGGAAAGACTGTTCCACAATCAAACCTAAGTCATCTTGCCAATCCACAGGGTTCCACCATCAAGCCTCACTCATGTTGCCAGGCCACAGGGTTCCACAATTAAACCTCAGTCATATTCCCAGGCCAGAGGGTTCCACAATGAAACCTCAGTTCTGTTGCCAGACCACGGTTCCACCATCAAGCCTCAGTCATGTTCCCAGGGAACAGGCTTCCAGAAACAAACCTCAGTCATGTTCCCAAGGCACAGGGTTCCAGAATCAAACCTCAGTCTTGTTCCCAGGACACAGGTTTCCAGAATCAACCCGATATCATGTTCCCTAGCCACAGTCTTCCAGAATCAAACCTCAATCATATTGCCAGGCCACAGGTTTCCACCATCAAACCTCAGGTATGTTCCCAGGACACAGGGTTCCAGAATCAAACCGTTCTCATGTTCCCAGGCCACAGGGTTCCAGAATCCACCGTTGTCATTTTCCCAGGCAACAAGATTCCAGAATCAATCCTCAGTTATATTCCCAGGCTACAGGGTTCCAGAATAAAACCTCAGTCATGTTCCCAGTCCACAGGGTTCCAGAACCAAGGCTCAGTCAGGTTCCCGGGGCACAGTATTCCACAATCTAAATAGATGTCATGTTCCCAGGCCACAGTTTTCCAGAATCACGCCTCAGTCATGTTCCCAGGACACAGGGATCCAGAATCAAACTTCAGTCATATTGCTAGGCCATAGGGTACCACCATCAAACCTCAGTCATATTCCCAGGCCACAGGTTTCCAGAATCAAACCGATTTCATGTTCCCAGGCAACAGGGTACCGGAATCCAAACCGATGTCATGTTCCCAGGCCACAGGATTCCACACTCTAACATCAGTCATCTTCCCAGGCCAATGGTTTCCAGAATCAAACCTCAGTCATATTCCCAGGCCACATGGTTCCAGAATCAAACCTCAGTTGTGTTCCCAGGACACAGGGTTCCAGAATAAAACCTCAGTCATGTTCCGTGGACACAGGTTTCAGAAATAAACTCCCAGTCATGTTCCCAGGCCACAGGGTTCCACAATTAAACCTCAGTCATATTCCCAGGCCAGAGGGTTCCACAATCAAACCTCTGTCCTGTTGCTAGGCCACGGTTCCACCATCAAGCCTCAGTCATGTTCCCAGGAAAGACTGTTCCACAATCAAACCTAAGTCATCTTGCCAAGCCACAGGGTTCCACCATCAAGCCTCACTCATGCTGCCAGGCCACAGGGTTCCACCATCAAGCCTCACTCATGTTCCCAAGCCTGAGGGTTCCACTATCAAACCTCAATCATGTTGCCAGGCCACAGGTGTCAACCATCAAACCTCAGTCATGTTCCCAGTAATCAGGGCTCCAGAATCAAACCAATGTCAAGTTCCCACGCTACGGGGTTCCAGTATCAGGCCTCAGTCATGTTCCCCGTGCACAGGGTGCCACAATCAAACTCAGTCATGTTGCCAGTCCACAGGTTTCTGCCATCACACCTCAGTCAAGTTGCCAGGCCACAGGGTTCCAGAATCAAGCCTCAGTCATTTTGCCAGGCCATAGTGTTCCACCATCAAACCTCAGTCATCATCCCATGCCACATGTTTCCACAATGAAACCTCAGTCATTTTCCCAGGCCAAAGGTTTCCAGAATCAAACCTCAGTCATATTCCCAGGACACATGGTTCCAGAATCCAACCTGAGTCATGTTCGCAGGCCACAGGTTTCAGCAATCAAACCTCAGTCATGTTCCCAGGACACAGGTGTCCAGAATCAAACCTCAGTCATGTTCCCAGGGAACAGGTTTCCAGAAACAAACCTCAGTCATGTTCCCAAGGCACAGGGTTCCAGAATCAAACCTCAGTCTTGTTCCCAGGACACAGGTTTCCAGAATCAACCCGATATCATGTTCCCTAGCCACAGTCTTCCAGAATCAAACCTCAGTCATGTTGGCAGGCCACAGGTTTCCACCATCAAACCTCAGGCATGTTCCCAGGCCACAGGGTTCCAGAATCAAACCGTTCTCATGTTCCCACGCCAAAGGGTTCCAGAAGCCACAGTTTTCATTTTCCCAGGCCACAAGATTCCAGAATCAATCCTCAGTTATGTTCCCAGGCTACAATGTTCCAGAATAAAACTTCAGTCATGTTCCCAGTCCACAGGGTTCCAGAATCTACCGATGTCATGTTCCCAGGCCACAGGGTTCCAGAATCAATCCTCAGTTATGTTCCCAGGCTACAGGGTTCCAGAATAAATCCTCAGTCATGTTCCCAGTCCACAGGGTTCCAGAACCAAGGCTCAGTCAGGTTCCCGAGGCACAGTATTCCATAATCTCAACAGATTTCATGTTCCCAGGCCTCAGGGTTCCAGAATCCACCGATGTCATGTTCCCAGGCCACAGGGATCCAGAATCAAACTTCAGTCATGTTGCCAGGCCATAGGGTACCACCATCAAACCTCAGTCATATTCCCAGGCCACAGGTTTCCAGAATCAAACCGATATCATGTTCCCAGGCCACAGGATTCAACACTCTAACATCAGTCTTGTTCCCAGGCCAATGGTTTCCAGAATCAAACCTCAGTCATATTCCCAGGCCACATGGTTCCAGAATCAAACCTCAGTTGTGTTCCCAGGACACAGGGTTCCAGAATAAAACCTCACTCATGTTCCCTGGACACAGGTTTCAGAAATAAAATCCCAGTCATATTCCCAGGCCACAGGGTTCCACAATTAAACCTCAGTCATATTCCCAGGCCAGAGTGTTCCACAATCAAACCTAAGTCATCTTGCCAAGCCACAGGGTTCCACCATCAAACCTCAGTCATGTTGCCAGGGCACAGGGTTCCACCATCAAGCCTCACTCATGTTCCCAACCTGAGGGTTCCACTCGGAAACCTCAATCAGGTTGCCAGGCCACAGGGTTCTACCATCAAACCTCAGTCATGTTCCCAGTAAACAGGGCTCCAGAATCAAACCAATGTCATGTTCCCAAGCCAAGGGGTTCCAGTATGAGGCCTCAGTCATGTTCCCCGTGCAAAGGGTTCCACAATCAAACCTCAGTCATGTTGCCAGTCCTCAGGTTTCTGCCATCAAACCTCAGTCAAGTTCCCATGCCACAGGGTTCCAGAATCAAGCCTCAGTCATTTTGCCCGGCCAGAGTGTTCCAACATCAAACCTCAGTCATGATCCAAGGCCACATGTTTCCACAATGAAACCTCAGTCATTTTCCCAAGCCAAACGTTTCCAGAATCAAACCTCAGTCATATTCCCAGGACACATGGTTCCAGAATCAAACCTGAGTCATATTCGGAGGACACAGGTTTCAGCAATCAAACCTTAGTCATGTTCTCATGACACAGGTGTCCAGAATCAAACCTCAGTCATGTTCCCAGGGAACAGGCTTCCAGAAACAAACCTAAGTCATGTTCCCAAGCACAGGGTTCCAAAATCAAACCTCAGTGTTGTTCCCAGGACACAGGTTTCCAGAATCAACCCTATATCATGTTCCCTAGCCACAGTCTTCCAGAATCAAACTTCAGTCATGTTGCCAGGACACAGGTTTCCACCATCAAACCTCTGGCATGTTCCCAGGCCACAGGGTTCCGGAATCAAACCGTTCTCATGTTCCCGGGCCACAGGGTTCCAGAATCAATCCTCAGTTATGTTCCCAGGCTACAGGGTTGCAGAATAAACCTCAGTCATTTTCCCAGTCCATAGGGTTCCAGAACCAAGGCTCACTCAGGTTCCCGGGGCACAGTATTCCACAATCTAAACAGATGTCATGTTCGCAGGCCACAGGGTTCCAGAATTAATCCTCAGTTATGTTCCCAGGCTACAGGGTTCCAGAATAAAACCTCACTCATGTTCCCAGTCCACAGGGTCCAGAACCAAGGCTCAGTCCGTTTCCCGGGGCACAGTATTACACAATCTAAACAGATGTCATGTTCCCGGCCACAGTTTTCAAGAATTACGCCTCAGTCATGTTACCAGGCCACAGGGATCCAGAATCAAACCTCAGTCATATTCCCAGGCCACAGGTTTCCAGAATTAAACCGATTTCATGTTCCCAGGCAACAGGGTACCAGAATCCAAACCGATGTCATGTTCCCAGGCCACAGGATTCCACACTCTAACATCAGTCATCTTCCAAGGCCAATGGTTTCCAGAATCAAACCTCAGTCATATTCCCAGGCCACATGGTTCCAGAATCAAACCTCAGTCGTGTTCCCAGGACACAGGGTTACAGAATAAAACCTCAGTCATGTTCCCTGGACACAGGTTTCAGAAATAAAATCCCAGTCATGTTCCCAGGCCACAGGGTTACACAATGAAACCTGAGTCATATTCCCAGGCCAGAGGGTTCCACAATCAAACCGGAAACCTGTTGCCAGACCACGGTTCCACCATCATGCCTCAGTCATATTCCCAGGCCAGAGTGTTCCACAATCAAACCTAAGTCATCTTGCCAAGCCACAGGGTTCCATCATCAAACCTCAGTCATGTTCCCAGTAAACAGGACTCCAGAATCAAACCAATGTCATGTTCTCAAGCCACGGTGTTCCAGTATCAGGCCTCATTCATGTTCCGCGTGCAAAGGGTTCCACAATCAAACCTCAGTCATGTTGCCAGTCCACAGGTTTCTGCCATCAAACCTCAGTCAAGTTGCCAGGCCACAGGGTTCCAGCATCAAGCCTCAGTCATTTTGCCCGGCCATAGTGTTCAACCCTCAAACCTCAGTCATGATCCCAGGCCACATGTTTCCACAATGAAACCTCAGTCATTTTCCCAGGCCAAAGGTTTCCAGAATCAAACCTCAGTCATATTCCCAGGACACGTGTTTCCAGACTCAAACCTGCGTCATGATCGCAGGCCACAGGTTTCAGCAATTAAACCTCAGTCATGTTTCCAGGACACAGGGGTCCAGAATCAAACCTCAGTCATGTTCCCAGGGAACAGGCTTCCAGAAACAAACCTAAGTCATGTTCCCCAGGCACAGGGTTCCAGAATCAAACCTCAGTGTTGTTCCCAGGTCACAGGTTTCCAGAATCAACCCGATATCATGTTCCCTAGCCACATTCTTCCAGAATCAAACCTCAGTCATGTTGCCAGGCCACAGGTTTCCACAATCAAACCTCAGGCATGTTCCCAGGCCACAGAGGTCCAGAATCAAACCGTTCTCATATTCGCAGGACACAGGGTTCCAGAATCAATCCTCAGTCTTGTTCCCAGGAGACAGGTTTCCAGAATCAACCCCATATCCTGTTCATTGGCCACAGTCTTCCAGAATCAAACCTCAGTCATGTTGCCAGGCCACAGGTTTCCACCATCAAACCTCAGGCATGTTCCAAGGCCACAGGGTTCCAGAATCAAACCGTTCTCATGTTCCCAGGCCAAAGGGTTCCAGAATCCACCGTTGTCATTTTCCCAGGCCGCAAGATTCCAGAATCAATCCTCAGTTATGTTCCCAGGCTACAGGGTTCCAGAATAAAACCTCAGTCATGTTCCCAGTCCACAGGGTTCCAGAACCGAGGCTCAGTCAGGTTCCCGGGACACAGTATTCCACAATCTAAACAGATGTCATGTTCCCAGGCCTCAGGGTTCCAGAATCCACCGATGTCATGTTCCCAGGACACAGGGCTCCAGAATCAATCCTCAGTTATGTTCCCAGGCTACAGGGTTCCAGAATAGAACCTTAGTCATGTTCCCAGTCCACAGGGTTCCAGAACCAAGGCTCAGTCAGGTTCCCGGGGCACAGTATTCCACAATCTAAACAGATGTCATTTTCCGAGGCCTCAGGGTTCCCGAATCCACCGATGTCATGTTCCCAGGCCACAGGGTTCCAGAATCAATCTTCAGTTATGTTCCAAGGCTACAGGTTTCCAGAATAAAACCTCAGTCATGTTCCCAGCCTACAGGGTTCCAGAACCAAGGCTCAGTCAGGTTCCCGGGGCACAGTATTCCACAATCTAAATAGATGTCATGTTCCCAGGCCACAGTTTTCCAGAATCACGCCTCAGTCATGTTCCCAGGCCACAGGGATCCAGAATCAAACTTCAGTCATGTTTCCAGGCCGTAGGGTACCACCATCAAATCTCAGTCATATTCCCTGGCCAAAGGTTTCCAGAATCAAACCGATTTCATGTTCCCAGGCAACAGGGTACCGGAATCCAAACCGATGTCATGTTCCCAGGCCACAGGATTCCACACTCTAACATCAGTCATCTTCCCAGGCCAATGGTTTCCAGAATCAAACCTCAGTCATATTCCCAGGCCACATGGTTCCAGAATAAAACCTCAGTCATGTTCCCTGGACACAGGTTTCAGAAATAAACTCCCAGTCATGTTCCCAGGCCACAGGATTCCACAATTAAACCTCAGTCATATTCCCAGGCCAGAGGGTTCCACAATCAAACCTCTGTCCTGTTGCTAGGCCACGGTTCCACCATCAAGCCTCACTCATGTTCCCAAGCCTGAGGGTTCCACTATCAAACCTCAGTCATGTTCCCAGTAAACAGGGCTCCAGAATCAAACCAATGTCAAGTTCCCACGCCACGGGGTTCCACTATCAGGCCTCAGTCATGTTCCCCGTGCACAGGGTGCCACAATCAAACTCAGTCATGTTGCCAGGCCACAGGTTTCTGCCATCAAACCTCAGTCAAGTAGCCAGGCCACAGGGTTCCAGAATCAAGCCTCAGTCATTTTGCCAGGCTATAGTGTTCCACCATCAAACCTCAGTCATGATGCCAAGCCACATGTTTCCACAATGAAACCTCAGTCATTTTCCCAGGCCAAAGGTTTCCAGAATCAAACCTCAGTTTAATTCCCAGGACACATGGTTCCAGATTCAAACATGAGTCATGTTCGCAGGCCACACGTTTCAGCAATCAAACCTCAGTCATGTTCCCAGGACACAGGTGTCCAGAATCAAACCTCAGTCATGTTCCCAAGGCACAGGGTTCCAGAATCAAACCTCAGTCTTGTTCCCAGGACACAGGTTTCCAGAATCAACCCGATATCATGTTCCCTAGCCACAGTCTTCCAGAATCAAACCTCAGTCATGTTGCCAGGCCACAGGTTTCCACCATCAAACCTCA
Organism: Balaenoptera physalus; assembly: GCF_965194825.1. Taxonomy (NCBI): domain Eukaryota; kingdom Metazoa; phylum Chordata; class Mammalia; order Artiodactyla; family Balaenopteridae; genus Balaenoptera; species Balaenoptera physalus. The sequence goes on along the minus strand of NW_028125977.1, from coordinate 322,336 downwards.
GGCATGTTCCCAGGCCACAGGGTTCCAGAATCAAACCGTTCTCATGTTCCCAGGCCACAGGGTTCCAGAATCCACCGTTGTCATTTTCCCAGGCCACAAGATTCCAGAATCAATCCTCAGTTATGTTCCCAGGCTACAGGGTTCCAGAATAAAACCTCAGTCATGTTCCCAGTCCACAGGGTTCCAGAACCAAGGCTCAGTCAGGTTCCCGGGGCACAGTATTCCACAATCTAAACAGATGTCATGTTCCCAGGCCTCAGGGTTCCAGAATCCACCGATGTCATGTTCCCAGGCCACAGGGTTCCAGAATCAATCCTCAGTTATGTTCCCAGGCTACAGGGTTCCAGAATAAAACCTCAGTCATGTTCCCAACCCACAGGGTTCCAGAACCAAGGCTTAGTCAGGTTCCCGGGGCACAGTATTCCACAATCTAAATAGATGTCATGTTCCCAGGCAACAGTTTTCCAGAATCACGCCTCAGTCACGTTCCCAGGCCACAGGGATCCAGAATCAAACTTCAGTCATGTTGCCAGGCCATAGGGTACCACCATCAAACCTCAGTCATATTCCCAGGCCACAGGTTTCCAGAATCAAACCGATTTCATGTTCCCAGGCAACAGGGTACCGGAATCCAAACCGATGTCATGTTCCCAGGCCACAGGATTCCACACTCTAACATCAGTCATCTTCCCAGGCCAATGGTTTCCAGAATCAAACCTCAGTCATATTCCCAGGCCACATGGTTCCAGAATCAAACCTCAGTTGTGTTCCCAGGACACAGGGTTCCAGAATAAAACCTCAGTCATGTTCCCTGGACACAGGTTTCAGAAATAAAATCCCAGTCATGTTCCCAGGCCACAGGGTTCCACAATTAAACCTCAGTCATATTACCAGGCCAGAGGGTTCCACAATCAAACCTCAGTTCTGTTGCCAGACCACGGTTCCACCATCAAGCCTCAGTCATGTTCCCAGGGAACAGGCTTCCAGAAACAAACCTCAGTCATGTTCCCAAGGCACAGGGTTCCAGAATCAAACCTCAGTCTTGTTCCCAGGACACAGGTTGCCAGAATCAACCCGATATCATGTTGCCTAGCCACAGTCTTCCAGAATCAAACCTCAGTCCTGTTGCCAGGCCACAGGTTTCCACCATCAAACCTCAGGCATGTTCCCAGGCCACAGGGTTCCAGAATCCACCGATGTCATGTTCCCAGGCCACAGGGTTCCAGAATCAATCCTCAGTTAAGTTCCCAGGCTACAGGGTTCCAGAATAAAACCTCAGTCATGTTCCCAGCCCACAGGGTTCCAGAACCAAGGCTTAGTCAGGTTCCCGGGGCACAGTATTCCACAATCTAAATAGATGTCATGTTCCCAGGCCACAGTTTTCCAGAATCACGCCTCAGTCACGTTCCCAGGCCACAGGGATCCAGAATCAAACTTCAGTCATGTTGCCAGGCCATAGGGTACCACCATCAAACCTCAGTCATATTCCCAGGCCACAGGTTTCCAGAATCAAACCGATTTCATGTTCCCAGGTAACAGGGTACCGGAATCCAAACCGATGCCATGTTCCCAGGCCACAGGATTCTACACTCTAACATCAGTCATCTTCCCAGGCCAATGGTTTCCAGAATCAAACCTCAGTCATATTCCCAGGCCACATGGTTCCAGAATCAAACCTCAGTTGTGTTCCCAGGACACAGGGTTCCAGAATAAAACCTCAGTCATGTTCCCTGGACACAGGTTTCAGAAATAAACTCCCAGTCCTGTTCCCAGGCCACACGGTTCCACAATTAAACCTCAGTCATATTCCCAGGCCAGAGGGTTCCACAATCAAACCTCAGTTCTGTTGCCAGACCACGGTTCCACCATCAAGCCTCAGTCATGTTCCCAGGGAACAGGCTTCCAGAAACAAACCTCAGTCATGTTCCCAAGGCACAGGGTTCCAGAATCAAACCTCAGTCTTGTTCCCAGGACACAGGTTGCCAGAATCAACCCGATATCATGTTCCCTAGCCACAGTCTTCCAGAATCAAACCTCAGTCCTGTTGCCAGGCCGCAGGTTTCCACCATCAAACCTCAGGCATGTTCCCAGGCCACAGGGTTCCAGAATCCACCGATGTCATGTTCCCAGGCCACAGGATTCCACACTCTAACATCAGTCATCTTCCCAGGCCAATGGTTTCCAGAATCAAACCTCAGTCATATTCCCAGGCCACATGGTTCCAGAATAAAACCTCAGTCATGTTCCCTGGACACAGGTTTCAGAAATAAACTCCCAGTCATGTTCCCAGGCCAGAGGGTTCCACAATCAAACCTCTGTCCTGTTGCTAGGCCACGGTTCCACCATCAAGCCTCAGTCATGTTCCCAGGAAAGACTGTTCCACAATCAAACCTAAGTCATCTTGCCAAGCCACAGGGTTCCACCATCAAGCCTCACTCATGTTGCCAGGCCACAGGGTTCCACCATCAAGCCTCACTCATGTTCCCAAGCCTGAGGGTTCCACTATCAAACCTCAATCATGTTGCTAGGCCACAGGTGTCAACCATCAAACCTCAATTATGTTCCCAGTAAACAGGGCTCCAGAATCAAACCAATGTCAAGTTCCCACGCCACGGGGTTCCAGTATCAGGCCTCAGTCATGTTCCCCGTGCACAGGGTGCGAAAATCAAACTCAGTCATGTTGCCAGGCCACAGGTTTCTGCTATCACACCTCAGTCAAGTTGCCAGGCCACAGGGTTCTAGAATCAAGCCTCAGTCATTTTGCCAGGCCATAGTGTTCCACCATCAAACCTCAGTCATGATCCCAAGCCACATGTTTCCACAATGAAACCTCAGTCATTTTCCCAGGCCAAAGGTTTCCAGAATCAAACCCCAGTAATATTCCCAGGACACATGGTTCCAGAATCAAACCTGAGTCATGTTCGCAGGCCACAGGTTTCAGCAATCAAACCTCAGTCATGTTCCCAGGACACAGGTGTCCAGAATCAAACCTCAGTCATGTTCCCAGGGAACAGGTTTCCAGAAACAAACCTCAGTCATGTTCCCAAGGCACAGGGTTCCAGAAACAAACCTCAGTCTTTTTCCCAGGACACAGGTTTCCAGAATCAACCCGATATCATGTTCCCTAGCCACAGTCTTCCAGAATCAAACCTCAGTCATGTTGCCAGGCCATAGGGTACCACCATCAAACCTCAGTCATATTCCCAGGCCACAGGTTTCCAGAATCAAACCGATTTCATGTTCCCAGGCAACAGGGTACCGGAATCCAAACCGATGTCATGTTCCCAGGCCACAGGATTCCACACTCTAACATCAGTCATCTTCCCAGGCCAATGGTTTCCAGAATCAAACCTCAGTCATATTCCCAGGCCACATGGTTCCAGAATCAAACCTCAGTTGTGTTCCCAGGACACAGGGTTCCAGAATAAAACCTCAGTCATGTTCCATGGACACAGGTTTCAGAAATAAAATCCCAGTCCTGTTCCCAGGCCACAGGGTTCCACAATTAAACCTCAGTCATATTCCCAGGCCAGAGGGTTCCACAATCAAACCTCAGTTCTGTTGCCAGACCACGGTTCCACCATCAAGCCTCAGTCATGTTCCCAGGGAACAGGCTTCCAGAAACAAACCTCAGTCATGTTCCCAAGGCACAGGGTTCCAGAATCAAACCTCAGTCTTGTTCCCAGGACACAGGTTGCCAGAATCAACCCGATATCATGTTCCCAAGCCACAGTCTTCCAGAATCAAACCTCAGTCCTGTTGCCAGGCCACAGGGTTCCAGAATCCACCGATGTCATGTTCCCAGGCCACAGGATTCCACACTCTAACATCAGTCATCTTCCCAGGCCAATGGTTTCCAGAATCAAACCTCAGTCATATTCCCAGGCCACATGGTTCCAGAATAAAACCTCAGTCATGTTCCCTGGACACAGGTTTCAGAAATAAACTCCCAGTCATGTTCCCAGGCCACAGGGTTCCACAATTAAACCTCAGTCATATTCCCAGGCCAGAGGGTTCCACAATCAAACCTCTGTCCTGTTGCTAGGCCACGGTTCCACCATCAAGCCTCAGTCATGTTCCCAGGAAAGACTGTTCCACAATCAAACCTAAGTCATCTTGCCAAGCCACAGGGTTCCACCATCAAGCCTCACTCATGTTGCCAGGCCACAGAGTTCCACCATCAAGCCTCACTCATGTTCCCAAGCCTGAGGGTTCCACTATCAAACCTCAATCATGTTGCAAGGCCACAGGTGTCAACCATCAAACCTCAGTCATGTTCCCAGTAAACAGGGCTCCAGAATCAAACCAATGTCAAGTTCCCACGCCACGGGGTTCCAGTATCAGGCCTCAGTCATGTTCCCCGTGCACAGGGTGCCACAATCAAACTCAGTCATGTTGCCAGTCCACAGGTTTCTGCCATCACACCTCAGTCAAGTTGCCAGGCCACAGGGTTCCAGAATCAAGCCTCAGTCATTTTGCCAGGCCATAGTGTTCCACCATCAAACCTCAGTCATGATCCCAAGCCACATGTTTCCACAATGAAACCTCAGTCATTTTCCCAGGCCAAAGGCTTCCAGAATCAAACCTCAGTCATATTCCCAGGACACATGGTTCCAGAATCAAACCTGAGTCATGTTCGCAGGCCACAGGTTTCAGCAATCAAACCTCAGTCATGTTCCCAGGACACAGGTGTCCAGAATCAAACCTCAGTCATGTTCCCAGGGAACAGGTTTCCAGAAACAAACCTCAGTCATGTTCCCAAGGCACAGGGTTCCAGAATCAAACCTCAGTCTTGTTCCCAGGACACAGATTTCCAGAATCAACCCGATATCATGTTCCCCAGCCACAGTCTTCCAGAATCAAACCTCAGTCCTGTTGCCAGGCCACAGGTTTCCACCATCAAACCTCAGGCATGTTCCCAGGCCACAGGGTTCCAGAATCCACCGATGTCATGTTCCCAGGCCACAGGATTCCACACTCTAACATCAGTCATCTTCCCAGGCCAATGGTTTCCAGAATCAAACCTCAGTCATATTCCCAGGCCACATGGTTCCAGAATAAAACCTCAGTCATGTTCCCTGGACACAGGTTTCAGAAATAAACTCCCAGTCATGTTCCCAGGCCACAGGGTTCCACAATTAAACCTCAGTCATATTCCCAGGCCAGAGGGTTCCACAATCGAACCTCTGTCCTGTTGCTAGGCCACGGTTCCACCATCAAGCCTCAGTCATGTTCCCAGGAAAGACTGTTCCACAATCAAACCTAAGTCATCTTGCCAAGCCACAGGGTTCCACCATCAAGCCTCACTCATGTTCCCAAGCCTGAGGGTTCCACTATCAAACCTCAATCATGTTGCTAGGCCACAGGTGTCAACCATCAAACCTCAATTATGTTCCCAGTAAACAGGGCTCCAGAATCAAACCAATGTCAAGTTCCCACGCCACGGGGTTCCAGTATCAGGCCTCAGTCATGTTCCCCGTGCACAGGGTGCCACAATCAAACTCAGTCATGTTGCCAGGCCACAGGTTTCTGCCATCACACCTCAGTCAAGTTGCCAGGCCACAGGGTTCCAGAATCAAGCCTCAGTCATTTTGCCAGGCCATAGTGTTCCACCATCAAACCTCAGTCATGATCCCAAGCCACATGTTTCCACAATGAAACCTCAGTCATTTTCCCAGGCCAAAGGTTTCCAGAATCAAACCTCAGTCATATTCCCAGGACACATGGTTCCAGAATCAAACCTGAGTCATGTTCGCAGGCCACAGGTTTCAGCAATCAAACCTCAGTCATGTTCCCAGGACACAGGTGTCCAGAATCAAACCTCAGTCATGTTCCCAGGGAACAGGTTTCCAGAAACAAACCTCAGTCATGTTCCCAAGGCACAGGGTTCCAGAATCAAACCTCAGTCTTCTTCCCAGGAAACAGGTTTCCAGAATCAACCCGATATCATGTTCCCTAGCCACATTCTTCCAGAATCAAACCTCAATCATGTTGCCAGGCCACAGGTTTCCACCATCAAACCTCAGGCATGTTCCCAGGCCACAGGGTTCCAGAATCAAACCGTTCTCATGTTCCCAGGCCACAGGGTTCCAGAATCCACCGTTGTCATTTTCCCAGGCCACAAGATTCCAGAATCAATCCTCAGTTATGTTCCCAGGCTACAGGGTTCCAGAATAGAACCTCAGTCATGTTCCCAGTCCACAGGGTTCCAGAACCGAGGCTCAGTCAGTTTCCCGGGGCACAGTATTCCACAATCTAAACAGATGTCATGTTCCCAGGCCTCAGGGTTCCAGAATCCACCGATGTCATGTTCCCAGGCCACAGGGTTCCAGAATCAATCCTCAGTTATGTTCCCAGGCTACAGGGTTCCAGAATAAAACCTCAGTCATGTTCCCAGTCCACAGGGTTCCAGAACCAAGGCTCAGTCAGGTTCCCGGGGCACAGTATTCCACAATCTAAATAGATGTCATGTTCCCAGGCCACAGTGTTCCAGAATCACGCCTCAGTCATGTTCCCAGGCTACAGGGATCCAGAATCAAACTTCAGTCATGTTGCCAGGCCATAGGGTACCACCATCAAACCTCAGTCATATTCCCAGGCCACAGGTTTCCAGAATCAAACCGATTTCATGTTCCCAGGCAACAGGGTACCGGAATCCAAACCGATGTCATGTTCCCAGGCCACAGGATTCCACACTCTAACATCAGTCATCTTCCCAGGCCAATGGTTTCCAGAATCAAACCTCAGTCATATTCCCAGGCCACATGGTTCCAGAATCAAACCTCAGTTGTGTTCCCAGGACACAGGGTTCCAGAATAAAACCTCAGTCATGTTCCCTGGACACAGGTTTCAGAAATAAAATCCCAGTCATGTTCCCAGGCCACAGGGTTCCACAATTAAACCTCAGTCATATTCCCAGGCCAGAGGGTTCCACAATCAAACCTCTGTCCTGTTGCTAGGCCACGGTTCCACCATCAAGCCTCAGTCATGTTCCCAGGAAAGACTGTTCCACAATCAAACCTAAGTCATCTTGCCAAGCCACAGGGTTCCACCATCAAGCCTCACTCATGTTGCCAGGCCACAGGGTTCCACCATCAAGCCTCACTCATGTTCCCAAGCCTGAGGGTTCCACTATCAAACCTCAATCATGTTGCCAGGCCACAGGTGTCAACCATCAAACCTCAGTCATGTTCCCAGTAAACAGGGCTCCAGAATCAAACCAATGTCAAGTTCCCACGCCACGGGGTTCCAGTATCAGGCCTCAGTCATGTTCCCCATGCACAGGGTGCCACAATCAAACTCAGTCATGTTGCCAGGCCACAGGTTTCTGCCATCACACCTCAGTCAAGTTGCCAGGCCACAGGGTTCCAGAATCAAACCTCAGTCATTTTGCCAGGCCATAGTGTTCCACCATCAAACCTCAGTCATGATCCCAAGCCACATGTTTCCACAATGAAACCTCAGTCATTTTCCCACGCCAAAGGTTTCCAGAATCAAACCTCAGTCATATTCCCAGGACACATGGTTCCAGAATCAAACCTGAGTCATGTTCGCAGGCCACAGGTTTCAGCAATCAAACCTCAGTCATGTTCCCAGGACACAGGTGTCCAGAATCAAACCTCAGTCATGTTCCCAGGGAACAGGTTTCCAGAAACAAACCTCAGTCATGTTCCCAAGGCACAGGGATCCAGAATCAAACCTCAGTCTTCTTCCCAGGAAACAGGTTTCCAGAATCAACCCGATATCATGTTCCCTAGCCACATTCTTCCAGAATCAAACCTCAATCATGTTGCCAGGCCACAGGTTTCCACCATCAAACCTCAGGCATTTTCCCAGGCCACAGGGTTCCAGAATCAAACCGTTCTCATGTTCCCAGGCCACAGGGTTCCAGAATCCACCGTTGTCATTTTCCCAGGCCACAAGATTCCAGAATCAATCCTCAGTTATGTTCCCAGGCTACAGGGTTCCAGAATAGAACCTCAGTCATGTTCCCAGTCCACAGGGTTCCAGAAACGAGGCTCAGTCAGGTTCCCGGGGCACAGTATTCCACAATCTAAACAGATGTCATGTTCCCAGGCCACAGTGTTCCAGAATCACGCCTCAGTCATGTTCCCAGGCTACAGGGATCCAGAATCAAACTTCAGTCATGTTGCCAGGCCATAGGGTACCACCATCAAACCTCAGTCATATTCCCAGGCCACAGGTTTCCAGAATCAAACCGATTTCATGTTCCCAGGCAACAGGGTACCGGAATCCAAAACGATGTCATGTTCCCAGGCCACAGGATTCCACACTCTAACATCAGTCATCTTCCCAGGCCAATGGTTTCCAGGATCAAACCTCAGTCATATTCCCAGGCCACATGGTTCCAGAATCAAACCTCAGTTGTGTTCCCAGGACACAGGGTTCCAGAATAAAACCTCAGTCATGTTCCCTGGACACAGGTTTCAGAAATAAAATCCCAGTCATGTTCCCAGGCCACAGGGTTCCACAATTAAACCTCAGTCATATTCCCAGGCCAGAGGGTTCCACAATCAATCCTCAGTTCTGTTGCCAGACCACGGTTCCACCATCAAGCCTCAGTCATGTTCCCAGGGAACAGGCTTCCAGAAACAAACCTCAGTCATGTTCCCAAGGCACAGGGTTCCAGAATCAAACCTCAGTCTTGTTCCCAGGACACAGGTTGCCAGAATCAACCCGATACCATGTTCCCTAGCCACAGTCTTCCAGAATCAAACCTCTGTCCTGTTGCCAGGCCACAGGTTTCCACCATCAAACCTCAGGCATGTTCCCAGGCCACAGGGTTCCAGAATCCACCGATGTCATGTTCCCAGGCCACAGGATTCCACACTCTAACATCAGTCATCTTCCCAGGCCAATGGTTTCCAGAATCAAACCTCAGTCATATTCCCAGGCCACATGGTTCCAGAATAAAACCTCAGTCATGTTCCCTGGACACAGGTTTCAGAAATAAACTCCCAGTCATGTTCCCAGGCCACAGGGTTTCACAATTAAACCTCAGTCATATTCCCAGGCCAGAGGGTTCCACAATCAAACCTCTGTCCTGTTGCTAGGCCACGGTTCCACCATCAAGCCTCAGTCATGTTCCCAGGAAAGACTGTTCCACAATCAAACCTAAGTCATCTTGCCAAGCCACAGGGTTCCACCATCAAGCCTCACTCATGTTGCCAGGCCACAGGGTTCCACCATCAAGCCTCACTCATGTTCCCAAGCCTGAGGGTTCCACTATCAAGCCTCAATCATGTTGCCAGGCCACAGGTGTCAACCATCAAACCTCAGTCATGTTCCCAGTAAACAGGGTTCCAGAATCAAACCAATGTCAAGTTCCCACGCCACGGGGTTCCAGTATCAGGCCTCAGTAATGTTCCCCGTGCACAGGGTGCCACAATCAAACTCAGTCATGCTGCCAGTCCACAGGTTTCTGCCATCACACCTCAGTCAAGTTGCCAGGCCACCGGGTTCCAGAATCAAGCCTCAGTCATTTTGCCAGGCCATAGTGTTCCACCATCAAACCTCAGTCATGATCCCAAGCCACATGTTTCCACAATGAAACCTCAGTCATTTTCCCAGGCCAAAGGTTTCCAGAATCATACCTCAGTCATATTCCCAGGACACATGGTTCCAGAATCAAACCTGAGTCATGTTCGCAGGCCACAGGTTTCAGCAATCAAACCTCAGTCATGTTCCCAGGACACAGGTGTCCAGAATCAAACCTCAGTCATGTTCCCAGGGAACAGGTTTCCAGAAACAAACCTCAGTCATGTTCCCAAGGCAAAGGGTTCCAGAATCAAACCTCAGTCTTGTTCCCAGGACACAGGTTTCCAGAATCAACGCGATATCATGTTCCCTAGCCACAGTCTTCCAGAATCAAACGTCAATCATGTTGCCAGGCCACAGGTTTCCACCATCAAACCTCAGGCATGTTCCCAGGCCACAGGGTTCCAGAATCAAACCGTTCTCATGTTCCCAGGCCACAGGGTTCCAGAATCCACCGTTGTCATTTTCCCAGGCCACAAGATTCCAGAATCAATCCTCAGTTATGTTCCCAGGCTACAGGGTTCCAGAATAGAACCTCAGTCATGTTCCCTGTCCACAGGGTTCCAGAACCGAGGCTCAGTCAGGTTCCCGGGGCACAGTATTCCACAATCTAAACAGATGTCATGTTCCCAGGCCTCAGGGTTCCAGAATCCACCGATGTCATGTTCCGAGGCCACAGGGTTCCAGAATCAATCCTCAGTTATGTTCCCAGGCTACAGGATTCCAGAATAAAACCTCAGTCATGTTCCCAGTCCACAGGGTTCCAGAACCAAGGCTCAGTCAGGTTCCCGGGGCACAGTATTCCACAATCTAAATAGATGTCATGTTCCCAGGCCACAGGGATCCAGAATCAAACTTCAGTCATGTTGCCAGGCAGTAGGGTACCACCATCAAACCTCAGTCATATTCCCAGGCCACAGGTTTCCAGAATCAAACCGATTTCATGTTCCCAGGCAACAGGGTACCGGAATCCAAACCGATGTCATGTTCCCAGGCCACAGGATTCCACACTCTAACATCAGTCATCTTCCCAGGCCACTGGTTTCCAGAATCAAACCTCAGTCATATTCCCAGGCCACATGGTTCCAGAATCAAACCTCAGTTGTGTTCCCAGGACACAGGGTTCCAGAATAAAACCTCAGTCATGTTCCCTGGACACAGGTTTCAGAAATAAAATCCCAGTCATGTTCCCAGGCCACAGGGTTTCACAATTAAACCTCAGTCATATTCCCAGGCCAGAGGGTTCCACAATCAAACCTCAGTTTTGTTGCCAGACCACGGTTCCACCATCAAGCCTCAGTCATGTTCCCAGGGAACAGGCTTCCAGAAACAAACCTCAGTCATGTTCCCAAGGCACAGGGTTCCAGAATCAAACCTCAGTCTTGTTCCCAGGACACAGGTTGCCAGAATCAACCCGATATCATGTTCCCTAGACACAGTCTTCCAGAATCAAACCTCAGTCCTGTTGCCAGGCCACAGGTTTCCACCATCAAACCTCAGGCATGTTCCCAGGCCACAGGGTTCCAGAATCCACCGATGTCATGTTCCCAGGCCACAGGATTCCACACTCTAACATCAGTCATCTTCCCAGGCCAATGGTTCCCAGAATCAAACCTCAGTCATATTCCCAGGCCACATGGTTCCAGAATAAAACCTCAGTCATGTTCCCTGGACACAGGTTTCAGAAATTAACTCCCAGTCATGTTCCCAGGCCACAGGTTTCCACAATTAAACCTCAGTCATATTCCCAGGCCAGAGGGTTCCACAATCAAACCTCTGTCCTGTTGCTAGGCCACGGTTCCACCATCAAGCCTCAGTCATGTTCCCAGGAAAGACTGTTCCACAATCAAACCTAAGTCATCTTGCCAAGCCACAGGGTTCCACCATCAAGCCTCTCTCATGTTGCCAGGCCACAGGGTTCCACCATCAAGCCTCACTCATGTTCCCAAGCCTGAGGGTTCCACTATCAAACCTCAGTCATGTTGCCAGGCCACAGGTGTCAACCATCAAACCTCAGTCATGTTCCCAGTAAACAGGGCTCCAGAATCAAACCAATGTCAAGTTCCCACGCCTCGGGGTTCCAGTATCAGGCCTCAGTCATGTTCCCCGTGCACAGGGTGCCACAATCAAACTCAGTCATGTTGCCAGGCCACAGGTTTCTGCCATCACACCTCAGTCAAGTTGCCAGACCACAGGTTTCCAGAATCAAGCCTCAGTCATTTTGCCAGGCCATAGTGTTCCACCATCAAACCTCAGTCATCATCCCAAGCCACATGTTTCCACAATGAAACCTCAGTCATTTTCCCAGGCTAAAGGCTTCCAGAATCAAACCTCAGTCATGTTCCCAAGGCACAGGGTTCCAGAATCAAACCTCAGTCTTCTTCCCAGGAAACAGGTTTCCAGAATCAACCCGATATCATGTTCCCTAGCCACATTCTTCCAGAATCAAACCTCAATCATGTTGCCAGGCCACAGGTTTCCACCATCAAACCTCAGGCATGTTCCCAGGCCACAGGGTTCCAGAATCAAACCGTTCTCATGTTCCCAGGCCACAGGGTTCCAGAATCCACCGTTGTCATTTTCCCAGGCCACAAGATTCCAGAATCAATCCTCAGTTATGTTCCCAGGCTACAGGGTTCCAGAATAGAACCTCAGTCATGTTCCCAGTCCACAGGGTTCCAGAACCGAGGCTCAGTCAGGTTCCCGGGGCACAGTATTCCACAATCTAAACAGATGTCATGTTCCCAGGCCTCAGGGTTCCAGAATCCACCGATGTCATGTTCCCAGGCCACAGGGTTCCAGAATCAATCCTCAGTTATGTTCCCAGGCTACAGGGTTCCAGAATAAAACCTCAGTCATGTTCCCAGTCCACAGGGTTCCAGAACCAAGGCTCAGTCAGGTTCCCGGGGCACAGTATTCCACAATCTAAATAGATGTCATGTTCCCAGGCCACAGTGTTCAAGAATCACGCCTCAGTCATGTTCCCAGGCTACAGGGATCCAGAATCAAACTTCAGTCATGTTGCCAGGCCATAGGGTACCACCATCAAACCTCAGTCATATTCCCAGGCCACAGGTTTCCAGAATCAAACCGATTTCATGTTCCCAGGCAACAGGGTACCGGAATCCAAACCGATGTCATGTTCCCAGGCCACAGGATTCCACACTCTAACATCAGTCATCTTCCCAGGCCACTGGTTTCCAGAATCAAACCTCAGTCATATTCCCAGGCCACATGGTTCCAGAATCAAACCTCAGTTGTGTTCCCAGGACACAGGGTTCCAGAATAAAACCTCAGTCATGTTCCCTGGACACAGGTTTCAGAAATAAAATCCCAGTCATGTTCCCAGGCCACAGGGTTTCACAATTAAACCTCAGTCATATTCCCAGGCCAGAGGGTTCCACAATCAAACCTCAGTTTTGTTGCCAGACCACGGTTCCACCATCAAGCCTCAGTCATGTTCCCAGGGAACAGGCTTCCAGAAACAAACCTCAGTCATGTTCCCAAGGCACAGGGTTCCAGAATCAAACCTCAGTCTTGTTCCCAGGACACAGGTTGCCAGAATCAACCCGATATCATGTTCCCTAGACACAGTCTTCCAGAATCAAACCTCAGTCCTGTTGCCAGGCCACAGGTTTCCACCATCAAACCTCAGGCATGTTCCCAGGCCACAGGGTTCCAGAATCCACCGATGTCATGTTCCCAGGCCACAGGATTCCACACTCTAACATCAGTCATCTTCCCAGGCCAATGGTTCCCAGAATCAAACCTCAGTCATATTCCCAGGCCACATGGTTCCAGAATAAAACCTCAGTCATGTTCCCTGGACACAGGTTTCAGAAATTAACTCCCAGTCATGTTCCCAGGCCACAGGTTTCCACAATTAAACCTCAGTCATATTCCCAGGCCAGAGGGTTCCACAATCAAACCTCTGTCCTGTTGCTAGGCCACGGTTCCACCATCAAGCCTCAGTCATGTTCCCAGGAAAGACTGTTCCACAATCAAACCTAAGTCATCTTGCCAAGCCACAGGGTTCCACCATCAAGCCTCACTCATGTTGCCAGGCCACAGGGTTCCACCATCAAGCCTCACTCATGTTCCCAAGCCTGAGGGTTCCACTATCAAACCTCAGTCATGTTGCCAGGCCACAGGTGTCAACCATCAAACCTCAGTCATGTTCCCAGTAAACAGGGCTCCAGAATCAAACCAATGTCAAGTTCCCACGCCTCGGGGTTCCAGTATCAGGCCTCAGTCATGTTCCCCGTGCACAGGGTGCCACAATCAAACTCAGTCATGTTGCCAGGCCACAGGTTTCTGCCATCACACCTCAGTCAAGTTGCCAGACCACAGGTTTCCAGAATCAAGCCTCAGTCATTTTGCCAGGCCATAGTGTTCCACCATCAAACCTCAGTCATCATCCCAAGCCACATGTTTCCACAATGAAACCTCAGTCATTTTCCCAGGCTAAAGGCTTCCAGAATCAAACCTCAGTCATGTTCCCAAGGCACAGGGTTCCAGAATCAAACCTCAGTCTTCTTCCCAGGAAACAGGTTTCCAGAATCAACCCGATATCATGTTCCCTAGCCACATTCTTCCAGAATCAAACCTCAATCATGTTGCCAGGCCACAGGTTTCCACCATCAAACCTCAGGCATGTTCCCAGGCCACAGGGTTCCAGAATCAAACCGTTCTCATGTTCCCAGGCCACAGGGTTCCAGAATCCACCGTTGTCATTTTCCCAGGCCACAAGATTCCAGAATCAATCCTCAGTTATGTTCCCAGGCTACAGGGTTCCAGAATAGAACCTCAGTCATGTTCCCTGGACACAGGTTTCAGAAATAAACTCCCAGTCATGTTCCCAGGCCACAGGGTTTCACAATTAAACCTCAGTCATATGCCCAGGCCAGAGGGTTCCACAATCAAGCCTCTGTCCTGTTGCTAGGCCACGGTTCCACCATCAAGCCTCAGTCATGTTCCCAGGAAAGACTGTTCCACAATCAAACCTAAGTCATCTTGCCAAGCCACAGGGTTCCACCATCAAGCCTCACTCATGTTGCCAGGCCACAGGGTTCCACCATCAAGCCTCACTCATGTTCCCAAGCCTGAGGGTTCCACTATCAAACCTCAATCATGTTGCCAGGCCACAGGTGTCAACCATCAAACCTCAGTCATGTTCCCAGTAAACAGGGTTCCAGAATCAAACCAATGTCAAGTTCCCACGCCACGGGGTTCCAGTATCAGGCCTCAGTAATGTTCCCCGTGCACAGGGTGCCACAATCAAACTCAGTCATGCTGCCAGTCCACAGGTTTCTGCCATCACACCTCAGTCAAGTTGCCAGGCCACCGGGTTCCAGAATCAAGCCTCAGTCATTTTGCCAGGCCATAGTGTTCCACCATCAAACCTCAGTCATGATCCCAAGCCACATGTTTCCACAATGAAACCTCAGTCATTTTCCCAGGCCAAAGGTTTCCAGAATCATACCTCAGTCATATTCCCAGGACACATGGTTCCAGAATCAAACCTGAGTCATGTTCGCAGGCCACAGGTTTCAGCAATCAAACCTCAGTCATGTTCCCAGGACACAGGTGTCCAGAATCAAACCTCAGTCATGTTCCCAGGGAACAGGTTTCCAGAAACAAACCTCAGTCATGTTCCCAAGGCAAAGGGTTCCAGAATCAAACCTCAGTCTTGTTCCCAGGACACAGGTTTCCAGAATCAACCCGATATCATGTTCCCTAGCCACAGTCTTCCAGAATCAAACCTCAATCATGTTGCCAGGCCACAGGTTTCCACCATCAAACCTCAGGCATGTTCCCAGGCCACAGGGTTCCAGAATCAAACCGTTCTCATGTTCCCAGGCCACAGGGTTCCAGAATCCACCGTTGTCATTTTCCCAGGCCACAAGATTCCAGAATCAATCCTCAGTTATGTTCCCAGGCTACAGGGTTCCAGAATAGAACCTCAGTCATGTTCCCAGTCCACAGGGTTCCAGAACCGAGGCTCAGTCAGGTTCCCGGGGCAGAGTATTCCACAATCTAAACAGATGTCATGTTCCCAGGCCTCAGGGTTCCAGAATCCACCGATGTCATGTTCCGAGGCCACAGGGTTCCAGAATCAATCCTCAGTTATGTTCCCAGGCTACAGGGTTCCAGAATAAAACCTCAGTCATGTTCCCAGTCCACAGGGTTCCAGAACCAAGGCTCAGTCAGGTTCCCGGGGCACAGTATTCCACAATCTAAATAGATGTCATGTTCCCAGGCCACAGTGTTCAAGAATCACGCCTCAGTCATGTTCCCAGGCCACAGGGATCCAGAATCAAACTTCAGTCATGTTGCCAGGCAGTAGGGTACCACCATCAAACCTCAGTCATATTCCCAGGCCACAGGTTTCCAGAATCAAACCGATTTCATGTTCCCAGGCAACAGGGTACCGGAATCCAAACCGATGTCATGTTCCCAGGCCACAGGATTCCACACTCTAACATCAGTCATCTTCCCAGGCCACTGGTTTCCAGAATCAAACCTCAGTCATATTCCCAGGCCACATGGTTCCAGAATCAAACCTCAGTTGTGTTCCCAGGACACAGGGTTCCAGAATAAAACCTCAGTCATGTTCCCTGGACACAGGTTTCAGAAATAAAATCCCAGTCATGTTCCCAGGCCACAGGGTTTCACAATTAAACCTCAGTCATATTCCCAGGACAGAGGGTTCCACAATCAAACCTCAGTTTTGTTGCCAGACCCCGGTTCCACCATCAAGCCTCAGTCATGTTCCCAGGGAACAGGCTTCCAGAAACAAACCTCAGTCATGTTCCCAAGGCACAGGGTTCCAGAATCAAACCTCAGTCTTGTTCCCAGGACACAGGTTGCCAGAATCAACCCGATATCATGTTCCCTAGACACAGTCTTCCAGAATCAAACCTCAGTCCTGTTGCCAGGCCACAGGTTTCCACCATCAAACCTCAGGCATGTTCCCAGGCCACAGGGTTCCAGAATCCACCGATGTCATGTTCCCAGGCCACAGGATTCCACACTCTAACATCAGTCATCTTCCCAGGCCAATGGTTCCCAGAATCAAACCTCAGTCATATTCCCAGGCCACATGGTTCCAGAATAAAACCTCAGTCATGTTCCCTGGACACAGGTTTGAGAAATTAACTCCCAGTCATGTTCCCAGGCCACAGGTTTCCACAATTAAACCTCAGTCATATTCCCAGGCCAGAGGGTTCCACAATCAAACCTCTGTCCTGTTGCTAGGCCACGGTTCCACCATCAAGCCTCAGTCATGTTCCCAGGAAAGACTGTTCCACAATCAAACCTAAGTCATCTTGCCAAGCCACAGGGTTCCACCATCAAGCCTCACTCATGTTGCCAGGCCACAGGGTTCCACCATCAAGCCTCACTCATGTTCCCAAGCCTGAGGGTTCCACTATCAAACCTCAATCATGTTGCCAGGCCACAGGTGTCAACCATCAAACCTCAGTCATTTTCCCAGTAAACAGGGCTCCAGAATCAAACCAATGTCAAGTTCCCACGCCACGGGGTTCCAGTATCAGGCCTCAGTCATGTTCCCCGTGCACAGGGTGCCACAATCAAACTCATTCATGTTGCCAGGCCACAGGTTTCTGCCATCACACCTCAGTCAAGTTGCCAGACCACAGGGTTCCAGAATCAAGCCTCAGTCATTTTGCCAGGCCATAGTGTTCCACCATCAAACCTCAGTCATGATCCCAAGCCACATGTTTCCACAATGAAACCTCAGTCATTTTCCTAGGCTAAAGGCTTCCAGAATCAAACCTCAGTCATATTCCCAGGACACATGGTTCCAGAATCAAACCTGAGTCATGTTCGCAGGCCACTGGTTTCAGCAATCAAACCTCAGTCATGTTCCCAGGACACAGGTGTCCAGAATCAAACCTCAGTCATGTTCCCAGGGAACAGGTTTCCAGAAACAAACCTCAGTCATGTTCCCAAGGCACAGGGTTCCAGAATCAAACCTCAGTCTTGTTCCCAGGACACAGGTTTCCAGAATCAACCCGATATCATGTTCCCTAGCCACAGTCTTCCAGAATCAAACCTCAGTCATGTTGCCAGGCCACAGGTTTCCACCATAAAACCTCAGGCATGTTCCCAGGCCACAGGGTTCCAGAATCAAACCGTTCTCATGTTCCCAGGCCACAGGGTTCCAGAATCCACGGTTGTCATTTTCCCAGGCCACAAGATTCCAGAATCAATCCTCAGTTATGTTCCCAGGCTACAGGGTTCCAGAATAAAACCTCAGTCATGTTCCCAGTCCACAGGGTTCCAGAACCGATGCTCAGTCAGGTTCCCGGGGCACAGTATTCCACAATCTAAACAGACGTCATGTTCCCAGGCCTCAGGGTTCCAGAATCCACCGATGTCATGTTCCCAGGCCACAGGGTTCCAGAATCAATCCTCAGTTATGTTCCCAGGCTACAGGGTTCCAGAATAAAACCTCAGTCATGTTCCCAGTCCACAGGGTTCCAGAACCAAGGCTCAGTCAGGTTCCCGGGGCACAGTATTCCACAATCTAAATAGATGTCATGTTCCCAGGCCACAGTTTTCCAGAATCAGGCCTCAGTCACGTTCCCAGGCCACAGGGATCCAGAATCAAACTTCAGTCATGTTGCCAGGCCATAGGGTACCACCATCAAACCTCAGTCATATTCCCAGGCCACAGGTTTCCAGAATCAAACCGATTTCATGTTCCCAGGCAACAGGGTACCGGAATCCAAACCGATGTCATGTTCCCAGGCCACAGGATTCCACACTCTAACATCAGTCATCTTCCCAGGCCAATGGTTTCCAGAATCAAACCTCAGTCATATTCCCAGGCCACATGGTTGCAGAATCAAACCTCAGTTGTGTTCCCAGGACACAGGGTTCCAGAATAAAACCTCAGTCATGTTCCCTGGACACAGGTTTCAGAAATAAAATCCCAGTCATGTTCCCAGGCCACAGGGTTCCACAATTAAACCTCAGTCATATTCCCAGGCCAGAGGGTTCCACAATCAAACCTCAGTTCTGTTGCCAGACCACGGTTCCACCGTCAAGCCTCAGTCATGTTCCCAGGGAACAGGCTTCCAGAAACAAACCTCAGTCATGTTCCCAAGGCACAGGGTTCCAGAATCAAACCTCAGTCTTGTTCCCAGGACACAGGTTGCCAGAATCAACCCGATATCATGTTCCCTAGCCACAGTCTTCAAGAATCAAACCTCAGTCCTGTTGCCAGGCCACAGGTTTCCACCATCAAACCTCAGGCATGTTCCCAGGCCACAGGGTTCCAGAATCCACCGATGTCATGTTCCCAGGCCACAGGATTCCACCCTCTAACATCAGTCATCTTCCCAGGCCAATGGTTTCCAGAATCAAACCTCAGTCATATTCCCAGGCCACATGGATCCAGCATAAAACCTCAGTCATGTTCCCTGGACACAGGTTTCAGAAATAAACTCCCAGTCATGTTCCCAGGCCACAGGGTTCCACAATGAAACCTCAGTCATATACCCAGGCCACATGGTTCCAGAATAAAACCTCAGTCATGTTTCCTGGACACAGGTTTCAGAAATAAACTCCCAGTCATGTTCCCAGGCCACAGGGTTCCACAATGAAACCTCAGTCATATTTCCAGGCCAGAGGGATCCACAATCAAACCTCTGTCCTGTTGCTAGGCCACGGTTCCACCATCAAGCCTCAGTCATGTTCCCAGGAAAGACTGTTCCACAATCAAACCTAAGTCATCTTGCCAAGCCACAGGGTTCCACCATCAAGCCTCACTCATGTTGCCAGGCCACAGGGTTCCACCATCAAGCCTCACTCATGTTCCCAAGCCTGAGGGTTCCACTATCAAACCTCAATCATGTTGCCAGGCCACAGGTTTCAACCATCAAACCTCAGTCATGTTCCCAGTAAACAGGGCTCCAGAATCAAACCAATGTCAAGTTCCCACGCCACGGGGTTCCAGTATCAGGCCTCAGTCATGTTCCCCGTGCACACGGTGCCACAATCAAACTCAGTCATGTTGCCAGTCCACAGGTTTCTGCCATCACACCTCAGTCAAGTTGCCAGGCCACAGGGTTCCAGAATCAAGCCTCAGTCATTTTGCCAGGCCATAGTGTTCCACCATCAAACCTCAGTCATGATCCCAAGCCACATGTTTCCACAATGAAACCTCAGTCATTTTCCCAGGCCAAAGGTTTCCAGTATCAAACCTCAGTCATATTCCCAGGACACATGGTTCCAGAATCAAACCTGAGTCATGTTCGCAGGCCACAGGTTTCAGCAATCAAACCTCAGTCATGTTCCCAGGACACAGGTGTCCAGAATCAAACCTCAGTCATGTTCCCAGGGAACAGGTTTCCAGAAACAAACCTCAGTCATGTTCCCAAGGCACAGGGTTCCAGAATCAAACCTCAGTCTTGTTCCCAGGACACAGGTTTCCAGAATCAACCCGATATCATGTTCCCTAGCCACAGTCTTCCAGAATCAAACCTCAGTCATGTTGCCAGGCCACAGGTTTCCACCATCAAACCTCAGGCATGTTCCCAGGCCACAGGGTTCCAGAATCAAACCGTTCTCATGTTCCCAGGCCACAGGGTTCCAGAATCCACGGTTGTCATTTTCCCAGGCCACAAGATTCCAGAATCAATCCTCAGTTATGTTCCCAGGCTACAGGGTTCCAGAATAAAACCTCAGTCATGTTCCCAGTCCACAGGGTTCCAGAACCGAGGCTCAGTCAGGTTCCCGGGGCACAGTATTCCACAATCTAAACAGACGTCATGTTCCCAGGCCTCAGGGTTCCAGAATCCACCGATGTCATGTTCCCAGGCCACAGGGTTCCAGAATCAATCCTCAGTTATGTTCCCAGGCTACAGGGTTCCAGAATAAAACCTCAGTCATGTTCCCAGTCCACAGGGTTCCAGAACCAAGGCTCAGTCAGGTTCCCGGGGCACAGTATTCCACAATCTAAATAGATGTCATGTTCCCAGGCCACAGTTTTCCAGAATCACGCCTCAGTCACGTTCCCAGGCCACAGGGTTCCAGAATCAAACTTCAGTCATGTTGCCAGGCCATAGGGTACCACCATCAAACCTCAGTCATATTCCCAGGCCACAGGTTTCCAGAATCAAACCGATTTCATGTTCCCAGGCAACAGGGTACCGGAATCCAAACCGATGTCATGTTCCCAGGCCACAGGATTCCACACTCTAACATCAGTCATCTTCCCAGGCCAATGGTTTCCAGAATCAAACCTCAGTCATATTCCCAGGCCACATGGTTCCAGAATCAAACCTCAGTTGTCTTCCCAGGACACAGGGTTCCAGAATAAACCCTCAGTCATGTTCCCCTGACACAGGTTTCAGAAATAAAATCCCAGTCATGTTCCCAGGCCACAGGGTTCCACAATTAAACCTCAGTCATATTCCCAGGCCAGAGGGTTCCACAATCAAACCTCAGTTCTGTTGCCAGACCACGGTTCCACCATCAAGCCTCAGTCATGTTCCCAGGGAACAGGCTTCCAGAAACAAACCTCAGTCATGTTCCCAAGGCACAGGGTTCCAGAATCAAACCTCAGTCTTGTTCCCAGGACACAGGTTGCCAGAATCAACCCGATATCATGTTCCCTAGCCACAGACTTCCAGAATCAAACCTCAGTCCTGTTGCCAGGCCACAGGTTTCCACCATCAAACCTCAGGCATGTTCCCAGGCCACAGGGTTCCAGAATAAAACCTCAGTCATGTTCCCTGGACACAGGTTTCAGAAATAAACTCCCAGTCATGTTCCCAGGCCACAGGGTTCCACAATTAAACCTCAGTCATATTCCCAGGCCAGAGGGATCCACAATCAAACCTCTGTCCTGTTGTTAGGCCACGGTTCCACCATCAAGCCTCAGTCATGTTCCCAGGAAAGACTGTTCCACAATCAAACCTAAGTCATCTTGCCAAGCCACAGGGTTCCACCATCAAGCCTCACTCATGTTGCCAGGCCACAGGGTTCCACCATCAAGCCTCACTCATGTTCCCAAGCCTGAGGGTTCCACTATCAAACCTCAATCATGTTGCCAGGCCACAGGTTTCAACCATTAAACCTCAGTCATGTTCCCAGTAAACAGGGCTCCAGAATCAAACCAATGTCAAGTTCCCACGCCACGGGGTTCCAGTATCAGGCCTCACTCATGTTCCCCGTGCACAGGGTGCCACAATCAAACTCAGTCATCTTGCCAGTCCACAGGTTTCTGCCATCACACCTCAGTCAAGTTGCCAGGCCACAGGGTTCCAGAATCAAGCCTCAGTCATTTTGCCAGGCCATACTGTTCCACCATCAAACCTCAGTCATGATCCCAAGCCACATGTTTCCACAATGAAACCTCAGTCATTTTCCCAGGCCAAAGGTTTCCAGAATCAAACCTCAGTCATATTCCCAGGACACATGGTTCCAGAATCAAACCTGAGTCATGTTCGCAGGCCACAGGTTTCAGCAATCAAACCTCAGGCATGTTCCCAGGCCACAGGGTTCCAGAATCAAACCGTTCTCATGTTCCCAGGCCACAGGGTTCCAGAATCCACCGTTGTCATTTTCCCAGGCCACAAGATTCCAGAATCAATCCTCAGTTATGTTCCCAGGCTACAGGGTTCCAGAATAAAACCTCAGTCATGTTCCCAGTCCACAGGGTTCCAGAACCGAGGCTCAGTCAGGTTCCCGGGGCACAGTATTCCACAATCTAAACAGATGTCATGTTCCCAGGCCTCAGGGTTCCAGAATCCACCGATGTCATGTTCCGAGGCCACAGGGTTCCAGAATCAATCCTCAGTTATGTTCCCAGGCTACAGGGTTCCAGAATAAAACCTCAGTCATGTTCCCAGTCCACAGGGTTCCAGAACCAAGGCTCAGTCAGGTTCCCGGGGCACAGTATTCCACAATCTAAATAGATGTCATGTTCCCAGGCCACAGTGTTCCAGAATCACGCCTCAGTCATGTTCCCAGGCCACAGGGATCCAGAATCAAACTTCAGTCATGTTGCCAGGCCATAGGGTACCACCATCAAACCTCAGTCATATTCCCAGGCCACAGGTTTCCAGAATCAAACCGATTTCATGTTCCCAGGCAACAGGGTACCGGAATCCAAACCGATGTCATGTTCCCAGGCCACAGGATTCCACACTCTAACATCAGTCATCTTCCCAGGCCACAGGTTTCCAGAATCAAACCGATTTCATGTTCCCAGGCAACAGGGTACCGGAATCCAAACCGATGTCATGTTCCCAGGCCACAGGATTCCACACTCTAACATCAGTCATCCTCCCAGGCCAATGGTTTCCAGAATCAAACCTCAGTCATATTCCCAGGCCACATGGTTGAAGAATCAAACCTCAGTTGTGTTCCCAGGACACAGGGTTCCAGAATAAAACCTCAGTCATGTTCCCTGGACACAGGTTTCAGAAATAAAATCCCAGTCATGTTCCCAGGCCACAGGGTTCCACAATTAAACCTCAGTCATATTCCCAGGCCAGAGGGTTCCACAATCAAACCTCAGTTCTGTTGCCAGACCACGGTTCCACCGTCAAGCCTCAGTCATGTTCCCAGGGAACAGGCTTCCAGAAACAAACCTCAGTCATGTTCCCAAGGCACAGGGTTCCAGAATCAAACCTCAGTCTTGTTCCCAGGACACAGGTTGCCAGAATCAACCCGATATCATGTTCCCTAGCCACAGTCTTCAAGAATCAAACCTCAGTCCTGTTGCCAGGCCACAGGTTTCCACCATCAAACCTCAGGCATGTTCCCAGGCCACAGGGTTCCAGAATCCACCGATGTCATGTTCCCAGGCCACAGGATTCCACACTCTAACATCAGTCATCTTCCCAGGCCAATGGTTTCCAGAATCAAACCTCAGTCATATACCCAGGCCACATGGTTCCAGAATAAAACCTCAGTCATGTTCCATGGACACAGGTTTCAGAAATAAACTCCCAGTCATGTTCCCAGGCCACAGGGTTTCACAATTAAACCTCAGTCATATTCCCAGGCCAGAGGTTTCCACAATCAAACCTCTGTCCTGTTGCTAGGCCACGGTTCCACCATCAAGCCTAAGTCATATTCCCAGGAAAGACTGTTCCACAATCAAACCTAAGTCAACTTGCCAAGCCACAGGTTTCCACCATCAAGCCTCACTCATGTTGCCAGGCCACAGGGTTCCACCATCAAGCCTCACTCATGTTCCCAAGCCTGAGGGTTCCACTATCAAACCTCAATCATGTTGCCAGGCCACAGGTGTCAACCATCAAACCTCAGTCATGTTCCCAGTAAACAGGGCTCCAGAATCAAACCAATGTCAAGTTCCCACGCCACGGGGTTCCAGTATCAGGCCTCAGTCATGTTCCCCGTGCACAGGGTGCCACAATCAAACTCAGTCATGCTGCCAGTCCACAGGTTTCTGCCATCACACCTCAGTCAAGTTGCCAGGCCACAGGGTTCCAGAATCAAGCCTCAGTCATTTTGCCAGGCCATAGTGTTCCACCATCAAACCTCAGTCATCATCCCAAGCCACATGTTTCCACAATGAAACCTCAGTCATTTTCCCAGGCTAAAGGCTTCCAGAATCAAACCTCAGTCATATTCCCAGGACACATGGTTCCAGAATCAAACCTGAGTCATGTGCGCAGGCCACAGGTTTCAGCAATCAAACCTCAGTCATGTTCCCAGGACACAGGTGTCCAGAATCAAACCTCAGTCATGTTCCCAGGGAACAGGTTTCCAGAAACAAACCTCAGTCATGTTCCCAAGGCACAGGGTTCCAGAATCAAACCTCAGTCTTGTTCCCAGGACACAGGTTTCCAGAATCAACCCGATATCATGTTCCCTAGCCACAGTCTTCCAGAATCAAACCTCAGTCATGTTGCCAGGCCACAGGTTTCCACCATCAAACCTCAGGCATGTTCCCAGGCCACAGGGTTCCAGAATCAAACCGTTCTCATGTTCCCAGGCCACAGGGTTCCAGATTCCACCGTTGTCATTTTCCCAGGCCACAAGATTCCAGAATCAATCCTCAGTTATGTTCCCAGGCTACAGGGTTCCAGAATAGAACCTCAGTCATGTTCCCAGTCCACAGGGTTCCAGAACCGAGGCTCAGTCAGGTTCCCGGGGCACAGTATTCCACAATCTAAACAAATGTCATGTTCCCAGGCCTCAGGGTTCCAGAATCCACCGATGTCATGTTCCCAGGCCACAGGGTTCCAGAATCAATCCTCAGTTATGTTCCCAGGCTACAGGGTTCCAGAATAAAACCTCAGTCATGTTCCCAGTCCACAGGGTTCCAGAACCAAGGCTCAGTCAGGTTCCCGGGGCACAGTATTACACAATCTAAATAGATGTCATGTTCCCAGGCCACAGTGTTCAAGAATCACGCCTCAGTCATGTTCCCAGGCCACAGGGATCCAGAATCAAACTTCAGTCATGTTGCCAGGCCGTAGGGTACTACCATCAAACCTCAGTCATATTCCCAGGCCACAGGTTTCCAGAATCAAACCGATTTCATGTTCCCAGGCAACAGGGTACCGGAATCCAAACCGATGTCATGTTCCCAGGCCACAGGATTCCACACTCTAACATCAGTCATCTTTCCAGGCCACTGGTTTCCAGAATCAAACCTCAGTCATATTCCCAGGCCACATGGATCCAGAATCAAACCTCAGTTGTGTTCCCAGGACACAGGGTTCCAGAATAAAACCTCAGTCATGTTCCCTGGACACAGGTTTCAGAAATAAAATCCCAGTCATGTTCCCAGGCCACAGGGTTTCACAATTAAACCTCAGTCATATTCCCAGGCCAGAGGGTTCCACAATCAAACCTCAGTTTTGTTGCCAGACCACGGTTCCACCATCAAGCCTCAGTCATGTTCCCAGGGAACAGGCTTCCAGAAACAAACCTCAGTCATGTTCCCCAGGCACAGGGTTCCAGAATCAAACCTCAGTCTTGTTCCCAGGACACAGGTTGCCAGAATCAACCCGATATCATGTTCCCTAGCCACAGTCTTCCAGAATCAAACCTCAGTCCTGTTGCCAGGCCACAGGTTTCCACCATCAAACCTCAGTCCTGTTGCCAGGCCACAGGGTTCCAGAATCCACCGATGTCATGTTCCCAGGCCACAGGATTCCACCCTCTAACATCAGTCATCTTCTCAGGCCAATGGTTTCCAGAATCAAACCTCAGTCATATTCCCAGGCCACATGGATCCAGAATAAAACCTCAGTCATGTTCCCTGGACACAGGTTTCAGAAATAAACTCCCAGTCATGTTCCCAGGCCACAGGGTTTCACAATTAAACCTCAGTCATATTCCCAGGCCAGAGGTTTCCACAATCAAACCTCTGTCCTGTTGCTACGCCACGGTTCCACCATCAAGCCTAAGTCATGTTCCCAGGAAAGACTGTTCCACAATCAAACCTAAGTCAACTTGCCAAGCCACAGGTTTCCACCATCAAGCCTCACTCATGTTGCCAGGCCACAGGGTTCCACCATCAAGCCTCACTCTTGTTCCCAAGCCTGAGGGTTCCACTATCAAACCTCAATCATGTTGCCAGGCCACAGGTGTCAACCATCAAACCTCAGTCATGTTCCCAGTAAACAGGGCTCCAGAATCAAACCAATGTCAAGTTCCCACGCCACGGGGTTCCAGTATCAGGCCTCAGTCATATTCCCCGTGCACACGGTGCCACAATCAAACTCAGTCATGTTGCCAGGCCACAGGTTTCTGCCATCACACCTCAGTCAAGTTGCCAGGCCACAGGGTTCCAGAATCAAGCCTCAGTCATTTTGCCAGGCCATAGTGTTCCACCATCAAACCTCAGTCATGATCCCAAGCCACATGTTTCCACAATGAAACCTCAGTCATTTTCCCACGCCAAAGGTTTCCAGAATCAAACCTCAGTCATATTCCCAGGACACATGGTTCCAGAATCAAACCTGAGTCATGTTCGCAGGCCACAGGTTTCAGCAATCAAACCTCAGTCATGTTCCCAGGACACAGGTGTCCAGAATCAAACCTCAGTCATGTTCCCAGGGAACAGGTTTCCAGAAACAAACCTCAGTCATGTTCCCAAGGCACAGGGTTCCAGAATCAAACCTCAGTCTTCTTCCCAGGAAACAGGTTTCCAGAATCAACCCGATATCATGTTCCCTCGCCACATTCTTCCAGAATCAAACCTCAATCATGTTGCCAGGCCACAGATTTCCACCATCAAACCTCAGGCATGTTCCCAGGCCACAGGGTTCCAGAATCAAACCGTTCTCATGTTCCCAGGCCACAGGGTTCCAGAATCCACCGTTGTCATTTTCCCAGGCCACAAGATTCCAGAATCAATCCTCAGTTATGTTCCCAGGCTACAGGGTTCCAGAATAGAACCTCAGTCATGTTCCCAGTCCACAGGGTTCCAGAACCGAGGCTCAGTCAGGTTCCCGGGGCACAGTATTCCACAATCTAAACAGATGTCATGTTCCCAGGCCTCAGGGTTCCAGAATCCACCGATGTCATGTTCCCAGGCCACAGGGTTCCAGAATCAATCCTCAGTTATGTTCCCAGGCTACAGGATTCCAGAATAAAACCTCAGTCATGTTCCCAGTCCACAGGGTTCCAGAACCAAGGCTCAGTCAGGTTCCCGGGGCACAGTATTCCACAATCTAAATAGATGTCATGTTCCCAGGCCACAGTGTTCAAGAATCACGCCTCAGTCATGTTCCCAGGCCACAGGGATCCAGAATCAAACTTCAGTCATGTTGCCAGGCAGTAGGGTACCACCATCAAACCTCAGTCATATTCCCAGGCCACAGGTTTCCAGAATCAAACCGATTTCATGTTCCCAGGCAACAGGGTACCGGAATCCAAACCGATGTCATGTTCCCAGGCCACAGGATTCCACACTCTAACATCAGTCATCTTCCCAGGCCACTGGTTTCCAGAATCAAACCTCAGTCATATTCCCAGGCCACATGGTTCCAGAATAAAACCTCAGTTGTGTTCCCAGGACACAGGGTTCCAGAATAAAACCTCAGTCATGTTCCCAGTAAACAGGGCTCCAGAATCAAACCAATGTCAAGTTCCCACGCCACGGGGTTCCAGTATCAGGCCTCAGTCATGTTCCCCGTGCACAGGGTGCCACAATCAAACTCAGTTATGTTGCCAGGCCACAGGTTTCTGCCATCACACCTCAGTCAAGTTGCCAGACCACAGGTTTCCAGAATCAAGCCTCAGTCATTTTGCCCGGCCATAGTGTTCCACCGTCAAACCTCAGTCATCATCCGAAGCCACATGTTTCCACAATGATACCTCAGTCATTTTCCCAGGCTAAAGGCTTCCAGAATCAAATCTCAGTCATGTTCCCAAGGCACAGGGTTCCAGAATCAAACCTCAGTCTTCTTCCCAGGAAACAGGTTTCCAGAATCAACCCGATATCATGTTCCCTAGCCACATTCTTCCAGAATCAAACCTCAATCATGTTGCCAGGCCACAGGTTTCCACCATCAAACCTCAGGCATGTTCCCAGGCCACAGGGTTCCAGAATCAAACCGTTCTCATGTTCCCAGGCCACAGGGTTCCAGAATCCACCGTTGTCATTTTCCCAGGCCACAAGATTCCAGAATCAATCCTCAGTTATGTTCCCAGGCTACAGGGTTCCAGAATAGAACCTCAGTCATGTTCCCAGTCCACAGGGTTCCAGAACCGAGGCTCAGTCAGGTTCCCGGGGCACAGTATTCCACAATCTAAACAGATGGCATGTTCCCAGGCCTCAGGGTTCCAGAATCCACCGATGTCATGTTCCCAGGCCACAGGGTTCCAGAATCAATCCTCAGTTATGTTCCCAGGCTACAGGGTTCCAGAATAAAACCTCAGTCATGTTCCCAGTCCACAGGGTTCCAGAACCAAGGCTCAGTCAGGTTCCCGGGGCACAGTATTCCACAATCTAAATAGATGTCATGTTCCCAGGCCACAGTGTTCCAGAATCACGCCTCAGTCATGTTCCCAGGCTACAGGGATCCAGAATCAAACTTCAGTCATGTTGCCAGGCCATAGGGTACCACCATCAAACCTCAGTCATATTCCCAGGCCACAGGTTTCCAGAATCAAACCGATTTCATGTTCCCAGGCAACAGGGTACCGGAATCCAAACCGATGTCATGTTCCCAGGCCACAGGATTCCACACTCTAACATCAGTCATCTTCCCAGGCCAATGGTTTCCAGAATCAAACCTCAGTCATATTCCCAGGCCACATGGTTCCAGAATCAAACCTCAGTTGTGTTCCCAGGACACAGGGTTCCAGAATAAAACCTCAGTCATGTTCCCTGGACACAGGTTTCAGAAATAAAATCCCAGTCATGTTCCCAGGCCACAGGGTTCCACAATTAAACCTCAGTCATATTCCCAGGCCAGAGGGTTCCACAATCAAACCTCTGTCCTGTTGCTAGGCCACGGTTCCACCATCAAGCCTCAGTCATGTTCCCAGGAAAGACTGTTCCACAATCAAACCTAAGTCATCTTGCCAAGCCACAGGGTTCCACCATCAAGCCTCACTCATGTTGCCAGGTCACAGGGTTCCACCATCAAGCCTCACTCATGTTCACAAGCCTGAGGGTTCCACTATCAAACCTCAATCATGTTGCCAGGCCACAGGTGTCAACCATCAAACCTCAGTCATGTTCCCAGTAAACAGGGCTCCAGAATCAAACCAATGTCAAGTTCCCACGCCACGGGGTTCCAGTATCAGGCCTCAGTCATGTTCCCCATGCACAGGGTGCCACAATCAAACTCAGTCATGTTGCCAGGCCACAGGTTTCTGCCATCACACCTCAGTCAAGTTGCCAGGCCACAGGGTTCCAGAATCAAGCCTCAGTCATTTTGCCAGGCCATAGTGTTCCACCATCAAACCTCAGTCATGATCCCAAGCCACATGTTTCCACAATGAAACCTCAGTCATTTTCCCACGCCAAAGGTTTCCAGAATCAAACCTCAGTCATATTCCCAGGACACATGGTTCCAGAATCAAACCTGAGTCATGTTCGCAGGCCACAGGTTTCAGCAATCAAACCTCAGTCATGTTCCCAGGACACAGGTGTCCAGAATCAAACCTCAGTCATGTTCCCAGGGAACAGGTTTCCAGAAACAAACCTCAGTCATGTTCCCAAGGCACAGGGTTCCAGAATCAAACCTCAGTCTTCTTCCCAGGAAACAGGTTTCCAGAATCAACCCGATATCATGTTCCCTAGCCACATTCTTCCAGAATCAAACCTCAATCATGTTGCCAGGCCACAGGTTTCCACCATCAAACCTCAGGCATGTTCCCAGGCCACAGGGTTCCAGAATCAAACCGTTCTCATGTTCCCAGGCCACAGGGTTCCAGAATCCACCGTTGTCATTTTCCCAGGCCACAAGATTCCAGAATCAATCCTCAGTTATGTTCCCAGGCTACAGGGTTCCAGAATAGAACCTCAGTCATGTTCCCAGTCCACAGGGTTCCAGAACCGAGGCTCAGTCAGGTTCCCGGGGCACAGTATTCCACAATCTAAACAGACGTCATGTTCCCAGGCCTCAGGGTTCCAGAATCCACCGATGTCATGTTCCCAGGCCACAGGGTTCCAGAATCAATCCTCAGTTATGTTCCCAGGCTACAGGGTTCCAGAATAAAACCTCAGTCATGTTCCCAGTCCACAGGGTTCCAGAACCAAGGCTCAGTCAGGTTCCCGGGGCACAGTATTCCACAATCTAAATAGATGTCATGTTCCCAGGCCACAGTGTTCCAGAATCACGCCTCAGTCATGTTCCCAGGCTACAGGGATCCAGAATCAAACTTCAGTCATGTTGCCAGGCCATAGGGTACCACCATCAAACCTCAGTCATATTCCCAGGCCACAGGTTTCCAGAATCAAACCGATTTCATGTTCCCAGGCAACAGGGTACCGGAATCCAAACCGATGTCATGTTCCCAGGCCACAGGATTCCACACTCTAACATCAGTCATCTTCCCAGGCCAATGGTTTCCAGAATCAAACCTCAGTCATATTCCCAGGCCACATGGTTCCAGAATCAAACCTCAGTTGTGTTCCCAGGACACAGGGTTCCAGAATAAAACCTCAGTCATGTTCCCTGGACACAGGTTTCAGAAATAAAATCCCAGTCATGTTCCCAGGCCACAGGGTTCCACAATTAAACCTCAGTCATATTCCCAGGCCAGAGGGTTCCACAATCAAACCTCTGTCCTGTTGCTAGGCCACGGTTCCACCATCAAGCCTCAGTCATGTTCCCAGGAAAGACTGTTCCACAATCAAACCTAAGTCATCTTGCCAAGCCACAGGGTTCCACCATCAAGCCTCACTCATGTTGCCAGGCCACAGGGTTCCACCATCAAGCCTCACTCATGTTCCCAAGCCTGAGGGTTCCACTATCAAACCTCAATCATGTTGCCAGGCCACAGGTGTCAACCATCAAACCTCAGTCATGTTCCCAGTAAACAGGGCTCCAGAATCAAACCAATGTCAAGTTCCCACGCCACGGGGTTCCAGTATCAGGCCTCAGTCATGTTCCCCATGCACAGGGTGCCACAATCAAACTCAGTCATGTTGCCAGGCCACAGGTTTCTGCCATCACACCTCAGTCAAGTTGCCAGGCCACAGGGTTCCAGAATCAAGCCTCAGTCATTTTGCCAGGCCATAGTGTTCCACCATCAAACCTCAGTCATGATCCCAAGCCACATGTTTCCACAATGAAACCTCAGTCATTTTCCCACGCCAAAGGTTTCCAGAATCAAACCTCAGTCATATTCCCAGGACACATGGTTCCAGAATCAAACCTGAGTCATGTTCGCAGGCCACAGGTTTCAGCAATCAAACCTCAGTCATGTTCCCAGGACACAGGTGTCCAGAATCAAACCTCAGTCATGTTCCCAGGGAACAGGTTTCCAGAAACAAACCTCAGTCATGTTCCCAAGGCACAGGGTTCCAGAATCAAACCTCAGTCTTCTTCCCAGGAAACAGGTTTCCAGAATCAACCCGATATCATGTTCCCTAGCCACATTCTTCCAGAATCAAACCTCAATCATGTTGCCAGGCCACAGGTTTCCACCATCAAACCTCAGGCATGTTCCCAGGCCACAGGGTTCCAGAATCAAACCGTTCTCATGTTCCCAGGCCACAGGGTTCCAGAATCCACCGTTGTCATTTTCCCAGGCCACAAGATTCCAGAATCAATCCTCAGTTATGTTCCCAGGCTACAGGGTTCCAGAATAGAACCTCAGTCATGTTCCCAGTCCACAGGGTTCCAGAACCGAGGCTCAGTCAGGTTCCCGGGGCACAGTATTCCACAATCTAAACAGATGGCATGTTCCCAGGCCTCAGGGTTCCAGAATCCACCGATGTCATGTTCCCAGGCCACAGGGTTCCAGAATCAATCCTCAGTTATGTTCCCAGGCTACAGGGTTCCAGAATAAAACCTCAGTCATGTTCCCAGTCCACAGGGTTCCAGAACCAAGGCTCAGTCAGGTTCCCGGGGCACAGTATTCCACAATCTAAATAGATGTCATGTTCCCAGGCCACAGTGTTCCAGAATCACGCCTCAGTCATGTTCCCAGGCTACAGGGATCCAGAATCAAACTTCAGTCATGTTGCCAGGCCATAGGGTACCACCATCAAACCTCAGTCATATTCCCAGGCCACAGGTTTCCAGAATCAAACCGATTTCATGTTCCCAGGCAACAGGGTACCGGAATCCAAACCGATGTCATGTTCCCAGGCCACAGGATTCCACACTCTAACATCAGTCATCTTCCCAGGCCAATGGTTTCCAGAATCAAACCTCAGTCATATTCCCAGGCCACATGGTTCCAGAATCAAACCTCAGTTGTGTTCCCAGGACACAGGGTTCCAGAATAAAACCTCAGTCATGTTCCCTGGACACAGGTTTCAGAAATAAAATCCCAGTCATGTTCCCAGGCCACAGGGTTCCACAATTAAACCTCAGTCATATTCCCAGGCCAGAGGGTTCCACAATCAAACCTCTGTCCTGTTGCTAGGCCACGGTTCCACCATCAAGCCTCAGTCATGTTCCCAGGAAAGACTGTTCCACAATCAAACCTAAGTCATCTTGCCAAGCCACAGGGTTCCACCATCAAGCCTCACTCATGTTGCCAGGCCACAGGGTTCCACCATCAAGCCTCACTCATGTTCCCAAGCCTGAGGGTTCCACTATCAAACCTCAATCATGTTGCCAGGCCACAGGTGTCAACCATCAAACCTCAGTCATGTTCCCAGTAAACAGGGCTCCAGAATCAAACCAATGTCAAGTTCCCACGCCACGGGGTTCCAGTATCAGGCCTCAGTCATGTTCCCCATGCACAGGGTGCCACAATCAAACTCAGTCATGTTGCCAGGCCACAGGTTTCTGCCATCACACCTCAGTCAAGTTGCCAGGCCACAGGGTTCCAGAATCAAGCCTCAGTCATTTTGCCAGGCCATAGTGTTCCACCATCAAACCTCAGTCATGATCCCAAGCCACATGTTTCCACAATGAAACCTCAGTCATTTTCCCACGCCAAAGGTTTCCAGAATCAAACCTCAGTCATATTCCCAGGACACATGGTTCCAGAATCAAACCTGAGTCATGTTCGCAGGCCACAGGTTTCAGCAATCAAACCTCAGTCATGTTCCCAGGACACAGGTGTCCAGAATCAAACCTCAGTCATGTTCCCAGGGAACAGGTTTCCAGAAACAAACCTCAGTCATGTTCCCAAGGCACAGGGTTCCAGAATCAAACCTCAGTCTTCTTCCCAGGAAACAGGTTTCCAGAATCAACCCGATATCATGTTCCCTAGCCACATTCTTCCAGAATCAAACCTCAATCATGTTGCCAGGCCACAGGTTTCCACCATCAAACCTCAGGCATGTTCCCAGGCCACAGGGTTCCAGAATCAAACCGTTCTCATGTTCCCAGGCCACAGGGTTCCAGAATCCACCGTTGTCATTTTCCCAGGCCACAAGATTCCAGAATCAATCCTCAGTTATGTTCCCAGGCTACAGGGTTCCAGAATAGAACCTCAGTCATGTTCCCAGTCCACAGGGTTCCAGAACCGAGGCTCAGTCAGGTTCCCGGGGCACAGTATTCCACAATCTAAACAGATGGCATGTTCCCAGGCCTCAGGGTTCCAGAATCCACCGATGTCATGTTCCCAGGCCACAGGGTTCCAGAATCAATCCTCAGTTATGTTCCCAGGCTACAGGGTTCCAGAATAAAACCTCAGTCATGTTCCCAGTCCACAGGGTTCCAGAACCAAGGCTCAGTCAGGTTCCCGGGGCACAGTATTCCACAATCTAAATAGATGTCATGTTCCCAGGCCACAGTGTTCCAGAATCACGCCTCAGTCATGTTCCCAGGCTACAGGGATCCAGAATCAAACTTCAGTCATGTTGCCAGGCCATAGGGTACCACCATCAAACCTCAGTCATATTCCCAGGCCACAGGTTTCCAGAATCAAACCGATTTCATGTTCCCAGGCAACAGGGTACCGGAATCCAAACCGATGTCATGTTCCCAGGCCACAGGATTCCACACTCTAACATCAGTCATCTTCCCAGGCCAATGGTTTCCAGAATCAAACCTCAGTCATATTCCCAGGCCACATGGTTCCAGAATCAAACCTCAGTTGTGTTCCCAGGACACAGGGTTCCAGAATAAAACCTCAGTCATGTTCCCTGGACACAGGTTTCAGAAATAAAATCCCAGTCATGTTCCCAGGCCACAGGGTTCCACAATTAAACCTCAGTCATATTCCCAGGCCAGAGGGTTCCACAATCAAACCTCTGTCCTGTTGCTAGGCCACGGTTCCACCATCAAGCCTCAGTCATGTTCCCAGGAAAGACTGTTCCACAATCAAACCTAAGTCATCTTGCCAAGCCACAGGGTTCCACCATCAAGCCTCACTCATGTTGCCAGGCCACAGGGTTCCACCATCAAGCCTCACTCATGTTCCCAAGCCTGAGGGTTCCACTATCAAACCTCAATCATGTTGCCAGGCCACAGGTGTCAACCATCAAACCTCAGTCATGTTCCCAGTAAACAGGGCTCCAGAATCAAACCAATGTCAAGTTCCCACGCCACGGGGTTCCAGTATCAGGCCTCAGTCATGTTCCCCATGCACAGGGTGCCACAATCAAACTCAGTCATGTTGCCAGGCCACAGGTTTCTGCCATCACACCTCAGTCAAGTTGCCAGGCCACAGGGTTCCAGAATCAAGCCTCAGTCATTTTGCCAGGCCATAGTGTTCCACCATCAAACCTCAGTCATGATCCCAAGCCACATGTTTCCACAATGAAACCTCAGTCATTTTCCCACGCCAAAGGTTTCCAGAATCAAACCTCAGTCATATTCCCAGGACACATGGTTCCAGAATCAAACCTGAGTCATGTTCGCAGGCCACAGGTTTCAGCAATCAAACCTCAGTCATGTTCCCAGGACACAGGTGTCCAGAATCAAACCTCAGTCATGTTCCCAGGGAACAGGTTTCCAGAAACAAACCTCAGTCATGTTCCCAAGGCACAGGGTTCCAGAATCAAACCTCAGTCTTCTTCCCAGGAAACAGGTTTCCAGAATCAACCCGATATCATGTTCCCTAGCCACATTCTTCCAGAATCAAACCTCAATCATGTTGCCAGGCCACAGGTTTCCACCATCAAACCTCAGGCATGTTCCCAGGCCACAGGGTTCCAGAATCAAACCGTTCTCATGTTCCCAGGCCACAGGGTTCCAGAATCCACCGTTGTCATTTTCCCAGGCCACAAGATTCCAGAATCAATCCTCAGTTATGTTCCCAGGCTACAGGGTTCCAGAATAGAACCTCAGTCATGTTCCCAGTCCACAGGGTTCCAGAA
The DNA here is from genome assembly GCF_965194825.1 of Balaenoptera physalus. NCBI lineage: Eukaryota > Metazoa > Chordata > Mammalia > Artiodactyla > Balaenopteridae > Balaenoptera > Balaenoptera physalus. The sequence continues at coordinate 286,854 of NW_028125977.1, read as the reverse complement.
CCGAGGCTCAGTCAGGTTCCCGGGGCACAGTATTCCACAATCTAAACAGATGGCATGTTCCCAGGCCTCAGGGTTCCAGAATCCACCGATGTCATGTTCCCAGGCCACAGGGTTCCAGAATCAATCCTCAGTTATGTTCCCAGGCTACAGGGTTCCAGAATAAAACCTCAGTCATGTTCCCAGTCCACAGGGTTCCAGAACCAAGGCTCAGTCAGGTTCCCGGGGCACAGTATTCCACAATCTAAATAGATGTCATGTTCCCAGGCCACAGTGTTCCAGAATCACGCCTCAGTCATGTTCCCAGGCTACAGGGATCCAGAATCAAACTTCAGTCATGTTGCCAGGCCATAGGGTACCACCATCAAACCTCAGTCATATTCCCAGGCCACAGGTTTCCAGAATCAAACCGATTTCATGTTCCCAGGCAACAGGGTACCGGAATCCAAACCGATGTCATGTTCCCAGGCCACAGGATTCCACACTCTAACATCAGTCATCTTCCCAGGCCAATGGTTTCCAGAATCAAACCTCAGTCATATTCCCAGGCCACATGGTTCCAGAATCAAACCTCAGTTGTGTTCCCAGGACACAGGGTTCCAGAATAAAACCTCAGTCATGTTCCCTGGACACAGGTTTCAGAAATAAAATCCCAGTCATGTTCCCAGGCCACAGGGTTCCACAATTAAACCTCAGTCATATTCCCAGGCCAGAGGGTTCCACAATCAAACCTCTGTCCTGTTGCTAGGCCACGGTTCCACCATCAAGCCTCAGTCATGTTCCCAGGAAAGACTGTTCCACAATCAAACCTAAGTCATCTTGCCAAGCCACAGGGTTCCACCATCAAGCCTCACTCATGTTGCCAGGCCACAGGGTTCCACCATCAAGCCTCACTCATGTTCCCAAGCCTGAGGGTTCCACTATCAAACCTCAATCATGTTGCCAGGCCACAGGTGTCAACCATCAAACCTCAGTCATGTTCCCAGTAAACAGGGCTCCAGAATCAAACCAATGTCAAGTTCCCACGCCACGGGGTTCCAGTATCAGGCCTCAGTCATGTTCCCCATGCACAGGGTGCCACAATCAAACTCAGTCATGTTGCCAGGCCACAGGTTTCTGCCATCACACCTCAGTCAAGTTGCCAGGCCACAGGGTTCCAGAATCAAGCCTCAGTCATTTTGCCAGGCCATAGTGTTCCACCATCAAACCTCAGTCATGATCCCAAGCCACATGTTTCCACAATGAAACCTCAGTCATTTTCCCACGCCAAAGGTTTCCAGAATCAAACCTCAGTCATATTCCCAGGACACATGGTTCGAGAATCAAACCTGAGTCATGTTCGCAGGCCACAGGTTTCAGCAATCAAACCTCAGTCATATTCCCAGGACACAGGTGTCCAGAATCAAACCTCAGTCATGTTCCCAGGGAACAGGTTTCCAGAAACAAACCTCAGTCATGTTCCCAAGGCACAGGGTTCCAGAATCAAACCTCAGTCTTCTTCCCAGGAAACAGGTTTCCAGAATCAACCCGATATCATGTTCCCTAGCCACATTCTTCCAGAATCAAACCTCAATCATGTTGCCAGGCCACAGGTTTCCACCATCAAACCTCAGGCATGTTCCCAGGCCACAGGGTTCCAGAATCAAACCGTTCTCATGTTCCCAGGCCACAGGGTTCCAGAATCCACCGTTGTCATTTTCCCAGGACACAAGATTCCAGAATCAATCCTCAGTTATGTTCCCAGGCTACAGGGTTCCAGAATAGAACCTCAGTCATGTTCCCAGTCCACAGGGTTCCAGAACCGAGGCTCAGTCAGGTTCCCGGGGCACAGTATTCCACAATCTAAACAGATGTCATGTTCCCAGGCCTCAGGGTTCCAGAATCCACCGATGTCATGTTCCCAGGCCACAGGGTTCTAGAATCAATCCTCAGTTATGTTCCCAGGCTACAGGATTCCAGAATAAAACCTCAGTCATGTTCCCAGTCCACAGGGTTCCAGAACCAAGGCTCAGTCAGGTTCCCGGGGCACAGTATTCCACAATCTAAATAGATGTCATGTTCCCAGGCCACAGTGTTCAAGAATCACGCCTCAGTCATGTTCCCAGGCCACAGGGATCCAGAATCAAACTTCAGTCATGTTGCCAGGCAGTAGGGTACCACCATCAAACCTCAGTCATATTCCCAGGCCACAGGTTTCCAGAATCAAACCGATTTCATGTTCCCAGGCAACAGGGTACCGGAATCCAAACCGATGTCATGTTCCCAGGCCACAGGATTCCACACTCTAACATCAGTCATCTTCCCAGGCCACTGGTTTCCAGAATCAAACCTCAGTCATATTCCCAGGCCACATGGTTCCAGAATAAAACCTCAGTTGTGTTCCCAGGACACAGGGTTCCAGAATAAAACCTCAGTCATGTTCCCTGGACACAGGTTTCAGAAATAAAATCCCAGTCATGTTCCCAGGCCACAGGGTTTCACAATTAAACCTCAGTCATATTCCCAGGCCAGAGGGTTCCACAATCAAACCTCAGTTTTGTTGCCAGACCACGGTTCCACCATCAAGCCTCAGTCATGTTCCCAGGGAACAGGCTTCCAGAAACAAACCTCAGTCATGTTCCCAAGGCACAGGGTTCCAGAATCAAACCTCAGTCTTGTTCCCAGGACACAGGTTGCCAGAATCAACCCGATATCATGTTCCCTAGCCACAGTCTTCCAGAATCAAACCTCAGTCCTGTTGCCAGGCCACAGGTTTCCACCATCAAACCTCAGGCATGTTCCCAGGCCACAGGGTTCCAGAATCCACCGATGTCATGTTCCCAGGCCACAGGATTCCACACTCTAACATCAGTCATCTTCCCAGGCCAATGGTTCCCAGAATCAAACCTCAGTCATATTCCCAGGCCACATGGTTCCAGAATAAAACCTCAGTCATGTTCCCTGGACACAGGTTTCAGAAATTAACTCCCAGTCATGTTCCCAGGCCACAGGTTTCCACAATTAAACCTCAGTCATATTCCCAGGCCAGAGGGTTCCACAATCAAACCTCTGTCCTGTTGCTAGGCCACGGTTCCACCATCAAGCCTCAGTCATGTTCCCAGGAAAGACTGTTCCACAATCAAACCTAAGTCATCTTGCCAAGCCACAGGGTTCCACCATCAAGCCTCACTCATGTTGCCAGGCCACAGGGTTCCACCATCAAGCCTCACTCATGTTCCCTAGCCTGAGGTTTCCACTATCAAACCTCAGTCATGTTGCCAGGCCACAGGTGTCAACCATCAAACCTCAGTCATGTTCCCAGTAAACAGGGCTCCAGAATCAAACCAATGTCAAGTTCCCACGCCACGGGGTTCCAGTATCAGGCCTCAGTCATGTTCCCCGTGCACAGGGTGCCACAATCAAACTCAGTTATGTTGCCAGGCCACAGGTTTCTGCCATCACACCTCAGTCAAGTTGCCAGACCACAGGTTTCCAGAATCAAGCCTCAGTCATTTTGCCAGGCCATAGTGTTCCACCGTCAAACCTCAGTCATCATCCGAAGCCACATGTTTCCACAATGAAACCTCAGTCATTTTCCCAGGCTAAAGGCTTCCAGAATCAAATCTCAGTCATGTTCCCAAGGCACAGGGTTCCAGAATCAAACCTCAGTCTTCTTCCCAGGAAACAGGTTTCCAGAATCAACCCGATATCATGTTCCCTAGCCACATTCTTCCAGAATCAAACCTCAATCATGTTGCCAGGCCACAGGTTTCCACCATCAAACCTCAGGCATGTTCCCAGGCCACAGGGTTCCAGAATCAAACCGTTCTCATGTTCCCAGGCCACAGGGTTCCAGAATCCACCGTTGTCATTTTCCCAGGCCACAAGATTCCAGAATCAATCCTCAGTTATGTTCCCAGGCTACAGGGTTCCAGAATAGAACCTCAGTCATGTTCCCAGTCCACAGGGTTCCAGAACCGAGGCTCAGTCAGGTTCCCGGGGCACAGTATTCCACAATCTAAACAGATGGCATGTTCCCAGGCCTCAGGGTTCCAGAATCCACCGATGTCATGTTCCCAGGCCACAGGGTTCCAGAATCAATCCTCAGTTATGTTCCCAGGCTACAGGGTTCCAGAGTAAAACCTCAGTCATGTTCCCAGTCCACAGGGTTCCAGAACCAAGGCTCAGTCAGGTTCCCGGGGCACAGTATTCCACAATCTAAATAGATGTCATGTTCCCAGGCCACAGTGTTCCAGAATCACGCCTCAGTCATGTTCCCAGGCTACAGGGATCCAGAATCAAACTTCAGTCATGTTGCCAGGCCATAGGGTACCACCATCAAACCTCAGTCATATTCCCAGGCCACAGGTTTCCAGAATCAAACCGATTTCATGTTCCCAGGCAACAGGGTACCGGAATCCAAACCGATGTCATGTTCCCAGGCCACAGGATTCCACACTCTAACATCAGTCATCTTCCCAGGCCAATGGTTTCCAGAATCAAACCTCAGTCATATTCCCAGGCCACATGGTTCCAGAATCAAACCTCAGTTGTGTTCCCAGGACACAGGGTTCCAGAATAAAACCTCAGTCATGTTCCCTGGACACAGGTTTCAGAAATAAAATCCCAGTCATGTTCCCAGGCCACAGGGTTCCACAATTAAACCTCAGTCATATTCCCAGGCCAGAGGGTTCCACAATCAAACCTCTGTCCTGTTGCTAGGCCACGGTTCCACCATCAAGCCTCAGTCATGTTCCCAGGAAAGACTGTTCCACAATCAAACCTAAGTCATCTTGCCAAGCCACAGGGTTCCACCATCAAGCCTCACTCATGTTGCCAGGTCACAGGGTTCCACCATCAAGCCTCACTCATGTTCCCAAGCCTGAGGGTTCCACTATCAAACCTCAATCATGTTGCCAGGCCACAGGTGTCAACCATCAAACCTCAGTCATGTTCCCAGTAAACAGGGCTCCAGAATCAAACCAATGTCAAGTTCCCACGCCACGGGGTTCCAGTATCAGGCCTCAGTCATGTTCCCCATGCACAGGGTGCCACAATCAAACTCAGTCATGTTGCCAGGCCACAGGTTTCTGCCATCACACCTCAGTCAAGTTGCCAGGCCACAGGGTTCCAGAATCAAGCCTCAGTCATTTTGCCAGGCCATAGTGTTCCACCATCAAACCTCAGTCATGATCCCAAGCCACATGTTTCCACAATGAAACCTCAGTCATTTTCCCACGCCAAAGGTTTCCAGAATCAAACCTCAGTCATATTCCCAGGACACATGGTTCCAGAATCAAACCTGAGTCATGTTCGCAGGCCACAGGTTTCAGCAATCAAACCTCAGTCATGTTCCCAGGACACAGGTGTCCAGAATCAAACCTCAGTCATGTTCCCAGGGAACAGGTTTCCAGAAACAAACCTCAGTCATGTTCCCAAGGCACAGGGTTCCAGAATCAAACCTCAGTCTTCTTCCCAGGAAACAGGTTTCCAGAATCAACCCGATATCATGTTCCCTAGCCACATTCTTCCAGAATCAAACCTCAATCATGTTGCCAGGCCACAGGTTTCCACCATCAAACCTCAGGCATGTTCCCAGGCCACAGGGTTCCAGAATCAAACCGTTCTCATGTTCCCAGGCCACAGGGTTCCAGAATCCACCGTTGTCATTTTCCCAGGCCACAAGATTCCAGAATCAATCCTCAGTTATGTTCCCAGGCTACAGGGTTCCAGAATAGAACCTCAGTCATGTTCCCAGTCCACAGGGTTCCAGAACCGAGGCTCAGTCAGGTTCCCGGGGCACAGTATTCCACAATCTAAACAGATGTCATGTTCCCAGGCCTCAGGGTTCCAGAATCCACCGATGTCATGTTCCCAGGCCACAGGGTTCCAGAATCAATCCTCAGTTATGTTCCCAGGCTACAGGGTTCCAGAATAAAACCTCAGTCATGTTCCCAGTCCACAGGGTTCCAGAACCAAGGCTCAGTCAGGTTCCCGGGGCACAGTATTCCACAATCTAAATAGATGTCATGTTCCCAGGCCACAGTGTTCCAGAATCACGCCTCAGTCATGTTCCCAGGCTACAGGGATCCAGAATCAAACTTCAGTCATGTTGCCAGGCCATAGGGTACCACCATCAAACCTCAGTCATATTCCCAGGCCACAGGTTTCCAGAATCAAACCGATTTCATGTTCCCAGGCAACAGGGTACCGGAATCCAAACCGATGTCATGTTCCCAGGCCACAGGATTCCACACTCTAACATCAGTCATCTTCCCAGGCCAATGGTTTCCAGAATCAAACCTCAGTCATATTCCCAGGCCACATGGTTCCAGAATCAAACCTCAGTTGTGTTCCCAGGACACAGGGTTCCAGAATAAAACCTCAGTCATTTTCCCTGGACACAGGTTTCAGAAATAAAATCCCAGTCATGTTCCCAGGCCACAGGGTTCCACAATTAAACCTCAGTCATATTCCCAGGCCAGAGGGTTCCACAATCAAACCTCAGTTCTGTTGCCAGACCACGGTTCCACCATCAAGCCTCAGTCATGTTCCCAGGGAACAGGCTTCCAGAAACAAACCTCAGTCATGTTCCCAAGACACAGGGTTCCAGAATCAAACCTCAGTCTTGTTCCCAGGACACAGGTTGCCAGAATCAACCCGATACCATGTTCCCTAGCCACAGTCTTCCAGAATCAAACCTCTGTCCTGTTGCCAGGCCACAGGTTTCCACCATCAAACCTCAGGCATGTTCCCAGGCCACAGGGTTCCAGAATCCACCGATGTCATGTTCCCAGGCCACAGGATTCCACACTCTAACATCAGTCATCTTCCCAGGCCAATGGTTTCCAGAATCAAACCTCAGTCATATTCCCAGGCCACATGGTTCCAGAATAAAACCTCAGTCATGTTCCCTGGACACAGGTTTCAGAAATAAACTCCCAGTCATGTTCCCAGGCCACAGGGTTTCACAATTAAACCTCAGTCATATTCCCAGGCCAGAGGGTTCCACAATCAAACCTCTGTCCTGTTGCTAGGCCACGGTTCCACCATCAAGCCTCAGTCATGTTCCCAGGAAAGACTGTTCCACAATCAAACCTAAGTCATCTTGCCAAGCCACAGGGTTCCACCATCAAGCCTCACTCATGTTGCCAGGCCACAGGGTTCCACCATCAAGCCTCACTCATGTTCCCAAGCCTGAGGGTTCCGCTATCAAACCTCAATCATGTTGCCAGGCCACAGGTGTCAACCATCAAACCTCAGTCATGTTCCCAGTAAACAGGGCTCCAGAATCAAACCAATGTCAAGTTCCCACGCCACGGGGTTCCAGTATCAGGCCTCAGTCATGTTCCCCATGCACAGGGTGCCACAATCAAACTCAGTCATGTTGCCAGGCCACAGGTTTCTGCCATCACACCTCAGTCAAGTTGCCAGGCCACAGGGTTCCAGAATCAAGCCTCAGTCATTTTGCCAGGCCATAGTGTTCCACCATCAAACCTCAGTCATCATCCCAAGCCAAATGTTTCCACAATGAAACCTCAGTCATTTTCCCAGGCTAAAGGCTTCCAGAATCAAATCTCAGTCATGTTCCCAAGGCACAGGGTTCCAGAATCAAACCTCAGTCTTCTTCCCAGGAAACAGGTTTCCAGAATCAACCCGATATCATGTTCCCTAGCCACATTCTTCCAGAATCAAACCTCAATCATGTTGCCAGGCCACAGGTTTCCACCATCAAACCTCAGGCATGTTCCCAGGCCACAGGGTTCCAGAATCAAACCGTTCTCATGTTCCCAGGCCACAGGGTTCCAGAATCCACCGTTGTCATTTTCCCAGGCCACAAGATTCCAGAATCAATCCTCAGTTATGTTCCCAGGCTACAGGGTTCCAGAATAGAACCTCAGTCATGTTCCCAGTCCACAGGGTTCCAGAACCGAGGCTCAGTCAGGTTCCCGGGGCACAGTATTCCACAATCTAAACAGATGGCATGTTCCCAGGCCTCAGGGTTCCAGAATCCACCGATGTCATGTTCCCAGGCCACAGGGTTCCAGAATCAATCCTCAGTTATGTTCCCAGGCTACAGGGTTCCAGAGTAAAACCTCAGTCATGTTCCCAGTCCACAGGGTTCCAGAACCAAGGCTCAGTCAGGTTCCCGGGGCACAGTATTCCACAATCTAAATAGATGTCATGTTCCCAGGCCACAGTGTTCCAGAATCACGCCTCAGTCATGTTCCCAGGCTACAGGGATCCAGAATCAAACTTCAGTCATGTTGCCAGGCCATAGGGTACCACCATCAAACCTCAGTCATATTCCCAGGCCACAGGTTTCCAGAATCAAACCGATTTCATGTTCCCAGGCAACAGGGTACCGGAATCCAAACCGATGTCATGTTCCCAGGCCACAGGATTCCACACTCTAACATCAGTCATCTTCCCAGGCCAATGGTTTCCAGAATCAAACCTCAGTCATATTCCCAGGCCACATGGTTCCAGAATCAAACCTCAGTTGTGTTCCCAGGACACAGGGTTCCAGAATAAAACCTCAGTCATGTTCCCTGGACACAGGTTTCAGAAATAAAATCCCAGTCATGTTCCCAGGCCACAGGGTTCCACAATTAAACCTCAGTCATATTCCCAGGCCAGAGGGTTCCACAATCAAACCTCTGTCCTGTTGCTAGGCCACGGTTCCACCATCAAGCCTCAGTCATGTTCCCAGGAAAGACTGTTCCACAATCAAACCTAAGTCATCTTGCCAAGCCACAGGGTTCCACCATCAAGCCTCACTCATGTTGCCAGGTCACAGGGTTCCACCATCAAGCCTCACTCATGTTCCCAAGCCTGAGGGTTCCACTATCAAACCTCAATCATGTTGCCAGGCCACAGGTGTCAACCATCAAACCTCAGTCATGTTCCCAGTAAACAGGGCTCCAGAATCAAACCAATGTCAAGTTCCCACGCCACGGGGTTCCAGTATCAGGCCTCAGTCATGTTCCCCATGCACAGGGTGCCACAATCAAACTCAGTCATGTTGCCAGGCCACAGGTTTCTGCCATCACACCTCAGTCAAGTTGCCAGGCCACAGGGTTCCAGAATCAAGCCTCAGTCATTTTGCCAGGCCATAGTGTTCCACCATCAAACCTCAGTCATGATCCCAAGCCACATGTTTCCACAATGAAACCTCAGTCATTTTCCCACGCCAAAGGTTTCCAGAATCAAACCTCAGTCATATTCCCAGGACACATGGTTCCAGAATCAAACCTGAGTCATGTTCGCAGGCCACAGGTTTCAGCAATCAAACCTCAGTCATGTTCCCAGGACACAGGTGTCCAGAATCAAACCTCAGTCATGTTCCCAGGGAACAGGTTTCCAGAAACAAACCTCAGTCATGTTCCCAAGGCACAGGGTTCCAGAATCAAACCTCAGTCTTCTTCCCAGGAAACAGGTTTCCAGAATCAACCCGATATCATGTTCCCTAGCCACATTCTTCCAGAATCAAACCTCAATCATGTTGCCAGGCCACAGGTTTCCACCATCAAACCTCAGGCATGTTCCCAGGCCACAGGGTTCCAGAATCAAACCGTTCTCATGTTCCCAGGCCACAGGGTTCCAGAATCCACCGTTGTCATTTTCCCAGGCCACAAGATTCCAGAATCAATCCTCAGTTATGTTCCCAGGCTACAGGGTTCCAGAATAGAACCTCAGTCATGTTCCCAGTCCACAGGGTTCCAGAACCGAGGCTCAGTCAGGTTCCCGGGGCACAGTATTCCACAATCTAAACAGATGTCATGTTCCCAGGCCTCAGGGTTCCAGAATCCACCGATGTCATGTTCCCAGGCCACAGGGTTCCAGAATCAATCCTCAGTTATGTTCCCAGGCTACAGGGTTCCAGAATAAAACCTCAGTCATGTTCCCAGTCCACAGGGTTCCAGAACCAAGGCTCAGTCAGGTTCCCGGGGCACAGTATTCCACAATCTAAATAGATGTCATGTTCCCAGGCCACAGTGTTCCAGAATCACGCCTCAGTCATGTTCCCAGGCTACAGGGATCCAGAATCAAACTTCAGTCATGTTGCCAGGCCATAGGGTACCACCATCAAACCTCAGTCATATTCCCAGGCCACAGGTTTCCAGAATCAAACCGATTTCATGTTCCCAGGCAACAGGGTACCGGAATCCAAACCGATGTCATGTTCCCAGGCCACAGGATTCCACACTCTAACATCAGTCATCTTCCCAGGCCAATGGTTTCCAGAATCAAACCTCAGTCATATTCCCAGGCCACATGGTTCCAGAATCAAACCTCAGTTGTGTTCCCAGGACACAGGGTTCCAGAATAAAACCTCAGTCATTTTCCCTGGACACAGGTTTCAGAAATAAAATCCCAGTCATGTTCCCAGGCCACAGGGTTCCACAATTAAACCTCAGTCATATTCCCAGGCCAGAGGGTTCCACAATCAAACCTCAGTTCTGTTGCCAGACCACGGTTCCACCATCAAGCCTCAGTCATGTTCCCAGGGAACAGGCTTCCAGAAACAAACCTCAGTCATGTTCCCAAGACACAGGGTTCCAGAATCAAACCTCAGTCTTGTTCCCAGGACACAGGTTGCCAGAATCAACCCGATACCATGTTCCCTAGCCACAGTCTTCCAGAATCAAACCTCTGTCCTGTTGCCAGGCCACAGGTTTCCACCATCAAACCTCAGGCATGTTCCCAGGCCACAGGGTTCCAGAATCCACCGATGTCATGTTCCCAGGCCACAGGATTCCACACTCTAACATCAGTCATCTTCCCAGGCCAATGGTTTCCAGAATCAAACCTCAGTCATATTCCCAGGCCACATGGTTCCAGAATAAAACCTCAGTCATGTTCCCTGGACACAGGTTTCAGAAATAAACTCCCAGTCATGTTCCCAGGCCACAGGGTTTCACAATTAAACCTCAGTCATATTCCCAGGCCAGAGGGTTCCACAATCAAACCTCTGTCCTGTTGCTAGGCCACGGTTCCACCATCAAGCCTCAGTCATGTTCCCAGGAAAGACTGTTCCACAATCAAACCTAAGTCATCTTGCCAAGCCACAGGGTTCCACCATCAAGCCTCACTCATGTTGCCAGGCCACAGGGTTCCACCATCAAGCCTCACTCATGTTCCCAAGCCTGAGGGTTCCGCTATCAAACCTCAATCATGTTGCCAGGCCACAGGTGTCAACCATCAAACCTCAGTCATGTTCCCAGTAAACAGGGCTCCAGAATCAAACCAATGTCAAGTTCCCACGCCACGGGGTTCCAGTATCAGGCCTCAGTCATGTTCCCCATGCACAGGGTGCCACAATCAAACTCAGTCATGTTGCCAGGCCACAGGTTTCTGCCATCACACCTCAGTCAAGTTGCCAGGCCACAGGGTTCCAGAATCAAGCCTCAGTCATTTTGCCAGGCCATAGTGTTCCACCATCAAACCTCAGTCATCATCCCAAGCCAAATGTTTCCACAATGAAACCTCAGTCATTTTCCCACGCCAAAGGTTTCCAGAATCAAACCTCAGTCATATTCCCAGGACACATGGTTCCAGAATCAAACCTGAGTCATGTTCGCAGGCCACAGGTTTCAGCAATCAAACCTCAGTCATGTTCCCAGGACACAGGTGTCCAGAATCAAACCTCAGTCATGTTCCCAGGGAACAGGTTTCCAGAAACAAACCTCAGTCATGTTCCCAAGGCAAAGGGTTCCAGAATCAAACCTCAGTCTTGTTCCCAGGACACAGGTTTCCAGAATCAACGCGATATCATGTTCCCTAGCCACAGTCTTCCAGAATCAAACCTCAATCATGTTGCCAGGCCACAGGTTTCCACCATCAAACCTCAGGCATGTTCCCAGGCCACAGGGTTCCAGAATCAAACCGTTCTCATGTTCCCAGGCCACAGGGTTCCAGAATCCACCGTTGTCATTTTCCCAGGCCACAAGATTCCAGAATCAATCCTCAGTTATGTTCCCAGGCTACAGGGTTCCAGAATAGAACCTCAGTCATGTTCCCAGTCCACAGGGTTCCAGAACCGAGGCTCAGTCAGGATCCCGGGGCACAGTATTCCACAATCTAAACAGATGTCATGTTCCCAGGCCTCAGGGTTCCAGAATCCACCGATGTCATGTTCCCAGGCCACAGGGTTCCAGAATCAATCCTCAGTTATGTTCCCAGGCTACAGGATTCCAGAATAAAACCTCAGTCATGTTCCCAGTCCACAGGGTTCCAGAACCAAGGCTCAGTCAGGTTCCCGGGGCACAGTATTCCACAATCTAAATAGATGTCATGTTCCCAGGCCACAGTGTTCAAGAATCACGCCTCAGTCATGTTCCCAGGCCACAGGGATCCAGAATCAAACTTCAGTCATGTTGCCAGGCAGTAGGGTACCACCATCAAACCTCAGTCATATTCCCAGGCCACAGGTTTCCAGAATCAAACCGATTTCATGTTCCCAGGCAACAGGGTACCGGAATCCAAACCGATGTCATGTTCCCAGGCCACAGGATTCCACACTATAACATCAGTCATCTTTCCAGGCCACTGGTTTCCAGAATCAAACCTCAGTCATATTCCCAGGCCACATGGTTCCAGAATAAAACCTCAGTTGTGTTCCCAGGACACAGGGTTCCAGAATAAAACCTCAGTCATGTTCCCTGGACACAGGTTTCAGAAATAAAATCCCAGTCATGTTCCCAGGCCACAGGGTTTCACAATTAAACCTCAGTCATATTCCCAGGCCAGAGGGTTCCACAATCAAACCTCAGTTTTGTTGCCAGACCACGGTTCCACCATCAAGCCTCAGTCATGTTCCCAGGGAACAGGCTTCCAGAAACAAACCTCAGTCATGTTCCCAAGGCACAGGGTTCCAGAATCAAACCTCAGTCTTGTTCCCAGGACACAGGTTGCCAGAATCAACCCGATATCATGTTCCCTAGCCACAGTCTTCCAGAATCAAACCTCAGTCCTGTTGCCAGGCCACAGGTTTCCACCATCAAACCTCAGGCATGTTCCCAGGCCACAGGGTTCCACAATCCACCGATGTCATGTTCCCAGGCCACAGGATTCCACACTCTAACATCAGTCATCTTCCCAGGCCAATGGTTCCCAGAATCAAACCTCAGTCATATTCCCAGGCCACATGGTTCCAGAATAAAACCTCAGTCATGTTCCCTGGACACAGGTTTCAGAAATTAACTCCCAGTCATGTTCCCAGGCCACAGGTTTCCACAATTAAACCTCAGTCATATTCCCAGGCCAGAGGGTTCCACAATCAAACCTCTGTCCTGTTGCTAGGCCACGGTTCCACCATCAAGCCTCAGTCATGTTCCCAGGAAAGACTGTTCCACAATCAAACCTAAGTCATCTTGCCAAGCCACAGGGTTCCACCATCAAGCCTCACTCATGTTGCCAGGCCACAGGGTTCCACCATCAAGCCTCACTCATGTTCCCAAGCCTGAGGGTTCCACTATCAAACCTCAGTCATGTTGCCAGGCCACAGGTGTCAACCATCAAACCTCAGTCATGTTCCCAGTAAACAGGGCTCCAGAATCAAACCAATGTCAAGTTCCCACGCCACGGGGTTCCAGTATCAGGCCTCAGTCATGTTCCCCGTGCACAGGGTGCCACAATCAAACTCAGTCATGTTGCCAGGCCACAGGTTTCTGCCATCACACCTCAGTCAAGTTGCCAGACCACAGGTTTCCAGAATCAAGCCTCAGTCATTTTGCCAGGACATAGTGTTCCACCATCAAACCTCAGTCATCATCCCAAGCCACATGTTTCCACAATGAAACCTCAGTCATTTTCCCAGGCTAAAGGCTTCCAGAATCAAACCTCAGTCATGTTCCCAAGGCACAGGGTTCCAGAATCAAACCTCCGTCTTCTTCCCAGGAAACAGGTTTCCAGAATCAACCCGATATCATGTTCCCTAGCCACATTCTTCCAGAATCAAACCTCAATCATGTTGCCAGGCCACAGGTTTCCACCATCAAACCTCAGGCATGTTCCCAGGCCACAGGGTTCCAGAATCAAACCGTTCTCATTTTCCCAGGCCACAGGGTTCCAGAATCCACCGTTGTCATTTTCCCAGGCCACAAGATTCCAGAATCAATCCTCAGTTATGTTCCCAGGCTACAGGGTTCCAGAATAGAACCTCAGTCATGTTCCCAGTCCACAGGGTTCCAGAACCGAGGCTCAGTCAGGTTCCCGGGGCACAGTATTCCACAATCTAAACAGATGTCATGTTCCCAGGCCTCAGGGTTCCAGAATCCACCGATGTCATGTTCCCAGGCCACAGGGTTCCAGAATCAATCCTCAGTTATGTTCCCAGGCTACAGGGTTCCAGAATAAAACCTCAGTCATGTTCCCAGTCCACAGGGTTCCAGAACCAAGGCTCAGTCAGGTTCCCGGGGCACAGTATTCCACAATCTAAATAGATGTCATGTTCCCAGGCCACAGTGTTCCAGAATCACGCCTCAGTCATGTTCCCAGGCTACAGGGATCCAGAATCAAACTTCAGTCATGTTGCCAGGCCATAGGGTACCACCATCAAACCTCAGTCATATTCCCAGGCCACAGGTTTCCAGAATCAAACCGATTTCATGTTCCCAGGCAACAGGGTACCGGAATCCAAACCGATGTCATGTTCCCAGGCCACAGGATTCCACACTCTAACATCAGTCATCTTCCCAGGCCAATGGTTTCCAGAATCAAACCTCAGTCATATTCCCAGGCCACATGGTTCCAGAATCAAACCTCAGTTGTGTTCCCAGGACACAGGGTTCCAGAATAAAACCTCAGTCATATTCCCTGGACACAGGTTTCAGAAATAAAATCCCAGTCATGTTCCCAGGCCACAGGGTTCCACAATTAAACCTCAGTCATATTCCCAGGCCAGAGGGTTCCACAATCAAACCTCAGTTCTGTTGCCAGACCAGGGTTCCACCATCAAGCCTCAGTCATGTTCCCAGGGAACAGGCTTCCAGAAACAAACCTCAGTCATGTTCCCAAGGCACAGGGTTCCAGAATCAAACCTCAGTCTTGTTCCCAGGACACAGGTTGCCAGAATCAACCCGATATCATGTTCCCTAGCCACAGTCTTCCAGAATCAAACCTCTGTCCTGTTGCCAGGCCACAGGTTTCCACCATCAAACCTCAGGCATGTTCCCAGGCCACAGGGTTCCAGAATCCACCGATGTCATGTTCCCAGGCCACAGGATTCCACACTCTAACATCAGTCATCTTCCCAGGCCAATGGTTTCCAGAATCAAACCTCAGTCATATTCCCAGGCCACATGGTTCCAGAATAAAACCTCAGTCATGTTCCCTGGACACAGGTTTCAGAAATAAACTCCCAGTCATGTTCCCAGGCCACAGGGTTTCACAATTAAACCTCAGTCATATTCCCAGGCCAGAGGGTTCCACAATCAAGCCTCTGTCCTGTTGCTAGGCCACGGTTCCACCATCAAGCCTCAGTCATGTTCCCAGGAAAGACTGTTCCACAATCAAACCTAAGTCATCTTGCCAAGCCACAGGGTTCCACCATCAAGCCTCACTCATGTTGCCAGGCCACAGGGTTCCACCATCAAGCCTCACTCATGTTCCCAAGCCTGAGGGTTCCACTATCAAACCTCAATCATGTTGCCAGGCCACAGGTGTCAACCATCAAACCTCAGTCATGTTCCCAGTAAACAGGGTTCCAGAATCAAACCAATGTCAAGTTCCCACGCCACGGGGTTCCAGTATCAGGCCTCAGTAATGTTCCCCGTGCACAGGGTGCCACAATCAAACTCAGTCATGCTGCCAGTCCACAGGTTTCTGCCATCACACCTCAGTCAAGTTGCCAGGCCACCGGGTTCCAGAATCAAGCCTCAGTCATTTTGCCAGGCCATAGTGTTCCACCATCAAACCTCAGTCATGATCCCAAGCCACATGTTTCCACAATGAAACCTCAGTCATTTTCCCAGGACAAAGGTTTCCAGAATCATACCTCAGTCATATTCCCAGGACACATGGTTCCAGAATCAAACCTGAGTCATGTTCGCAGGCCACAGGTTTCAGCAATCAAACCTCAGTCATGTTCCCAGGACACAGGTGTCCAGAATCAAACCTCAGTCATGTTCCCAGGGAACAGGTTTCCAGAAACAAACCTCAGTCATGTTCCCAAGGCACAGGGTTCCAGAATCAAACCTCAGTCTTGTTCCCAGGACACAGGTTTCCAGAATCAACCCGATATCATGTTCCCTAGCCACAGTCTTCCAGAATCAAACCTCAATCATGTTGCCAGGCCACAGGTTTCCACCATCAAACCTCAGGCATGTTCCCAGGCCACAGGGTTCCAGAATCAAACCGTTCTCATGTTCCCAGGCCACAGGGTTCCAGAATCCACGGTTGTCATTTTCCCAGGCCACAAGATTCCAGAATCAATCCTCAGTTATGTTCCCAGGCTACAGGGTTCCAGAATAGAACCTCAGTCATGTTCCCAGTCCACAGGGTTCCAGAACCGAGGCTCAGTCAGGTTCCCGGGGCACAGTATTCCACAATCTAAACAGATGTCATGTTCCCAGGCCTCAGGGTTCCAGAATCCACCGATGTCATGTTCCGAGGCCACAGGGTTCCAGAATCAATCCTCAGTTATGTTCCCAGGCTACAGGGTTCCAGAATAAAACCTCAGTCATGTTCCCAGTCCACAGGGTTCCAGAACCAAGGCTCAGTCAGGTTCCCGGGGCACAGTATTCCACAATCTAAATAGATGTCATGTTCCCAGGCCACAGTGTTCAAGAATCACGCCTCAGTCATGTTCCCAGGCCACAGGGATCCAGAATCAAACTTCAGTCATGTTGCCAGGCCATAGGGTACCACCATCAAACCTCAGTCATATTCCCAGGCCACAGGTTTCCAGAATCAAACCGATTTCATGTTCCCAGGCAAGAGGGTACCGGAATCCAAACCGATGTCATGTTCCCAGGCCACAGGATTCCAGAATCAATCCTCAGTTATGTTCCCAGACTACAGGGTTCCAGAATAAAACCTCAGTCATGTTCCCAGTCCACAGGGTTCCAGAACCAAGGCTCAGTCAGGTTCCCGGGGCACAGTATTCCACAATCTAAATAGATGTCATGTTCCCAGGCCACAGTGTTCCAGAATCACGCCTCAGTCATGTTCCCAGGCTACAGGGATCCAGAATCAAACTTCAGTCATGTTGCCAGGCCATAGGGTACCACCATCAAACCTCAGTCATATTCCCAGGCCACAGGTTTCCAGAATCAAACCGATTTCATGTTCCCAGGCAACAGGGTACCGGAATCCAAACCGATGTCATGTTCCCAGGCCACAGGATTCCACACTCTAACATCAGTCATCTTCCCAGGCCAATGGTTTCCAGAATCAAACCTCAGTCATATTCCCAGGCCACATGGTTCCAGAATCAAACCTCAGTTGTGTTCCCAGGACACAGGGTTCCAGAATAAAACCTCAGTCATATTCCCTGGACACAGGTTTCAGAAATAAAATCCCAGTCATGTTCCCAGGCCACAGGGTTCCACAATCAAACCTCAGTCATATTCCCAGGCCAGAGGGTCCCACAATCAAACCTCAGTTCTGTTGCCAGACCAGGGTTCCACCATCAAGCCTCAGTCATGTTCCCAGGGAACAGGCTTCCAGAAACAAACCTCAGTCATGTTCCCAAGGCACAGGGTTCCAGAATCAAACCTCAGTCTTGTTCCCAGGACACAGGTTGCCAGAATCAACCCGATATCATGTTCCCTAGCCACAGTCTTCCAGAATCAAACCTCTGTCCTGTTGCCAGGCCACAGGTTTCCACCATCAAACCTCAGGCATGTTCCCAGGCCACAGGGTTCCAGAATCCACCGATGTCATGTTCCCAGGCCACAGGATTCCACACTCTAACATCAGTCATCTTCCCAGGCCAATGGTTTCCAGAATCAAACCTCAGTCATATTCCCAGGCCACATGGTTCCAGAATAAAACCTCAGTCATGTTCCCTGGACACAGGTTTCAGAAATAAACTCCCAGTCATGTTCCCAGGCCACAGGGTTTCACAATTAAACCTCAGTCATATTCCCAGGCCAGAGGGTTCCACAATCAAGCCTCTGTCCTGTTGCTAGGCCACGGTTCCACCATCAAGCCTCAGTCATGTTCCCAGGAAAGACTGTTCCACAATCACACCTAAGTCATCTTGCCAAGCCACAGGGTTCCACCATCAAGCCTCACTCATGTTGCCAGGCCACAGGGTTCCACCATCAAGCCTCACTCATGTTCCCAAGCCTGAGGGTTCCACTATCAAACCTCAATCATGTTGCCAGGCCACAGGTGTCAACCATCAAACCTCAGTCATGTTCCCAGTAAACAGGGTTCCAGAATCAAACCAATGTCAAGTTCCCACGCCACGGGGTTCCAGTATCAGGCCTCAGTAATGTTCCCCGTGCACAGGGTGCCACAATCAAACTCAGTCATGCTGCCAGTCCACAGGTTTCTGCCATCACACCTCAGTCAAGTTGCCAGGCCACCGGGTTCCAGAATCAAGCCTCAGTCATTTTGCCAGGCCATAGTGTTCCACCATCAAACCTCAGTCATGATCCCAAGCCACATGTTTCCACAATGAAACCTCAGTCATTTTCCCAGGACAAAGGTTTCCAGAATCATACCTCAGTCATATTCCCAGGACACATGGTTCCAGAATCAAACCTGAGTCATGTTCGCAGGCCACAGGTTTCAGCAATCAAACCTCAGTCATGTTCCCAGGACACAGGTGTCCAGAATCAAACCTCAGTCATGTTCCCAGGGAACAGGTTTCCAGAAACAAACCTCAGTCATGTTCCCAAGGCAAAGGGTTCCAGAATCAAACCTCAGTCTTGTTCCCAGGACACAGGTTTCCAGAATCAACCCGATATCATGTTCCCTAGCCACAGTCTTCCAGAATCAAACCTCAATCATGTTGCCAGGCCACAGGTTTCCACCATCAAACCTCAGGCATGTTCCCAGGCCACAGGGTTCCAGAATCAAACCGTTCTCATGTTCCCAGGCCACAGGGTTCCAGAATCCACGGTTGTCATTTTCCCAGGCCACAAGATTCCAGAATCAATCCTCAGTTATGTTCCCAGGCTACAGGGTTCCAGAATAGAACCTCAGTCATGTTCCCAGTCCACAGGGTTCCAAAACCGAGGCTCAGTCAGGTTCCCGGGGCAGAGTATTCCACAATCTAAACAGATGTCATGTTCCCAGGCCTCAGGGTTCCAGAATCCACCGATGTCATGTTCCGAGGCCACAGGGTTCCAGAATCAATCCTCAGTTATGTTCCCAGGCTACAGGGTTCCAGAATAAAACCTCAGTCATGTTCCCAGTCCACAGGGTTCCAGAACCAAGGCTCAGTCAGGTTCCCGGGGCACAGTATTCCACAATCTAAATAGATGTCATGTTCCCAGGCCACAGTGTTCAAGAATCACGCCTCAGTCATGTTCCCAGGCCACAGGGATCGAGAATCAAACTTCAGTCATGTTGCCAGGCCATAGGGTACCACCATCAAACCTCAGTCATATTCCCAGGCCACAGGTTTCCAGAATCAAACCGATTTCATGTTCCCAGGCAACAGGGAACCGGAATCCAAACCGATGTCATGTTCCCAGGCCACAGGATTCCAGAATCAATCCTCAGTTATGTTCCCAGGCTACAGGGTTCCAGAATAAAACCTCAGTCATGTTCCCAGTCCACAGGGTTCCAGAACCAAGGCTCAGTCAGGTTCCCGGGGCACAGTATTCCACAATCTAAATAGATGTCATGTTCCCAGGCCACAGTGTTCCAGAATCACGCCTCAGTCATGTTCCCAGGCTACAGGGATCCAGAATCAAACTTCAGTCATGTTGCCAGGCCATAGGGTACCACCATCAAACCTCAGTCATATTCCCAGGCCACAGGTTTCCAGAATCAAACCGATTTCATGTTCCCAGGCAACAGGGTACCGGAATCCAAACCGATGTCATGTTCCCAGGCCACAGGATTCCACACTCTAACATCAGTCATCTTCCCAGGCCAATGGTTTCCAGAATCAAACCTCAGTCATATTCCCAGGCCACATGGTTCCAGAATCAAACCTCAGTTGTGTTCCCAGGACACAGGGTTCCAGAATAAAACCTCAGTCATATTCCCTGGACACAGGTTTCAGAAATAAAATCCCAGTCATGTTCCCAGGCCACAGGGTTCCACAATCAAACCTCAGTCATATTCCCAGGCCAGAGGGTTCCACAATCAAACCTCAGTTCTGTTGCCAGACCAGGGTTCCACCATCAAGCCTCAGTCATGTTCCCAGGGAACAGGCTTCCAGAAACAAACCTCAGTCATGTTCCCAAGGCACAGGGTTCCAGATTCAAACCTCAGTCTTGTTCCCAGGACACAGGTTGCCAGAATCAACCCGATATCATGTTCCCTAGCCACAGTCTTCCAGAATCAAACCTCTGTCCTGTTGCCAGGCCACAGGTTTCCACCATCAAACCTCAGGCATGTTCCCAGGCCACAGGGTTCCAGAATCCACCGATGTCATGTTCCCAGGCCACAGGATTCCACACTCTAACATCAGTCATCTTCCCAGGCCAATGGTTTCCAGAATCAAACCTCAGTCATATTCCCAGGCCACATGGTTCCAGAATAAAACCTCAGTCATGTTCCCTGGACACAGGTTTCAGAAATAAACTCCCAGTCATGTTCCCAGGCCACAGGGTTTCACAATTAAACCTCAGTCATATTCCCAGGCCAGAGGGTTCCACAATCAAGCCTCTGTCCTGTTGCTAGGCCACGGTTCCACCATCAAGCCTCAGTCATGTTCCCAGGAAAGACTGTTCCACAATCAAACCTAAGTCATCTTGCCAAGCCACAGGGTTCCACCATCAAGCCTCACTCATGTTGCCAGGCCACAGGGTTCCACCATCAAGCCTCACTCATGTTCCCAAGCCTGAGGGTTCCACTATCAAACCTCAATCATGTTGCCAGGCCACAGGTGTCAACCATCAAACCTCAGTCATGTTCCCAGTAAACAGGGTTCCAGAATCAAACCAATGTCAAGTTCCCACGCCACGGGGTTCCAGTATCAGGCCTCAGTAATGTTCCCCGTGCACAGGGTGCCACAATCAAACTCAGTCATGCTGCCAGTCCACAGGTTTCTGCCATCACACCTCAGTCAAGTTGCCAGGCCACCGGGTTCCAGAATCAAGCCTCAGTCATTTTGCCAGGCCATAGTGTTCCACCATCAAACCTCAGTCATGATCCCAAGCCACATGTTTCCACAATGAAACCTCAGTCATTTTCCCAGGACAAAGGTTTCCAGAATCATACCTCAGTCATATTCCCAGGACACATGGTTCCAGAATCAAACCTGAGTCATGTTCGCAGGCCACAGGTTTCAGCAATCAAACCTCAGTCATGTTCCCAGGACACAGGTGTCCAGAATCAAACCTCAGTCATGTTCCCAGGGAACAGGTTTCCAGAAACAAACCTCAGTCATGTTCCCAAGGCACAGGGTTCCAGAATCAAACCTCAGTCTTGTTCCCAGGACACAGGTTTCCAGAATCAACCCGATATCATGTTCCCTAGCCACAGTCTTCCAGAATCAAACCTCAATCATGTTGCCAGGCCACAGGTTTCCACCATCAAACCTCAGGCATGTTCCCAGGCCACAGGGTTCCAGAATCAAACCGTTCTCATGTTCCCAGGCCACAGGGTTCCAGAATCCACGGTTGTCATTTTCCCAGGCCACAAGATTCCAGAATCAATCCTCAGTTATGTTCCCAGGCTACAGGGTTCTAGAATAGAACCTCAGTCATGTTCCCAGTCCACAGGGTTCCAGAACCGAGGCTCAGTCAGGTTCCCGGGGCACAGTATTCCACAATCTAAACAGATGTCATGTTCCCAGGCCTCAGGGTTCCAGAATCCACCGATGTCATGTTCCGAGGCCACAGGGTTCCAGAATCAATCCTCAGTTATGTTCCCAGGCTACAGGGTTCCAGAATAAAACCTCAGTCATGTTCCCAGTCCACAGGGTTCCAGAACCAAGGCTCAGTCAGGTTCCCGGGGCACAGTATTCCACAATCTAAATAGATGTCATGTTCCCAGGCCACAGTGTTCAAGAATCACGCCTCAGTCATGTTCCCAGGCCACAGGGATCCAGAATCAAACTTCAGTCATGTTGCCAGGCCATAGGGTACCACCATCAAACCTCAGTCATATTCCCAGGCCACAGGTTTCCAGAATCAAACCGATTTCATGTTCCCAGGCAACAGGGTACCGGAATCCAAACCGATGTCATGTTCCCAGGCCACAGGATTCCACACTCTAACATCAGTCATCTTCCCAGGCCAATGGTTTCCAGAATCAAACCTCAGTCATATTCCCAGGCCACATGGTTGCAGAATCAAACCTCAGTTGTGTTCCCAGGACACAGGGTTCCAGAATAAAACCTCAGTCATGTTCCCTGGACACAGGTTTCAGAAATAAAATCCCAGTCATGTTCCCAGGCCACAGGGTTCCACAATTAAACCTCAGTCATATTCCCAGGCCAGAGGGTTCCACAATCAAACCTCAGTTCTGTTGCCAGACCACGGTTCCACCGTCAAGCCTCAGTCATGTTCCCAGGGAACAGGCTTCCAGAAACAAACCTCAGTCATGTTCCCAAAGCACAGGGTTCCAGAATCAAACCTCAGTCTTGTTCCCAGGACACAGGTTGCCAGAATCAACCCGATATCATGTTCCCTATCCACAGTCTTCAAGAATCAAACCTCAGTCCTGTTGCCAGGCCACAGGTTTCCACCATCAAACCTCAGGCATGTTCCCAGGCCACAGGGTTCCAGAATCCACCGATGTCATGTTCCCAGGCCACAGGATTCCACACTCTAACATCAGTCATCTTCCCAGGCCAATGGTTTCCAGAATCAAACCTCAGTCATATACCCAGGCCACATGGTTCCAGAATAAAACCTCAGTCATGTTCCCTGGACACAGGTTTCAGAAATAAACTCCCAGTCATGTTCCCAGGCCACAGGGTTCCACAATGAAACCTCAGTCATATACCCAGGCCACATGGTTCCAGAATAAAACCTCAGTCATGTTTCCTGGACACAGGTTTCAGAAATAAACTCCCAGTCATGTTCCCAGGCCACAGGGTTCCACAATGAAACCTCAGTCATATTCCCAGGCCAGAGGGATCCACAATCAAACCTCTGTCCTGTTGCTAGGCCACGGTTCCACCATCAAGCCTCAGTCATGTTCCCAGGAAAGACTGTTCCACAATCAAACCTAAGTCATCTTGCCAAGCCACAGGGTTCCACCATCAAGCCTCACTCATGTTGCCAGGCCACAGGGTTCCACCATCAAGCCTCACTCATGTTCCCAAGCCTGAGGGTTCCACTATCAAACCTCAATCATGTTGCCAGGCCACAGGTTTCAACCATCAAACCTCAGTCATGTTCCCAGTAAACAGGGCTCCAGAATCAAACCAATGTCAAGTTCCCACGCCACGGGGATCCAGTATCAGGCCTCAGTCATGTTCCCCGTGCACACGGTGCCACAATCAAACTCAGTCTTGTTGCCAGTCCACAGGTTTCTGCCATCACACCTCAGTCAAGTTGCCAGGCCACAGGGTTCCAGAATCAAGCCTCAGTCATTTTGCCAGGCCATAGTGTTCCACCATCAAACCTCAGTCATGATCCCAAGCCACATGATTCCACAATGAAACCTCAGTCATTTTCCCAGGCCAAAGGTTTCCAGTATCAAACCTCAGTCATATTCCCAGGACACATGGTTCCAGAATCAAACCTGAGTCATGTTCGCAGGCCACAGGTTTCAGCAATCAAACCTCAGTCATGTTCCCAGGACACAGGTGTCCAGAATCAAACCTCAGTCATGTTCCCAGGGAACAGGTTTCCAGAAACAAACCTCAGTCATGTTCCCAAGGCACAGGGTTCCAGAATCAAACCTCAGTCTTGTTCCCAGGACACAGGTTTCCAGAATCAACCCGATATCATGTTCCCTAGCCACAGTCTTCCAGAATCAAACCTCAGTCATGTTGCCAGGCCACAGGTTTCCACCATCAAACCTCAGGCATGTTCCCAGGCCACAGGGTTCCAGAATCAAACCGTTCTCATGTTCCCAGGCCACAGGGTTCCAGAATCCACGGTTGTCATTTTCCCAGGCCACAAGATTCCAGAATCAATCCTCAGTTATGTTCCCAGGCTACAGGGTTCCAGAATAAAACCTCAGTCATGTTCCCAGTCCACAGGGTTCCAGAACCGAGGCTTAGTCAGGTTCCCGGGGCACAGTATTCCACAATCTAAACAGACGTCATGTTCCCAGGCCTCAGGGTTCCAGAATCCACCGATGTCATGTTCCCAGGCCACAGGGTTCCAGAATCAATCCTCAGTTATGTTCCCAGGCTACAGGGTTCCAGAATAAAACCTCAGTCATGTTCCCAGTCCACAGGGTTCCAGAACCAAGGCTCAGTCAGGTTCCCGGGGCACAGTATTCCACAATCTAAATAGATGTCATGTTCCCAGGCCACAGTGTTCCAGAATCACGCCTCAGTCATGTTCCCAGGCTACAGGGATCCAGAATCAAACTTCAGTCATGTTGCCAGGCCATAGGGTACCACCATCAAACCTCAGTCATATTCCCAGGCCACAGGTTTCCAGAATCAAACCGATTTCATGTTCCCAGGCAACAGGGTACCGGAATCCAAACCGATGTCATGTTCCCAGGCCACAGGATTCCACACTCTAACATCAGTCATCTTCCCAGGCCAATGGTTTCCAGAATCAAACCTCAGTCATATTCCCAGGCCACATGGTTCCAGAATCAAACCTCAGTTGTGTTCCCAGGACACAGGGTTCCAGAATAAAACCTCAGTCATATTCCCTGGACACAGGTTTCAGAAATAAAATCCCAGTCATGTTCCCAGGCCACAGGGTTCCACAATTAAACCTCAGTCATATTCCCAGGCCAGAGGGTTCCACAATCAAACCTCAGTTCTGTTGCCAGACCAGGGTTCCACCATCAAGCCTCAGTCATGTTCCCAGGGAACAGGCTTCCAGAAACAAACCTCAGTCATGTTCCCAAGGCACAGGGTTCCAGAATCAAACCTCAGTCTTGTTCCCAGGACACAGGTTGCCAGAATCAACCCGATATCATGTTCCCTAGCCACAGTCTTCCAGAATCAAACCTCTGTCCTGTTGCCAGGCCACAGGTTTCCACCATCAAACCTCAGGCATGTTCCCAGGCCACAGGGTTCCAGAATCCACCGATGTCATGTTCCCAGGCCACAGGATTCCACACTCTAACATCAGTCATCTTCCCAGGCCAATGGTTTCCAGAATCAAACCTCAGTCATATTCCCAGGCCACATGGTTCCAGAATAAAACCTCAGTCATGTTCCCTGGACACAGGTTTCAGAAATAAACTCCCAGTCATGTTCCCAGGCCACAGGGTTTCACAATTAAACCTCAGTCATATTCCCAGGCCAGAGGGTTCCACAATCAAGCCTCTGTCCTGTTGCTAGGCCACGGTTCCACCATCAAGCCTCAGTCATGTTCCCAGGAAAGACTGTTCCACAATCAAACCTAAGTCATCTTGCCAAGCCACAGGGTTCCACCATCAAGCCTCACTCATGTTGCCAGGCCACAGGGTTCCACCATCAAGCCTCACTCATGTTCCCAAGCCTGAGGGTTCCACTATCAAACCTCAATCATGTTGCCAGGCCACAGGTGTCAACCATCAAACCTCAGTCATGTTCCCAGTAAACAGGGTTCCAGAATCAAACCAATGTCAAGTTCTCACGCCACGGGGTTCCAGTATCAGGCCTCAGTAATGTTCCCCGTGCACAGGGTGCCACAATCAAACTCAGTCATGCTGCCAGTCCACAGGTTTCTGCCATCACACCTCAGTCAAGTTGCCAGGCCACAGGGTTCCAGAATCAAGCCTCAGTCATTTTGCCAGGCCATAGTGTTCCACCCTCAAACCTCAGTCATGATCCCAAGCCACATGTTTCCACAATGAAACCTCAGTCATTTTCCCAGGACAAAGGTTTCCAGAATCATACCTCAGTCATATTCCCAGGACACATGGTTCCAGAATCAAACCTGAGTCATGTTCGCAGGCCACAGGTTTCAGCAATCAAACCTCAGTCATGTTCCCAGGACACAGGTGTCCAGAATCAAACCTCAGTCATGTTCCCAGGGAACAGGTTTCCAGAAACAAACCTCAGTCATGTTCCCAAGGCAAAGGGTTCCAGAATCAAACCTCAGTCTTGTTCCCAGGACACAGGTTTCCAGAATCAACCCGATATCATGTTCCCTAGCCACAGTCTTCCAGAGTCAAACCTCAATCATGTTGCCAGGCCACAGGTTTCCACCATCAAACCTCAGGCATGTTCCCAGGCCACAGGGTTCCAGAATCAAACCGTTCTCATGTTCCCAGGCCACAGGGTTCCAGAATCCACGGTTGTCATTTTCCCAGGCCACAAGATTCCAGAATCAATCCTCAGTTATGTTCCCAGGCTACAGGGTTCCAGAATAGAACCTCAGTCATGTTCCCAGTCCACAGGGTTCCAGAACCGAGGCTCAGTCAGGTTCCCGGGGCACAGTATTCCACAATCTAAATAGATGTCATGTTCCCAGGCCACAGTGTTCAAGAATCACGCCTCAGTCATGTTCCCAGGCCACAGGGATCCAGAATCAAACTTCAGTCATGTTGCCAGGCCATAGGGTACCACCATCAAACCTCAGTCATATTCCCAGGCCACAGGTTTCCAGAATCAAACCGATTTCATGTTCCCAGGCAACAGGGTACCGGAATCCAAACCGATGTCATGTTCCCAGGCCACAGGATTCCAGAATCAATCCTCAGTTATGTTCCCAGGCTACAGGGTTCCAGAATAAAACCTCAGTCATGTTCCCAGTCCACAGGGTTCCAGAACCAAGGCTCAGTCAGGTTCCCGGGGCACAGTATTCCACAATCTAAATAGATGTCATGTTCCCAGGCCACAGTGTTCCAGAATCATGCCTCAGTCATGTTCCCAGGCTACAGGGATCCAGAATCAAACTTCAGTCATGTTGCCAGGCCATAGGGTACCACCATCAAACCTCAGTCATATTCCCAGGCCACAGGTTTCCAGAATCAAACCGATTTCATGTTCCCAGGCAACAGGGTACCGGAATCCAAACCGATGTCATGTTCCCAGGCCACAGGATTCCACACTCTAACATCAGTCATCTTCCCAGGCCAATGGTTTCCAGAATCAAACCTCAGTCATATTCCCAGGCCACATGGTTCCAGAATCAAACCTCAGTTGTGTTCCCAGGACACAGGGTTCCAGAATAAAACCTCAGTCATATTCCCTGGACACAGGTTTCAGAAATAAAATCCCAGTCATGTTCCCAGGCCACAGGGTTCCACAATTAAACCTCAGTCATATTCCCAGGCCAGAGGGTTCCACAATCAAACCTCAGTTCTGTTGCCAGACCAGGGTTCCACCATCAAGCCTCAGTCATGTTCCCAGGGAACAGGCTTCCAGAAACAAACCTCAGTCATGTTCCCAAGGCACAGGGTTCCAGAATCAAACCTCAGTCTTGTTCCCAGGACACAGGTTGCCAGAATCAACCCGATATCATGTTCCCTAGCCACAGTCTTCCAGAATCAAACCTCTGTCCTGTTGCCAGGCCACAGGTTTCCACCATCAAACCTCAGGCATGTTCCCAGGCCACAGGGTTCCAGAATCCACCGATGTCATGTTCCCAGGCCACAGGATTCCACACTCTAACATCAGTCATCTTCCCAGGCCAATGGTTTCCAGAATCAAACCTCAGTCATATTCCCAGGCCACATGGTTCCAGAATAAAACCTCAGTCATGTTCCCTGGACACAGGTTTCAGAAATAAACTCCCAGTCATGTTCCCAGGCCACAGGGTTTCACAATTAAACCTCAGTCATGTTCCCAGGCCACAGGGTTTCACAATTAAACCTCAGTCATATTCCCAAGCCACAGGGTTCCACCATCAAGCCTCACTCATGTTGCCAGGCCACAGGGTTCCACCATCAAGCCTCACTCATGTTCCCAAGCCTGAGGGTTCCACTATCAAACCTCAATCATGTTGCCAGGCCACAGGTGTCAACCATCAAACCTCAGTCATGTTCCCAGTAAACAGGGTTCCAGAATCAAACCAATGTCAAGTTCCCACGCCACGGGGTTCCAGTATCAGGCCTCAGTAATGTTCCCCGTGCACAGGGTGCCACAATCAAACTCAGTCATGCTGCCAGTCCACAGGTTTCTGCCATCACACCTCAGTCAAGTTGCCAGGCCACCGGGTTCCAGAATCAAGCCTCAGTCATTTTGCCAGGCCATAGTGTTCCACCATCAAACCTCAGTCATGATCCCAAGCCACATGTTTCCACAATGAAACCTCAGTCATTTTCCCAGGACAAAGGTTTCCAGAATCATACCTCAGTCATATTCCCAGGACACATGGTTCCAGAATCAAACCTGAGTCATGTTCGCAGGCCACAGGTTTCAGCAATCAAACCTCAGTCATTTTCCCAGGACACAGGTGTCCAGAATCAAACCTCAGTCATGTTCCCAGGGAACAGGTTTCCAGAAACAAACCTCAGTCATGTTCCCAAGGCACAGGGTTCCAGAATCAAACCTCAGTCTTGTTCCCAGGACACAGGTTTCCAGAATCAACCCGATATCATGTTCCCTAGCCACAGTCTTCCAGAATCAAACCTCAATCATGTTGCCAGGCCACAGGTTTCCACCATCAAACCTCAGGCATGTTCCCAGGCCACAGGGTTCCAGAATCAAACCGTTCTCATGTTCCCAGGCCACAGGGTTCCAGAATCCACGGTTGTCATTTTCCCAGGCCACAAGATTCCAGAATCAATCCTCAGTTATGTTCCCAGGCTACAGGGTTCCAGAATAGAACCTCAGTCATGTTCCCAGTCCACAGGGTTCCAGAACCGAGGCTCAGTCAGGTTCCCGGGGCACAGTATTCCACAATCTAAACAGATGTCATGTTCCCAGGCCTCAGGGTTCCAGAATCCACCGATGTCATGTTCCGAGGCCACAGGGTTCCAGAATCAATCCTCAGTTATGTTCCCAGGCTACAGGGTTCCAGAATAAAACCTCAGTCATGTTCCCAGTCCACAGGGTTCTAGAACCAAGGCTCAGTCAGGTTCCCGGGGCACAGTATTCCACAATCTAAATAGATGTCATGTTCCCAGGCCACAGTGTTCAAGAATCACGCCTCAGTCATGTTCCCAGGCCACAGGGATCCAGAATCAAACTTCAGTCATGTTGCCAGGCCATAGGGTACCACCATCAAACCTCAGTCATATTCCCAGGCCACAGGTTTCCAGAATCAAACCGATTTCATGTTCCCAGGCAACAGGGTACCGGAATCCAAACCGATGTCATGTTCCCAGGCCACAGGATTCCACACTCTAACATCAGTCATCTTCCCAGGCCAATGGTTTCCAGAATCAAACCTCAGTCATATTCCCAGGCCACATGGTTGCAGAATCAAACCTCAGTTGTGTTCCCAGGACACAGGGTTCCAGAATAAAACCTCAGTCATGTTCCCTGGACACAGGTTTCAGAAATAAAATCCCAGTCATGTTCCCAGGCCACAGGGTTCCACAATTAAACCTCAGTCATATTCCCAGGCCAGAGGGTTCCACAATCAAACCTCAGTTCTGTTGCCAAACCACGGTTCCACCGTCAAGCCTCAGTCATGTTCCCAGGGAACAGGCTTCCAGAAACAAACCTCAGTCATGTTCCCAAAGCACAGGGTTCCAGAATCAAACCTCAGTCTTGTTCCCAGGACACAGGTTGCCAGAATCAACCCGATATCATGTTCCCTATCCACAGTCTTCAAGAATCAAACCTCAGTCCTGTTGCCAGGCCACAGGTTTCCACCATCAAACCTCAGGCATGTTCCCAGGCCACAGGGTTCCAGAATCCCCCGATGTCATGTTCCCAGGCCACAGGATTCCACACTCTAACATCAGTCATCTTCCCAGGCCAATGGTTTCCAGAATCAAACCTCAGTCATATACCCAGGCCACATGGTTCCAGAATAAAACCTCAGTCATGTTCCCTGGACACAGGTTTCAGAAATAAACTCCCAGTCATGTTCCCAGGCCACAGGGTTCCACAATGAAACCTCAGTCATATACCCAGGCCACATGGTTCCAGAATAAAACCTCAGTCATGTTTCCTGGACACAGGTTTCAGAAATAAACTCCCAGTCATGTTCCCAGGCCACAGGGTTCCACAATGAAACCTCAGTCATATTCCCAGGCCAGAGGGATCCACAGTCAAACCTCTGTCCTGTTGCTAGGCCACGGTTCCACCATCAAGCCTCAGTCATGTTCCCAGGAAAGACTGTTCCACAATCAAACCTAAGTCATCTTGCCAAGCCACAGGGTTCCACCATCAAGCCTCACTCATGTTGCCAGGCCACAGGGTTCCACCATCAAGCCTCACTCATGTTCCCAAGCCTGAGGGTTCCACTATCAAACCTCAATCATGTTGCCAGGCCACAGGTTTCAACCATCAAACCTCAGTCATGTTCCCAGTAAACAGGGCTCCAGAATCAAACCAATGTCAAGTTCCCACGCCACGGGGTTCCAGTATCAGGCCTCAGTCATGTTCCCCGTGCACACGGTGCCACAATCAAACTCAGTCTTGTTGCCAGTCCACAGGTTTCTGCCATCACACCTCAGTCAAGTTGCCAGGCCACAGGGTTCCAGAATCAAGCCTCAGTCATTTTGCCAGGCCATAGTGTTCCACCATCAAACCTCAGTCATGATCCCAAGCCACATGATTCCACAATGAAACCTCAGTCATTTTCCCAGGCCAAAGGTTTCCAGTATCAAACCTCAGTCATATTCCCAGGACACATGGTTCCAGAATCAAACCTGAGTCATGTTCGCAGGCCACAGGTTTCAGCAATCAAACCTCAGTCATGTTCCCAGGACACAGGTGTCCAGAATCAAACCTCAGTCATGTTCCCAGGGAACAGGTTTCCAGAAACAAACCTCAGTCATGTTCCCAAGGCACAGGGTTCCAGAATCAAACCTCAGTCTTGTTCCCAGGACACAGGTTTCCAGAATCAACCCGATATCATGTTCCCTAGCCACAGTCTTCCAGAATCAAACCTCAGTCATGTTGCCAGGCCACAGGTTTCCACCATCAAACCTCAGGCATGTTCCCAGGCCACAGGGTTCCAGAATCAAACCGTTCTCATGTTCCCAGGCCACAGGGTTCCAGAATCCACGGTTGTCATTTTCCCAGGCCACAAGATTCCAGAATCAATCCTCAGTTATGTTCCCAGGCTACAGGGTTCCAGAATAAAACCTCAGTCATGTTCCCAGTCCACAGGGTTCCAGAACCGAGGCTCAGTCAGGTTCCCGGGGCACAGTATTCCACAATCTAAACAGACGTCATGTTCCCAGGCCTCAGGGTTCCAGAATCCACCGATGTCATGTTCCCAGGCCACAGGGTTCCAGAATCAATCCTCAGTTATGTTCCCAGGCTACAGGGTTCCAGAATAAAACCTCAGTCATGTTCCCAGTCCACAGGGTTCCAGAACCAAGGCTCAGTCAGGTTCCCGGGGCACAGTATTCCACAATCTAAATAGATGTCATGTTCCCAGGCCACAGTTTTCCAGAATCACGCCTCAGTCACGTTCCCAGGCCACAGGGATCCAGAATCAAACTTCAGTCATGTTGCCAGGCCATAGGGTACCACCATCAAACCTCAGTCATATTCCCAGGCCACAGGTTTCCAGAATCAAACCGATTTCATGTTCCCAGGCAACAGGGTACCGGAATCCAAACCGATGTCATGTTCCCAGGACACAGGATTCCACACTCTAACATCAGTCATCTTCCCAGGCCAATGGTTTCCAGAATCAAACCTCAGTCATATTCCCAGGCCACATGGTTCCAGAATCAAACCTCAGTTGTCTTCCCAGGACACAGGGTTCCAGAATAAACCCTCAGTCATGTTCCCCTGACACAGGTTTCAGAAATAAAATCCCAGTCATGTTCCCAGGCCACAGGGTTCCACAATTAAACCTCAGTCATATTCCCAGGCCAGAGGGTTCCACAATCAAACCTCAGTTCTGTTGCCAGACCACGGTTCCACCATCAAGCCTCAGTCATGTTCCCAGGGAACAGGCTTCCAGAAACAAACCTCAGTCATGTTCCCAAGGCACAGGGTTCCAGAATCAAACCTCAGTCTTGTTCCCAGGACACAGGTTTCCAGAATCAACCCGATATCATGTTCCCTAGCCACAGTCTTCCAGAATCAAACCTCAGTCATGTTGCCAGGCCACAGGTTTCCACCATCAAACCTCAGGCATGTTCCCAGGCCGCAGGGTTCCAGAATCAAACCGTTCTCATGTTCCCAGGCCACAGGGTTCCAGAATCCACCGTTGTCATTTTCCCAGGCCACAAGATTCCAGAATCAATCCTCAGTTATGTTCCCAGGCTACAGGGTTCCAGAATAAAACCTCAGTCATGTTCCCAGTCCACAGGGTTCCAGAACCGAGGCTCAGTCAGGTTCCCGGGGCACAGTATTCCACAATCTAAACAGATGTCATGTTCCCAGGCCTCAGGGTTCCAGAATCCACCGATGTCATGTTCCCAGGCCACAGGGTTCCAGAATCAATCCTCAGTTATGTTCCCAGGCTACAGGGTTCCAGAATAAAACCTCAGTCATGTTCCCAGTCCACAGGGTTCCAGAACCGAGGCTCAGTCAGGTTCCCGGGGCACAGTATTCCACAATCTAAACAGATGTCATGTTCCCAGGCCTCAGGGTTCCAGAATCCACCGATGTCATGTTCCCAGGCCACAGGGTCCCAGAATCAATCCTCAGTTATGTTCCCAGGCTACAGGGTTCCAGAATAAAACCTCAGTCATATTCCCAGTCCACAGGGTTCCAGAACCAAGGCTCAGTCAGGTTCCCGGGGC
The DNA here is from genome assembly GCF_965194825.1 of Balaenoptera physalus. NCBI lineage: Eukaryota > Metazoa > Chordata > Mammalia > Artiodactyla > Balaenopteridae > Balaenoptera > Balaenoptera physalus. Next base: position 253,842 of record NW_028125977.1, on the reverse strand, counting down.
ACAGTATTCCACAATCTAAATAGATGTCATGTTCCCAGGCCACAGTGTTCCAGAATCACGCCTCCGTCATGTTCCCAGGCCACAGGGATCCAGAATCAAACTTCAGTCATGTTGCCAGCCCATAGGGTACCACCATCAAACCTCAGTCATATTCCCAGGCCACAGGTTTCCAGAATCAAACCGATTTCATGTTCCCAGGCAACAGGGTACCGGAATCCAAACCGATGTCATGTTCCCAGGCCACAGGATTCCACACTCTAACATCAGTCATCTTCCCAGGCCAATGGTTTCCAGAATCAAACCTCAGTCATATTCCCAGGCCACATGGTTGCAGAATCAAACCTTTGTTGTGTTCCCAGGACACAGGGTTCCAGAATAAAACCTCAGTCATGTTCCCTCGACACAGGTTTCAGAAATAAAATCCCAGTCATGTTCCCAGGCCACAGGGTTCCACAATTAAACCTCAGTCATATTCCCAGGCCAGAGGGTTCCACAATCAAACCTCAGTTCTGTTGCCAGACCACGGTTCCACCGTCAAGCCTCAGTCATGTTCCCAGGGAACAGGCTTCCAGAAACAAACCTCAGTCATGTTCCCAAGGCACAGGGCTCCAGAATCAAACCTCAGTCTTGTTCCCAGGACACAGGTTGCCAGAATCAACCCGATATCATGTTCCCTAGCCACAGTCTTCAAGAATCAAACCTCAGTCCTGTTGCCAGGCCACAGGTTTCCACCATCAAACCTCAGGCATGTTCCCAGGCCACAGGGTTCCAGAATCCACCGATGTCATGTTCCCAGGCCACAGGATTCCACACTCTAACATCAGTCATCTTCCCAGGCCAATGGTTTCCAGAATCAAACCTCAGTCATATACCCAGGCCACATGGTTCCAGAATAAAACCTCAGTCATGTTCCCTGGACACAGGTTTCAGAAATAAACTCCCAGTCATGTTCCCAGGCCACAGGGTTCCACAATGAAACCTCAGTCATATACCCAGGCCACATGGTTCCAGAATAAAACCTCAGTCATGTTCCCTGGACACAGGTTTCAGAAATAAACTCCCAGTCATGTTCCCAGGCCACAGGGTTCCACAATGAAACCTCAGTCATATTCCCAGGCCAGAGGGATCCACAATCAAACCTCTGTCCTGTTGCTAGGCCACGGTTCCACCATCAAGCCTCAGTCATGTTCCCAGGAAAGACTCTTCCACAATCAAACCGAAGTCATCTTGCCAAGCCACAGGGTTCCACCATCAAGCCTCACTCATGTTCCCAAGCCTGAGGGTTCCACTATCAAACCTCAATCATGTTGCCAGGCCACAGGTTTCAACCATCAAACCTCAGTCATGTTCCCAGTAAACAGGGCTCCAGAATCAAACCAATGTCAAGTTCCCACGCCACGGGGTTCCAGTATCAGGCCTCAGTCATGTTCCCCGTGCACAGGGTGCCACAATCAAACTCAGTCATGTTGCCAGTCCACAGGTTTCTGCCATCACACCTCAGTCAAGTTGCCAGGCCACAGGGTTCCAGAATCAAGCCTCAGTCATTTTGCCAGGCCATAGTGTTCCACCATCAAACCTCAGTCATGATCCCAAGCCACATGTTTCCACAATGAAACCTCAGTCATTTTCCCAGGCCAAAGGTTTCCTGAATCAAACCTCAGTAATATTCCCAGGACACATGGTTCCAGAATCAAACCTGAGTCATGTTCTCAGGCCACAGGTTTCAGCAATCATACCTCAGTCATGTTCCCAGGACACAGGTGTCCAGAATCAAACCTCAGTCATGTTCCCAAGGAACAGGGTTCCAGAATCAAACCTCAGTCTTGTTCCCAGGACACAGGTTGCCAGAATCAACCCGATATCATGTTCCCTAGCCACAGTCTTCCAGAATCAAACCTCAGTCATGTTGCCAGGCCACAGGTTTCCACCATCAAACCTCAGGCATATTCCAAAGACACAGGGTTCCAGAATCAAACCGTTCTCATGTTCCCAGGCCACAGGGTTCCAGAATCCACTGTTGTCATTTTCCCAGGCCACAAGATTCCAGAATCAATCCTCAGTTATGTTCCCAGGCAACAGGGTTCCAGAATAAAACCTCAGTCATGTTCCCAGTCCACAGGGTTCCGGAACCGAGGCTCAGTCAGGTTCCCGGGGCACAGTATTCCACAATCTAAACAGATGTCATGTTCCCAGGCCTCAGGGTTCCAGAATCCACCGATGTCATGTTCCCAGGCCACAGGGTTCCAGAATCAATCCTCAGTTATGTTCCCAGGCTACAGGGTTCCAGAATAAAACCTCACTCATGTTCCCAGCCCACAGGGTTGAAGAACCAAGGCTTAGCCAGGTTCCCGGGGCACAGTATTCCACAATCTAAATAGATGTCATGTTCCCAGGCCACAGTTTTCCAGAATCACGCCTCAGTCACGTTCCCAGGCCACAGGGATCCAGAATCAAACTTCAGTCATGTTGCCAGGCCATAGGGTACCACCATCAAACCTCAGTCATATTCCCAGGCCACAGGTTTCCAGAATCAAACCGATTTCATGTTCCCAGGCAACAGGGTACCGGAATCCAAACCGATGTCATGTTCCCAGGCCACAGGATTCCACACTCTAACATCAGTCATCTTCCCAGGCCAATGGTTTCCAGAATCAAACCTCAGTCATATTCCCAGGCCACATGGTTCCAGAATCAAACCTCAGTTGTGTTCCCAGGACACAGGGTTCCAGAATAAAACCTCAGTCATGTTCCCTGGACACAGGTTTCAGAAATAAAATCCCAGTCATGTTCCCAGGCCACAGGGTTCCACAATTAAACCTCAGTCCTATTCCCAGGCCAGAGGGTTCCACAATCAAACCTCAGTTCTGTTGCCAGACCACGGTTCCACCATCAAGCCTCAGTTATGTTCCCAGGAACGGGCTTCCAGAAACAAACCTCAGTCATGTTCCCAAGGCACAGGGTTCCAGAATCAAACCTCAGTCTTGTTCCCAGGACACAGGTTGCCAGAATCAACCCGATATCATGTTCCCTAGCCACAGTCTTCCAGAACCACACCTCAGTCCTGCTGCCTGGCCACAGGCTTCCACCATCAAACCTCAGGCATGTTCCCAGGCCACAGGGTTCCAGAATCCACCGATGTCATGTTCCCAGGCCACAGGATTCCACACTCTAACATCAGTCATCTTCCCAGGCCAATGGTTTCCAGAATCAAACCTCAGTCATATTCCCAGGCCACATGGTTCCAGAATAAAACCTCAGTCATGTTCCCTGGACACAGGTTTCAGAAATAAACTCCCAGTCATGTTCCCAGGCCACAGGGTTCCACAATTAAACCTCAGTCATATTCCCAGGACAGAGGGTTCCACAATCAAACCTCTGTCCTGTTGCTAGGCCACGGTTCCACCATCAAGCCTCAGTCATGTTCCCAGGAAAGACTGTTCCACAATCAAACCTAAGTCATCTTGCCAAGCCACAGGGTTCCACCATCAAGCCTCACTCATGTTGCCAGGCCACAGGGTTCCACCATCAAGCCTCACTCATCTTCCCAAGCCTGAGGGTTCCACTATCAAACCTCAATCATGTTGCCAGGCCACAGGTGTCAACCATCAAACCTCAGTCATGTTCCCAGTAAACAGGGCTCCAGAATCAAACCAATGTCAAGTTCCCACGCCACGGGGTTCCAGTATCAGGCCTCAGTCATGTTCCCCGTGCACAGGGTGCCACAATCAAACTCAGTCATGTTGCCAGTCCACAGGTTTCTGCCATCACACCTCAGTCAAGTTGCCAGGCCACAGGGTTCCAGAATCAAGCCTCAGTCATTTTGCCAGGCCATAGTGTTCCACCATCAAACCTCAGTCATGATCCCAAGCCACATGTTTCCACAATGAAACCTCAGTCATTTTCCCAGGCCAAAGGTTTCCAGAATCAAACCTCAGTCATATTCCCAGGACTCATGGTTCCAGAATCAAACCTGAGTCATGTTCGCAGGCCACAGGTTTCAGCAATCAAGCCTCAGTCATGTTCCCAGGACACAGGTGTCCAGAATCAAACCTCAGTCATGTTCCCAGGGAACAGGTTTCCAGAATCAAACCTCAGTCTTGTTCCCAGGACACAGGTTTCCAGAATCAACCCGATATCATGTTCCCTAGCCACAGTCTTCCAGAATCAAACCTCAGTCATGTTGCCAGGCCACAGGTTTCCACCATCAAACCTCAGGCATGTTCCCAGGCCACAGGGTTCCAGAATCAAACCGTTCTCATGTTCCCAGGCCACAGGGTTCCAGAAGCCACCGTTGTCATTTTCCCAGGCCACAAGATTCCAGAATCAATCCTCAGTTATGTTCCCAGGCTACAGGGTTCCAGAATAGAACCTAAGTCATTTTCCCAGTCCACAGGGTTCCAGAACCGAGGCTCAGTCAGATTCCCGGGGCACAGTATTCCACAATCTAAACAGACGTCATGTTCCCAGGCCTCAGGGTTCCAGAATCCACCGATGTCATGTTCCCAGGCCACAGGGTTCCAGAATCAATCCTCAGTTATGTTCCCAGGCTACAGGGTTCCAGAATAAAACCTCAGTCATGTTCCCAGTCCACAGGGTTCCAGAACCAAGGCTCAGTCAGGTTCCCGGGGCACAGTATTCCACAATCTAAATAGATGTCATGTTCCCAGGCAACAGTTTTCCGGAATCACGCCTCAGTCACGTTCCGAGGCCACAGGGATCCAGAATCAAACTTCAGTCATGTTGCCAGGCCATAGGTTACCACCATAAAACCTCAGTCATATTCCCAGGCCACAGGTTTCCAGAATCAAACCGAATTCATGTTCCCAGGCAACAGGGTACCGGAATCCAAACCGATGTCATGTTCCCAGGCCACAGGATTCCACACTCTAACATCAGTCATCTTCCCAGGCCAATGGTTTCCAAAATCAAACCTCAGTCATATTCCCAGGCCACATGGTTCCAGAATCAAACCTCAGTTGTGTTCCCAGGACACAGGGTTCCAGAATAAAACCTCAGTCATGTTCCCTGGACACAGGTTTCAGAAATAAAATCCCAGTCATGTTCCCAGGCCACAGGGTTCCACAATTAAACCTCAGTCATATTCCCAGGCCAGAGGGTTCCACAATCAAACCTCAGTTCTGTTGCCAGACCACGGTTCCACCATCAAGCCTCAGTCATGTTCCCAGGGAACAGGCTTCCAGAAACAAACCTCAGTCATGTTCCCAAGGCACAGGGTTCCAGAATCAAACCTCAGTCTTGTTCCCAGGACACAGGTTGCCAGAATCAACCCGATATCATGTTCCCTAGCCACAGTCTTCCAGAATCAAACCTCAGTCCTGTTGCCAGGCCACAGGCTTCCACCATCAAACCTCAGGCATGTTCCCAGGCCACAGGGTTCCAGAATCCACCGATGTCATGTTCCCAGGCCACAGGATTCCACACTCTAACATCATTCATCTTCCCAGGCCAATGGTTTACAGAATCAAACCTCAGTCATATTCCCAGGCCACATGGTTCCAGAATAAAACCTCAGTCATGTTCCCTGGACACATGTTTCAGAAATAAACTCCCAGTCATGTTCCCAGGCCACAGGGTTCCACAATTAAACCTCAGTCATATTCCCAGGCCAGAGGGTTCCACAATCAAACCTCTGTCCTGTTGCTAGGCCACGGTTCCACCATCAAGCCTCAGTCATGTTCCCAGGAAAGACTGTTCCACAATCAAACCTAAGTCATCTTGCCAAGCCACAGGGTTCCACCATCAAGCCTCACTCATGTTGCCAGGCCACAGGGTTCCACCATCAAGCCTCACTCATGTTCCCAAGCCTGAGGGTTCCACTATCAAACCTCAATCATGTTGCCAGGCCACAGGTGTCAACCATCAAACCTCAGTCATGTTCCCAGTAAACAGGGCTCCAGAATCAAACCAATGTCAAGTTCCCACGCCACGGGGTTCCAGTATAAGGCCTCAGTCATGTTCCCCGTGCACAGGGTGCCACAATCAAACTCAGTCATGTTGCCAGTCCACAGGTTTCTGCCATCACACCTCAGTCAAGTTGCCAGGCCACAGGGTTCCAGAATCAAGCCTCAGTCATTTTGCCAGGCCATAGTGTTCCACCATCAAACCTCAGTCATGATCCCAAGCCACATGTTTCCACAATGAAACCTCAGTCATTTTCCCAGGCCAAAGGTTTCCAGAATCAAACCTCAGTCATATTCCCAGGACACATGGTTCCAGAATCAAACCTGAGTCATGTTCGCAGGCCACAGGTTTCAGCAATCAAACCTCAGTCATGTTCCCAGGACACAGGTGTCCAGAATCAAACCTCAGTCATGTTCCCAGGGAACAGGTTTCCAGAATCAAACCTCAGTCTTGTTCCCAGGACACAGGTTTCCAGAATCAACCCGATATCATGTTCCCTAGCCACAGTCTTCCAGAATCAAACCTCAGTCATGTTGCCAGGCCACAGGTTTCCACCATCAAACCTCAGGCATGTTCCCAGGCCACAGGGTTCCAGAATCAAACCGTTCTCATGTTCCCAGGCCACAGGGTTCCAGAATCCACCGTTGTCATTTTCCCAGGCCACAAGATTCCAGAATCAATCCTCAGTTATGTTCCCAGGCTACAGGGTTCCAGAATAAAACCTCAGTCATGTTCCCAGTCCACAGGCTTCCAGAACCGAGGCTCAGTAAGGTTCCCGGGGCACAGTATTCCACAATCTAAATAGATGTCATGTTGCCAGGCCTCAGTGTTCCAGAATCCACCGATGTCATGTTCCCAGGCCACAGGGTTCCAGAATCAATCCTCAGTTATGTTCCCAGGCTACAGGGTTCCAGAATAAAACCTCAGTCATGTTCCCAGCCCACAGGGTTCCAGCACCAAGGCTTAGTCAGGTTCCCGGGGCACAGTATTCCACAATCTAAATAGATGTCATGTTCCCATGCCACAGTTTTCCAGAATCACGCCTCAGTCACGTTCCCAGGCCACAGGGATCCAGAATCAAACTTCAGTCATGTTGCCAGGCCATAGGGTACCACCATCAAACCTCAGTCATATTCCCAGGCCACAGGTTTCCAGAATCAAACCGATTTCATGGTCCCAGGCAACAGGGTACCGGAATCCAAACCGATGTCATGTTCCCAGGCCACAGGATTCCACACTCTAACATCAGTCATCTTCCCAGGGCAATGGTTTCCAGAATCAAACCTCAGTCATATTCCCAGGCCACATGGTTCCAGAATCAAACCTCAGTTGTGTTCCCAGGACACAGGGTTCCAGAATAAAACCTCAGTCATGTTCCCTGGACACAGGTTTCAGAAATAAAATCCCAGTCATGTTCCCAGGCCACAGGGTTCCACAATTAAACCTCAGTCATATTCCCAGGGCAGAGGGTTTCACAATCCAACCTCAGTTCTGTTGCCAGACCACGGTTCCACCATCAACCCTCAGTCATGTTCCCAGGGAACAGGCTTCCAGAAACAAACCTCAGTCATGTTCCCAAGGCACAGGGTTCCAGAATCAAACCTCAGTCTTGTTCCCAGGACACAGGTTGCCAGAATCAACCCGATATCATGTTCCCTAGCCACAGTCTTCCAGAATCAAACCTCAGTCATTTTGCCAGGCCATAGTGTTCCACCATCAAACCTCAGTCATGATCCCAAGCCACATGTTTCCACAATGAAACCTCAGTCATTTTCCCAGGACAAAGGCTTCCAGAATCAAACCTCAGTCATATTCCCAGGACACATGGTTCCAGAATCAAACCTGAGTCATGTTCGCAGGCCACAGGTTTCAGCAATCAAACCTCAGTCATGTTCCCAGGACACAGGTGTCCAGAATCAAACCTCAGTCATGTTCCCAGGGAACAGGTTTCCAGAAACAAACCTCAGTCATGTTCCCAAGGCACAGGGTTCCAGAATCAAACCTCAGTCTTGTTCCCAGGACACAGGTTTCCAGAATCAACCCGATATCATGTTCCCTAGCCACAGTCTTCCAGAATCAAACCTCAGTCATGTTGCCAGGGCACAGGTTTCCACCATCAAACCTCAGGCATGTTCCCAGGCCACAGGGTTCCAGAATCAAACCGTTCTCATGTTCCCAGGCCACAGGGTGCCAGAATCCACCGTTGTCATTTTCCCAGGCCACAAGATTCCAGAATCAATCCTAAGTTATGTTCCCAGGCTACAGGGTTCCAGAATAAAACCTCAGTCATGTTCCCAGTCCACAGGGTTCCAGAACCGAGGCTCAGTCAGGTTCCCGGGGCACAGTATTCCACAATCTAAACAGATGTCATGTTCCCAGGCCTCAGGGTTCCAGAATCCACCGATGTCATGTTCCCAGGCCACAGGGTTCCAGAATCAATCCTCAGTTATGTTCCCAGGCTACAGGGTTCCAGAATAAAACCTCAGTCATGTTCCCAGCCCACAGGGTTCCAGAACCAAGGCTTAGTCAGGTTCCCGGGGCACAGTATCTCACAATCTAAATAGATGTCATGTTCCCAGGCCACAGTTTTCCAGAATCACGCCTCAGTCACGTTCCCAGGCCACAGGGATCCAGAATCAAACTTCAGTCATGTTGCCAGGCCATAGGGTACCACCATCAAACCTCAGTCATATTCCCAGGCCACAGGTTTCCAGAATCAAACCGATTTCATGTTCCCAGGCAACAGGGTACCGGAATCCAAACCGATGTCATGTTCCCAGGCCACAGGATTCCACACTCTAACATCAGTCATCTTCCCAGGCCAATGGTTTCCAGAATCAAACCTCAGTCATATTCCCAGGCCACATGGTTCCAGAATCAAACCTCAGTTGTGTTCCCAGGACACAGGGTTCCAGAATAAAACCTCAGTCATGTTCCCTGGACACAGGTTTCAGAAATAAAATCCCAGTCATGTTCCCAGGCCACAGGGTTCCACAATTAAACCTCAGTCATATTCCCAGGCTAGAGGGTTCCACAATCAAACCTCAGTTCTGTTGCCAGACCACGGTTCCACCATCAAGCCTCAGTTATGTTCCCAGGAACGGGCTTCCAGAAACAAACCTCAGTCATGTTCCCAAGGCACAGGGTTCCAGAATCAAACCTCAGTCTTGTTCCCAGGACACAGGTTGCCAGAATCAACCCGATATCATGTTCCCTAGCCACAGTCTTCCAGAACCACACCTCAGTCCTGCTGCCTGGCCACAGGCTTCCACCATCAAACCTCAGGCATGTTCCCAGGCCACAGGGTTCCAGAATCCACCGATGTCATGTTCCCAGGCCACAGGATTCCACACTCTAACATCAGTCATCTTCCCAGGCCAATGGTTTCCAGAATCAAACCTCAGTCATATACCCAGGCCACATGGTTCCAGAATAAAACCTCAGTCATGTTCCCTGGACACAGGTTTCAGAAATAAACTCCCAGTCATGTTCCCAGGCCACAGGGTTCCACAATTAAACCTCAGTCATATTCCCAGGCCAGAGGGTTCCACAATCAAACCTCTGTCCTGTTGCTAGGCCACGGTTCCACCATCAAGCCTCAGTCATGTTCCCAGGAAAGACTGTTCCACAATCAAACCTAAGTCATCTTGCCAAGCCACAGGGTTCCACCATCAAGCCTCACTCATGTTGCCAGGCCACAGGGTTCCACCATCAAGCCTCACTCATCTTCCCAAGCCTGAGGGTTCCACTATCAAACCTCAATCATGTTGCCAGGCCACAGGTGTCAACCATCAAACCTCAGTCATGTTCCCAGTAAACAGGGCTCCAGAATCAAACCAATGTCAAGTTCCCACGCCACGGGGTTCCAGTATCAGGCCTCAGTCATGTTCCCCGTGCACAGGGTGCCACAATCAAACTCAGTCATGTTGCCAGTCCACAGGTTTCTGCCATCACACCTCAGTCAAGTTGCCAGGCCACAGGGTTCCAGAATCAAGCCTCAGTCATTTTGCCAGGCCATAGTGTTCCACCATCAAACCTCAGTCATGATCCCAAGCCACATGTTTCCACAATGAAACCTCAGTCATTTTCCCAGGCCAAAGGTTTCCAGAATCAAACCTCAGTCATATTCCCAGGACTCATGGTTCCAGAATCAAACCTGAGTCATGTTCGCAGGCCACAGGTTTCAGCAATCAAGCCTCAGTCATGTTCCCAGGACACAGGTGTCCAGAATCAAACCTCAGTCATGTTCCCAGGGAACAGGTTTCCAGAATCAAACCTCAGTCTTGTTCCCAGGACACAGGTTTCCAGAATCAACCCGATATCATGTTCCCTAGCCACAGTCTTCCAGAATCAAACCTCAGTCATGTTGCCAGGCCACAGGTTTCCACCATCAAACCTCAGGCATGTTCCCAGGCCACAGGGTTCCAGAATCAAACCGTTCTCATGTTCCCAGGCCACAGGGTTCCAGAAGCCACCGTTGTCATTTTCCCAGGCCACAAGATTCCAGAATCAATCCTCAGTTATGTTCCCAGGCTACAGGGTTCCAGAATAGAACCTCAGTCATTTTCCCAGTCCACAGGGTTCCAGAACCGAGGCTCAGTCAGATTCCCGGGGCACAGTATTCCACAATCTAAACAGACGTCATGTTCCCAGGCCTCAGGGTTCCAGAATCCACCGATGTCATGTTCCCAGGCCACAGGGTTCCAGAATCAATCCTCAGTTATGTTCCCAGGCTACAGGGTTCCAGAATAAAACCTCAGTCATGTTCCCAGTCCACAGGGTTCCAGAACCAAGGCTCAGTCAGGTTCCCGGGGCACAGTATTCCACAATCTAAATAGATGTCATGTTCCCAGGCAACAGTTTTCCGGAATCACGCCTCAGTCACGTTCCGAGGCCACAGGGATCCAGAATCAAACTTCAGTCATGTTGCCAGGCCATAGGTTACCACCATAAAACCTCAGTCATATTCCCAGGCCACAGGTTTCCAGAATCAAACCGAATTCATGTTCCCAGGCAACAGGGTACCGGAATCCAAACCGATGTCATGTTCCCAGGCCACAGGATTCCACACTCTAACATCAGTCATCTTCCCAGGCCAATGGTTTCCAAAATCAAACCTCAGTCATATTCCCAGGCCACATGGTTCCAGAATCAAACCTCACTTGTGTTCCCAGGACACAGGGTTCCAGAATAAAACCTCAGTCATGTTCCCTGGACACAGGTTTCAGAAATAAAATCCCAGTCATGTTCCCAGGCCACAGGGTTCCACAATTAAACCTCAGTCATATTCCCAGGCCAGAGGGTTCCACAATCAAACCTCAGTTCTGTTGCCAGACCACGGTTCCACCATCAAGCCTCAGTCATGTTCCCAGGGAACAGGCTTCCAGAAACAAACCTCAGTCATGTTCCCAAGGCACAGGGTTCCAGAATCAAACCTCAGTCTTGTTCCCAGGACACAGGTTGCCAGAATCAACCCGATATCATGTTCCCTAGCCACAGTCTTCCAGAATCAAACCTCAGTCCTGTTGCCAGGCCACAGGCTTCCACCATCAAACCTCAGGCATGTTCCCAGGCCACAGGGTTCCAGAATCCACCGATGTCATGTTCCCAGGCCACAGGATTCCACACTCTAACATCATTCATCTTCCCAGGCCAATGGTTTACAGAATCAAACCTCAGTCATATTCCCAGGCCACATGGTTCCAGAATAAAACCTCAGTCATGTTCCCTGGACACATGTTTCAGAAATAAACTCCCAGTCATGTTCCCAGGCCACAGGGTTCCACAATTAAACCTCAGTCATATTCCCAGGCCAGAGGGTTCCACAATCAAACCTCTGTCCTGTTGCTAGGCCACGGTTCCACCATCAAGCCTCAGTCATGTTCCCAGGAAAGACTGTTCCACAATCAAACCTAAGTCATCTTGCCAAGCCACAGGGTTCCACCATCAAGCCTCACTCATGTTGCCAGGCCACAGGGTTCCACCATCAAGCCTCACTCATGTTCCCAAGCCTGAGGGTTCCACTATCAAACCTCAATCATGTTGCCAGGCCACAGGTGTCAACCATCAAACCTCAGTCATGTTCCCAGTAAACAGGGCTCCAGAATCAAACCAATGTCAAGTTCCCACGCCACGGGGTTCCAGTATAAGGCCTCAGTCATGTTCCCCGTGCACAGGGTGCCACAATCAAACTCAGTCATGTTGCCAGTCCACAGGTTTCTGCCATCACACCTCAGTCAAGTTGCCAGGCCACAGGGTTCCAGAATCAAGCCTCAGTCATTTTGCCAGGCCATAGTGTTCCACCATCAAACCTCAGTCATGATCCCAAGCCACATGTTTCCACAATGAAACCTCAGTCATTTTCCCAGGCCAAAGGTTTCCAGAATCAAACCTCAGTCATATTCCCAGGACACATGGTTCCAGAATCAAACCTGAGTCATGTTCGCAGGCCACAGGTTTCAGCAATCAAACCTCAGTCATGTTCCCAGGACACAGGTGTCCAGAATCAAACCTCAGTCATGTTCCCAGGGAACAGGTTTCCAGAATCAAACCTCAGTCTTGTTCCCAGGACACAGGTTTCCAGAATCAACCCGATATCATGTTCCCTAGCCACAGTCTTCCAGAATCAAACCTCAGTCATGTTGCCAGGCCACAGGTTTCCACCATCAAACCTCAGGCATGTTCCCAGGCCACAGGGTTCCAGAATCAAACCGTTCTCATGTTCCCAGGCCACAGGGTTCCAGAATCCACCGTTGTCATTTTCCCAGGCCACAAGATTCCAGAATCAATCCTCAGTTATGTTCCCAGGCTACAGGGTTCCAGAATAAAACCTCAGTCATGTTCCCAGTCCACAGGCTTCCAGAACCGAGGCTCAGTAAGGTTCCCGGGGCACAGTATTCCACAATCTAAACAGATGTCATGTTGCCAGGCCTCAGTGTTCCAGAATCCACCGATGTCATGTTCCCAGGCCACAGGGTTCCAGAATCAATCCTCAGTTATGTTCCCAGGCTACAGGGTTCCAGAATAAAACCTCAGTCATGTTCCCAGCCCACAGGGTTCCAGCACCAAGGCTTAGTCAGGTTCCCGGGGCACAGTATTCCACAATCTAAATAGATGTCATGTTCCCATGCCACAGTTTTCCAGAATCACGCCTCAGTCACGTTCCCAGGCCACAGGGATCCAGAATCAAACTTCAGTCATGTTGCCAGGCCATAGGGTACCACCATCAAACCTCAGTCATATTCCCAGGCCACAGGTTTCCAGAATCAAACCGATTTCATGGTCCCAGGCAACAGGGTACCGGAATCCAAACCGATGTCATGTTCCCAGGCCACAGGATTCCACACTCTAACATCAGTCATCTTCCCAGGGCAATGGTTTCCAGAATCAAACCTCAGTCATATTCCCAGGCCACATGGTTCCAGAATCAAACCTCAGTTGTGTTCCCAGGACACAGGGTTCCAGAATAAAACCTCAGTCATGTTCCCTGGACACAGGTTTCAGAAATAAAATCCCAGTCATGTTCCCAGGCCACAGGGTTCCACAATTAAACCTCAGTCATATTCCCAGGGCAGAGGGTTTCACAATCCAACCTCAGTTCTGTTGCCAGACCACGGTTCCACCATCAACCCTCAGTCATGTTCCCAGGGAACAGGCTTCCAGAAACAAACCTCAGTCATGTTCCCAAGGCACAGGTTTCAGCAATCAAACCTCAGTCTTGTTCCCAGGACACAGGTTGCCAGAATCAACCCGATATCATGTTCCCTAGCCACAGTCTTCCAGAATCAAACCTCAGTCATTTTGCCAGGCCATAGTGTTCCACCATCAAACCTCAGTCATGATCCCAAGCCACATGTTTCCACAATGAAACCTCAGTCATTTTCCCAGGACAAAGGCTTCCAGAATCAAACCTCAGTCATATTCCCAGGACACATGGTTCCAGAATCAAACCTGAGTAATGTTCGCAGGCCACAGGTTTCAGCAATCAAACCTCAGTCATGTTCCCAGGACACAGGTGTCCAGAATCAAACCTCAGTCATGTTCCCAGGGAACAGGTTTCCAGAAACAAACCTCAGTCATGTTCCCAAGGCACAGGGTTCCAGAATCAAACCTCAGTCATGTTGCCAGGGCACAGGTTTCCACCATCAAACCTCAGGCATGTTCCCAGGCCACAGGGTTCCAGAATCAAACCGTTCTCATGTTCCCAGGCCACAGGGTGCCAGAATCCACCGTTGTCATTTTCCCAGGCCACAAGATTCCAGAATCAATCCTAAGTTATGTTCCCAGGCTACAGGGTTCCAGAATAAAACCTCAGTCATGTTCCCAGTCCACAGGGTTCCAGAACCGAGGCTCAGTCAGGTTCCCGGGGCACAGTATTCCACAATCTAAACAGATGTCATGTTCCCAGGCCTCAGGGTTCCAGAATCCACCGATGTCATGTTCCCAGGCCACAGGGTTCCAGAATCAATCCTCAGTTATGTTCCCAGGCTACAGGGTTCCAGAATAAAACCTCAGTCATGTTCCCAGCCCACAGGGTTCCAGAACCAAGGCTTAGTCAGGTTCCCGGGGCACAGTATCTCACAATCTAAATAGATGTCATGTTCCCAGGCCACAGTTTTCCAGAATCACGCCTCAGTCACGTTCCCAGGCCACAGGGATCCAGAATCAAACTTCAGTCATGTTGCCAGGCCATAGGGTACCACCATCAAACCTCAGTCATATTCCCAGGCCACAGGTTTCCAGAATCAAACCGATTTCATGTTCCCAGGCAACAGGGTACCGGAATCCAAACCGATGTCATGTTCCCAGGCCACAGGATTCCACACTCTAACATCAGTCATCTTCCCAGGCCAATGGTTTCCAGAATCAAACCTCAGTCATATTCCCAGGCCACATGGTTCCAGAATCAAACCTCAGTTGTGTTCCCAGGACACAGGGTTCCAGAATAAAACCTCAGTCATGTTCCCTGGACACAGGTTTCAGAAATAAAATCCCAGTCATGTTCCCAGGCCACAGGGTTCCACAATTAAACCTCAGTCATATTCCCAGGCTAGAGGGTTCCACAATCAAACCTCAGTTCTGTTGCCAGACCACGGTTCCACCATCAAGCCTCAGTTATGTTCCCAGGAACGGGCTTCCAGAAACAAACCTCAGTCATGTTCCCAAGGCACAGGGTTCCAGAATCAAACCTCAGTCTTGTTCCCAGGACACAGGTTGCCAGAATCAACCCGATATCATGTTCCCTAGCCACAGTCTTCCAGAACCACACCTCAGTCCTGCTGCCTGGCCACAGGCTTCCACCATCAAACCTCAGGCATGTTCCCAGGCCACAGGGTTCCAGAATCCACCGATGTCATGTTCCCAGGCCACAGGATTCCACACTCTAACATCAGTCATCTTCCCAGGCCAATGGTTTCCAGAATCAAACCTCAGTCATATACCCAGGCCACATGGTTCCAGAATAAAACCTCAGTCATGTTCCCTGGACACAGGTTTCAGAAATAAACTCCCAGTCATGTTCCCAGGCCACAGGGTTCCACAATTAAACCTCAGTCATATTCCCAGGCCAGAGGGTTCCACAATCAAACCTCTGTCCTGTTGCTAGGCCACGGTTCCACCATCAAGCCTCAGTCATGTTCCCAGGAAAGACTGTTCCACAATCAAACCTAAGTCATCTTGCCAAGCCACAGGGTTCCACCATCAAGCCTCACTCATGTTGCCAGGCCACAGGGTTCCACCATCAAGCCTCACTCATCTTCCCAAGCCTGAGGGTTCCACTATCAAACCTCAATCATGTTGCCAGGCCACAGGTGTCAACCATCAAACCTCAGTCATGTTCCCAGTAAACAGGGCTCCAGAATCAAACCAATGTCAAGTTCCCACGCCACGGGGTTCCAGTATCAGGCCTCAGTCATGTTCCCCGTGCACAGGGTGCCACAATCAAACTCAGTCATGCTGCCAGTCCACAGGTTTCTGCCATCACACCTCAGTCAAGTTGCCAGGCCACAGGGTTCCAGAATCAAGCCTCAGTCATTTTGCCAGGCCATAGTGTTCCACCATCAAACCTCAGTCATGATCCCAAGCCACATGTTTCCACAATGAAACCTCAGTCATTTTCCCAGGCCAAAGGTTTCCAGAATCAAACCTCAGTCATATTCCCAGGACACATGGTTCCAGAATCAAACCTGAGTCATGTTCGCAGGCCACAGGTTTCAGCAATCAAACCTCAGTCATGTTCCCAGAACACAGGTGTCCAGAATCAAACTTCAGTCATGTTCCCAGGGAACAGGTTTCCAGAAACAAACCTCAGTCTTGTTCCCAGGACACAGGTTTCCAGAATCAACCCGATATCATGTTCCCTAGCCACAGTCTTCCAGAATCAAACCTCAGTCATGTTGCCAGGCCACAGGTTTCCACCATCAAACCTCAGGCATGTTCCCAGGCCACAGGGTTCCAGAATCAAACCGTTCTCATGTTCCCAGGCCACAGGGTTCCAGAATCCACCGTTGTCATTTTCCCAGGCCACAAGATTCCAGAATCAATCCTCAGTTATGTTCCCAGGCTACAGGGTTCCAGAATAAAACCTGAGTCATGTTCCCAGTCCACAGGGTTCCAGAACCGAGGCTCAGTCAGGTTCCCGGGGCACAGTATTCCACAATCTAAACAGACGTCATGTTCCCAGGCCTCAGGGTTCCAGAATCCACCGATGTCATGTTCCCAGGCCACAGGGTTCCAGAATCAATCCTCAGTTATGTTCCCAGGCTACAGGGTTCCAGAATAAAACCTCAGTCATGTTCCCAGTCCACAGGGTTCCAGAACCAAGGCTCAGTCAGGTTCCCGGGGCACAGTATTCCACAATCTAAATAGATGTCATGTTCCCAGGCCACAGTTTTACAGAATCACGCCTCAGTCACGTTCCCAGGACACAGGGATCCAGAATCAAACTTCAGTCATGTTGCCAGGCCGTAGGGTACCACCATCAAACTTCAGTCATATTCCCAGGCCACAGGTTTCCAGAATCAAACCGATTTCATGTTCCCAGGCAACAGGGTACCGGAATCCAAACCGATGTCATGTTCCCAGGCCACAGGATTCCACACTCTAACATCAGTCATCTTCCCAGGCCAATGGTTTCCAGAATCAAACCTCAGTCATATTCCCAGGCCACATGGTTCCAGAATCAAACCTCAGTTGTGTTCCCAGGACACAGGGTTCCAGAATAAAACCTCAGTCATGTTCCCTGGACACAGGTTTCAGAAATAAAATCCCAGTCATGTTCCCAGGCCACAGGGTTCCACAATTAAACCTCAGTCATATTCCCAGGCCAGAGGGTTCCACAATCAAACCTCAGTTCTGTTGCCAGACCACAGTTCCACCATCAAGCCTCAGTCATGTTCCCTGGGAACAGGCTTCCAGAAACAAACCTCAGTCATGTTCCCAAGGCACAGGGTTCCAGAATCAAACCTCAGTCTTGTTCCCAGGACACAGGTTGCCAGAATCAACCCGATATCATGTTCCCTAGCCACAGTCTTCCAGAAACAAACCTCAGTCCTGTTGCCAGGCCACAGGTTTCCACCATCAAACCTCAGGCATGTTCCCAGGCCACAGGGTTCCAGAATCCACCGATGTCATGTTCCCAGGCCACAGGATTCCACACTCTAACATCAGTCATCTTCCCAGGCTAAAGGTTTCCAGAATCAAACCTCAGTCATATTCCCAGGCCACATGGTTCCAGAATAAAACCTCAGTCATGTTCCCTGGACACAGGTTTCAGAAATAAACTCCCAGTCATGTTCCCAGGCCACAGGGTTCCACAATTAAACCTCAGTCATATTCCCAGGCCAGAGGGTTCCACAATCAAACCTCTGTCCTGTTGCTAGGCCACGGTTCCACCATCAAGCCTCAGTCATGTTCCCAGGAAAGACTGTTCCACAATCAAACCTAAGTCATCTTGCCAAGCCACAGGGTTCCACCATCAAGCCTCACTCATGTGGCCAGGCCACAGGGTTCCACCATCAAGCCTCACTCATGTTCCCAAGCCTGAGGGTTCCACTATCAAACCTCAATCATGTTGCCAGGCCACAGGTGTCAACCATCAAACCTCAGTCATGTTCCCAGTAAACAGGGCTCCAGAATCAAACCAATGTCAAGTTCCCACGCCACGGGGTTCCAGTATCAGGCCTCAGTCATGTTCCCCGTGCACAGGGTGCCACAATCAAACTCAGTCATGTTGCCAGGCCACAGGTTTCTGCTATCACAACTCAGTCAACTTGCCAGGCCACAGGGTTCCAGAATCAAGCCTCAGTCATTTTGCCAGGCCATAGTGTTCCACCCTCAAACCTCAGTCATGATCCCAAGCCACATGTTTCCACAATGAAACCTCAGTCATTTTCCCAGGACAAAGGCTTCCAGAATCAAACCTCAGTCATATTCCCAGGACACATGGTTCCAGAATCAAACCTGAGTCATGTTCGCAGGCCACAGGTTTCAGCAATCAAACCTCAGTCATGTTCCCAGGACACAGGTGTCCAGAATCCAACCTCAGTCATGTTCCCAGGGAACACGTTTCCAGAAACAAACCTCAGTCATGTTCCCAAGGCCCAGGGTTCCAGAATCAAACCTCAGTCTTGTTCCCAGGACACAGGTTTCCAGAATCAACCCGATATCATGTTCCCTAGCCACAGTCTTCCAGAATCAAACCTCAGTCCTGTTGCCAGGCCACAGGTTTCCACCATCAAACCTCAGGCATGTTCCCAGGCCACAGGGTTCCAGAATCAAACCGTTCTCATGTTCCCAGGCCACAGGGTTCCCGAATCCACCGATGTCATGTTCCCAGGCCACAGGGTTCCAGAATCAATCCTCAGTTATGTTCCCAGGCTACAGGGTTCCAGAATAAAACCTCAGTCATGTTCCCAGTCCACAGGGTTCCAGAACCAAGGCTCAGTCAGGTTCCCGGGGCACAGTATTCCACAATCTAAATAGATGTCATGTTCCCAGGCCACAGTTTTACAGAATCACGCCTCAGTCACGTTCCCAGGCCACAGGGATCCAGAATCAAACTTCAGTCATATTGCCAGGCCGTAGGGTACCACCATCAAACTTCAGTCATATTCCCAGGCCACAGGTTTCCAGAATCAAACCGATTTCATGTTCCCAGGCAACAGGGTACCGGAATCCAAACCGATATCATGTTCCCAGGCCACAGGATTCCACACTCTAACATCAGTCATCTTCCCAGGCCAATGGTTTCCAGAATCAAACCTCAGTCATATTCGCAGGCCACATGGTTCCAGAATCAAACCTCAGTTGTGTTCCCAGGACACAGGGTTCCAGAATAAAACCTCAGTCATGTTCCCTGGACACAGGTTTCAGAAATAAAATCCCAGTCATGTTCCCAGGCCACAGGGTTCCACAATTAAACCTCAGTCATATTCCCAGGCCAGAGGGTTCCACAATCAAACCTCAGTTCTGTTGCCAGACCACAGTTCCACCATCAAGCCTCAGTCATGTTCCCTGGGAACAGGCTTCCAGAAACAAACCTCAGTCATGTTCCCAAGGCACAGGGTTCCAGAATCAAACCTCAGTCTTGTTCCCAGGACACAGTTTGCCAGAATCAACCCGATATCATGTTCCCTAGCCACAGTCTTCCAGAATCAAACCTCAGTCCTGTTGCCAGGCCACAGGTTTCCACCATCAAACCTCAGGCATGTTCCCAGGCCACAGGGTTCCAGAATAAAACCTCAGTCATGTTCCCTGAACACAGGTTTCAGAAATAAACTCCCAGTCATGTTCCCAGGCCACAGGGTTCCACAATTAAACCTCTGTTCTGTTGCTAGGCCACGGTTCCACCATCAAACCTCAGTTATGATCCCAAGACACATGTTTCCACAATGAAACCTCAGTCATTTTCCCAGGCCAAAGGTTTCCAGAATCAAACCTCAGTCATATTCCCAGGACACATGGTTCCAGAATCAAACCTGAGTCATGTTCGCAGGCCACAGGTTTCAGCAATCAAACCTCAGTCATGTTCCCAGGACACAGGTGTCCAGAATCAAACCTCAGTCATGTTCCCAGGGAACAGGTTTCCAGAAACAAACCTCAGTCATGTTCCCAAGGCACAGGGTTCCAGAATCAAACCTCAGTCTTTTTCCCAGGACACAGGTTTCCAGAATCAACCCGATATCATGTTCCCCAGCCACAGTCTTCCAGAATCAAACCTCAGTCATGTTGCCAGGCCACAGGTTTCCACCATCAAACCTCAGGCATGTTCCCAGGCCACAGGGTTCCAGAATCAAACCGTTCTCATGTTCCCAGGCCTCAGGGTTCCAGAATCCACCGATGTCATGTTCCCAGGCCACAGGGTTCCAGAATCAATCCTCAGTTATGTTCCCAGGCTACAGGGTTCCAGAATAAAACCTCAGTCATGTTCCCAGTCCACAGGGTTCCAAAACCAAGGCTCAGTCAGGTTCCCGGGGCACAGTATTCCACAATCTAAATAGATGTCATGTTCCCAGGCCACAGTTTTACAGAATCACGCCTCAGTCACGTTCCCAGGCCACAGGGATCCAGAATCAAACTTCAGTCATGTTGCCAGGCCGTAGGGTACCACCATCAAACTTCAGTCATATTCCCAGGCCACAGGTTTCCAGAATCAAACCGATTTCTTGTTCCCAGGCAACAGGGTACCGGAATCCAAACCGATGTCATGTTCCCAGGCCACAGGATTCCACACTCTAACATCAGTCATCTTCCCAGGCCAATGGTTTCCAGAATCAAACCTCAGTCATATTCCCAGGCCACATGGTTCCAGAATCAAACCTCAGTTGTGTTCCCAGGACACAGGGTTCCAGAATAAAACCTCAGTCATGTTCCCTGGACACAGGTTTCAGAAATAAAATCCCAGTCATGTTCCCAGGCCACAGGGTTCCACAATTAAACCTCAGTCATATTCCCAGGCCAGAGGGTTCCACAATCAAACCTCAGTTCTGTTGCCAGACCACAGTTCCACCATCAAGCCTCAGTCATGTTCCCTGGGAACAGGCTTCCAGAAACAAACCTCAGTCATGTTCCCAAGGCACAGGGTTCCGGAATCAAACCTCAGTCTTGTTCCCAGGACACAGGTTGCCAGAATCAACCCGATATCATGTTCCCTAGCCACAGTCTTCCAGAATCAAACCTCAGTCCTGTTGCCAGGCCACAGGTTTCCACCATCAAACCTCAGGCATGTTCCCAGGCCACAGGGTTCCAGAATAAAACCTCAGTCATGTTCCCTGGACACAGGTTTCAGAAATAAACTCCCAGTCATGTTCCCAGGCCACAGGGTTCCACAATTAAACCTCAGTCATATTCCCAGGCCAGAGGGTTCCACAATCAAACCTCTGTCCTGTTGCTAGGCCACGGTTCCACCATCAAGCCTCAGTCATGTTCCCAGGAAAGACTGTTCCACAATCAAACCTAAGTCATCTTGCCAAGCCACAGGGTTCCACCATCAAGCCTCACTCATGTGGCCAGGCCACAGGGTTCCACCATCAAGCCTCACTCATGTTCCCAAGCCTGAGGGTTCCACTATCAAACCTCAATCATGTTGACAGGCCACAGGTGTCAACCATCAAACCTCAGTCATGTTCCCAGTAAACAGGGCTCCAGAATCAAACCAATGTCAAGTTCCCACGCCACGGGGTTCAAGTATCAGGCCTCAGTCATGTTCCCCGTGCACAGGGTGCCACAATCAAACTCAGTCATGTTGCCAGTCCACAGGTTTCTGCCATCACACCTCAGTCAAGTTGCCAGGCCACAGGGTTCCAGAATCAAGCCTCAGTCATTTTGCCAGGCCATAGTGTTCCACCATCAAACCTCAGTCATGATCCCAAGCCACATGTTTCCACAATGAAACCTCAGTCATTTTCCCAGGCCAAAGGTTTCCAGAATCAAACCCCAGTAATATTCCCAGGACACATGGTTCCAGAATCAAACCTGAGTCATGTTCGCAGGCCACAGGTTTCAGCAATCAAACCTCAGTCATGTTCCCAGGACACAGGTGTCCAGAATCAAACCTCAGTCATGTTCCCAGGGAACAGGTTTCCAGAAACAAACCTCAGTCATGTTCCCAAGGCACAGGGTTTCAGAATCAAACTTCAGTCTTGTTCCCATGACACAGGTTTCCAGAATCAACCCGATATCATGTTCGCTAGCCACAGTCTTCCAGAATCAAACCCCAGTCATGTTGCCAGGCCACAGGTTTCCACCATCAAACCTCAGGCATGATCCCAGGCCACAGGGTTCCAGAATCAAACCGTTCTCCTGTTCCCAGGCCAAAGGGTTCCAGAATCCACCGTTGTCATTTTCCCAGGCCACAAGATTCCAGAATGAATCCTCAGTTATGTTCCCAGGCTACAGGGTTCCAGAATAAAACCTCAGTCATATTCCCAGTCCACAGGGTTCCAGAACCGAGGCTCAGTCAATTTCCCGGGGCACAGTATTCCACAATCTAAACAGATGTCATGTTCCCAGGGCTCAGGGTTCCAGAATCCACCGATGTCATGTTCCCAGGCCACAGGGTTCCAGAATCAATCCTCAGTTATGTTCCCAGGCTACAGGGTTACAGAATACAACCTCAGTCATGTTCCCAGCCCACAGGGTTCCAGAACCAAGGCTCAGTCAGGTTCCCGGGGCACAGTATACCACAATCTAAATAGATGTCATGTTCCCAGGCCACAGTGTTCCAGAATCACGCCTCAGTCATGTTCCCAGGACACAGGGATCCAGAATCAAACTTCAGTCATGTTGCCAGGCCATAGCGTACCACCATCAAACCTCAGTCATATTCCCAGGCCACAGGTTTCCAGAATCAAACCGATTTCATGTTCCCAGGCAACAGGGTACCGGAATCCAAACCGTTGTCATGTTCCCAGGCCACAGGATTCCACACTCTAACATCAGTCATCTTCCCAGGCCAATGGTTTCCAGAATCAAACCTCAGTCATATTCCCAGGCCACATGGTTCCAGAGTAAAACCTCAGTCATGTTCCCTGGACACAGGTTTCAGAAATAAACTCCCAGTCATGTTCCCAGGCCACAGGGATCCACAATTAAACCTCAGTCATATTCCCAGGCCAGAGGGTTCCACAATTAAACCTCTGTCCTGTTGCTAGGCCACAGTTCCACCATCAAACCTCAGTTATGATCCCAAGCCACATGTTTCCACAATGAAACCTCAGTCATTTTCCCAGGCCAAAGGTTTCCAGAATCAAACCTCAGGCATATTCCCAGGACACATGGTTCCAGAATCAAACCTGAGTCATGTTCGCAGGCCACAGGTTTCAGCAATCAAACCTCAGTCATGTTCCCAGGACACAGATGTCCAGAATCAAACCTCAGTCATGTTCCCAGGGAACAGGTTTCCAGAAACAAACCTCAGTCATGTTCCCAAGGCACAGGGTTCCAGAATCAAACCTCAGTCTTGTTCCCAGGACACAGGTTTCCAGAATCAACCCGATATCATGTTCCCTAGCCACAGTCTTCCAGAATCAAACCTCAGTCATGTTGCCAGGCCACAGGTTTCCACCATCAAACCTCAGGCATGTTCCCAGGCCACAGGGTTCCAGAATCAAACCGTTCTCATGTTCCCAGGCCTCAGGGTTCCATAATCCACCGATGTCATGTTCCCAGGCCACAGGGTTCCAGAATCAATCCTCAGTTATGTTCCCAGGCTACAGGGTTCCAGAATAAAACCTCAGTCATGTTCCCAGTCCACAGGGTTCCAGAACCAAGGCTCAGTCAGGTTCCCGGGGCACAGTATTCCACAATCTAAATAGATGTCATGTTCCCAGGACACAGTGTTCCAGAATCACGCCTCAGTCACGTTCCCAGGCCACAGGGATCCAGAATCAAACTTCAGTCATGTTGCCAGGCCATAGGGTACCACCATCAAACCTCAGTCATATTCCCAGGCCACAGGTTTCCAGAATCAAACCGATTTCATGTTCCCAGGCAACAGGGTACCGGAATCCAAACCGATGTCATGTTCCCAGGCCACAGGATTCCACACTCTAACATCAGCCATCTTCCCAGGCCAATGGTTTCCAGAATCAAACCTCAGTCATATTCCCAGGCCACATGGTTCCACAATCAAACCTCAGTTGTGTTCCCAGGACACAGGGTTCCAGAATAAACCCTCAGTCATGTTCCCTTGACACAGGTTTCAGAAATAAAATCCCAGTCATGTTCCCAGGCCACAGGGTTCCACAATTAAACCTCAGTCATATTCCCAGGCCAGAGAGTTCCACAATCAAACCTCAGTTCTGTTGCCAGACTACGGTTCCACCATCAAGACTCAGTCATGTTCCCAGGGAACAGGCTTCCAGAAACAAACCTCAGTCATATTCCCAAGGCACAGGGTTCCAGAATCAAACCTCAGTCTTGTTCCCAGGACACAGGTTGCCAGAATCAAACCGATATCATGTTCCCTAGCCACATTCTTCCAGAATCAAACCTCAGTCCTGTTGCCAGGCCACAGGTTTCCACCATCAAACCTCAGGCATGTTCCCAGGCCACAGGGTTCCAGAATAAAACCTCAGTCATGTTCCCTGGACACAGGTTTCAGAAATAAACTCCCAGTCATGTTCCCAGGCCACAGGGTTCCACAATTAAACCTCAGTCATATTCCCAGGCCAGAGGGTTCCACAATTAAACCTCTGTCCTGTTGCTAGGCCACGGTTCCACCATCAAACCTCAGTTATGATCCCAAGCCACATGTTTCCACAATGAAACCTCAGTCATTTTCCCAGGCCAAAGGTTTCCAGAATCAAACCTCAGTCATATTCCCAGGACACATGGTTCCAGAATCAAACCTGAGTCATGTTCGCAGGCCACAGGTTTCAGCAATCAAACCTCAGTCATGTTCCCAGGACACAGGTGTCCAGAATCAAACCTCAGTCATGTTCCCAGGGAACAGGTTTCCAGAAACAAACCTCAGTCATGTTCCCAAGGCACAGGGTTCCAGAATCAAACCTCAGTCTTTTTCCCAGGACACAGGTTTCCAGAATCAACCTGATATCATGTTCCCTAGCCACAGTCTTCCAGAATCAAACCTCAGTCATGTTGCCAGGCCACAGGTTTCCACCATCAAACCTCAGGCATGTTCACAGGCCACAGGGTTCCAGAATCAAACCGTTCTCATGTTCCCAGGCCTCAGGGTTCCAGAATCCACCGATGTCATGTTCCCAGGCCACAGGGTTCCAGAATCAATCCTCAGTTATGTTCCCAGGCTACAGGGTTCCAGAATAAAACCTCAGTCATGTTCCCAGTCCACAGGGTTCCAGAACCAAGGCTCAGTCAGGTTCCCGGGGCACAGTATTCCACAATCTAAATAGATGTCATGTTCCCAGGCCACAGTTTTCCAGAATCACGCCTCAGTCACGTTCCCAGGCCACAGGGATCCAGAATCAAACTTCAGTCATGTTGCCAGGCCATAGGGTACCACCATCAAACCTCAGTCATATTCCCAGGCCACAGGTTTCCAGAATCAAACCGATTTCATGTTCCCAGGCAACAGGGTACCGGAATCCAAACCGATGTCATGTTCCCAGGCCACAGGATTCCACACTCTAACATCAGTCATCTTCCCAGGCCAATGGTTTCCAGAATCAAACCTCAGTCATATTCCCAGGCCACATGGTTCCAGAATCAAACCTCAGTTGTGTTCCCAGGACACAGGGTTCCAGAATAAACCCTCAGTCATGTTCCCTTGACACAGGTTTCAGAAATAAAATCCCAGTCATGTTCCCAGGCCACAGGGTTCCACAATTAAACCTCAGTCATATTCCCAGGCCAGAGAGTTCCACAATCAAACCTCAGTTCTGTTGCCAGACCACGGTTCCACCATCAAGACTCAGTCATGTTCCCAGGGAACAGGCTTCCAGAAACAAACCTCCGTCATGTTCCCAAGGCACAGGGTTCCAGAATCAAACCTCAGTCTTGTTCCCAGGACACAGGTTGCCAGAATCAACCCGATATCATGTTCCCTAGCCACAGTCTTCCAGAATCAAACCTCAGTCCTGTTGCCAGGCCACAGGTTTCCACCATCAAACCTCAGGCATGTTCCCAGGCCACAGGGTTCCAGAATCCACCGATGTCATGTTCCCAGGCCACAGGATTCCACACTCTAACATCAGTCATCTTCCCAGGCCAATGGTTTCCAGAATCAAACCTCAGTCATATTCCCAGGCCACATGGTTCCAGAATCAAACCTCAGTTGTGTTCCCAGGACACTGGGTTCCAGAATAAAACCTCAGTCATGTTCCCTGGACACAGGTTTCAGAAATAAAATCCCAGTCATGTTCCCAGGCTACAGGGTTTCACAATAAAAGCTCAGTCATATTCCCAGGCCAGAGGGTTCCACAATCAAACCTCAGTTCTGTTGCCAGACCACGGTTCCACCATCAAGCCTCAGTCATGTTCCCAGGGAACAGGCTTCCAGAAACAAACCTCAGTCATGTTCCCAAGGCACAGGGTTCCAGAATCAAACCTCAGTCTTGTTCCCAGGACACAGGTTGCCAGAATCAACCCGATATCATGTTCCCTAGCCACAGTCTTCCAGAATCAAACCTCAGTCCTGTTGCAAGGCCACAGGTTTCCACCATCAAACCTCAGGCATGTTCCCAGGCCACAGGGTTCCAGAATAAAACCTCAGTCATGTTCCCTGGACACAGGTTTCAGAAATAAACTCCCAGTCATGTTCCCAGGCCACAGGGTTCCACAATTAAACCTCAGTCATATTCCCAGGCCAGAGGGTTCCACAATTAAACCTCTGTCCTGTTGCTAGGCCACGGTTCCACCATCAAACCTCAGTTATGATCCCAAGCCACATGTTTCCACAATGAAACCTCAGTCATTTTCCCAGGCCAAAGGTTTCCAGAATCAAACCTCAGTCATATTCCCAGGACACATGGTTCCAGAATCAAACCTGAGTCATGTTCGCAGGCCAAAGGTTTCAGCAATCAAACCTCAGTCATGTTCCCAGGACACAGGTGTCCAGAATCAAACCTCAGTCATGTTCCCAGGGAACAGGTTTCCAGAAACAAACCTCAGTCATGTTCCCAAGGCACAGGGTTCCAGAATCAAACCTCAGTCTTGTTCCCAGGACACAGGTTTCCAGAATCAACCCGATATCATGTTCCCTAGCCACAGTCTTCCAGAATCAAACCTCAGTCATGTTGCCAGGCCACAGGTTTCCACCATCAAACCTCAGGCATGTTCCCAGGCCACAGGGTTCCAGAATCAAACCGTTCTCATGTTCCCAGGCCTCAGGGTTCCAGAATCCACCGATGTCATGTTCCCAGGCCACAGGGTTCCAGAATCAATCCTCAGTTATGTTCCCAGGCTACAGGGTTCCAGAATAGAACCTCAGTCATGTTCCCAGCCCACAGGGTTCCAGAACCAAGGCTCAGTCAGGTTCCCGGGGCACAATATTCCACAATCTAAATAGATGTCATGTTCCCAGGCCACAGTTTTCCAGAATCACGCCTCAGTCACGTTCCCAGGCCACAGGGATCCAGAATCAAACTTCAGTCATGTTGCCAGGCCATAGGGTACCACCATCAAACCTCAGTCATATTCCCAGGCCACAGGTTTCCAGAATCAAACCGATTTCATGTTCCCAGGCAACAGGGTACCGGAATCCAAACCGATGTCATGTTCCCAGGCCACAGGATTCCACACTCTAACATCAGTCATCTTCCCAGGCCAATGGTTTCCAGAATCAAACCTCAGTCATATTCCCAGGCCACATGGTTCCAGAATCAAACCTCAGTTGTGTTCCCAGGACACAGGGTTCCAGAATAAACCCTCAGTCATGTTCCCTTGACACAGGTTTCAGAAATAAAATCCCAGTCATGTTCCCAGGCCACAGGGTTCCACAATTAAACCTCAGTCATATTCCCAGGCCAGAGAGTTCCACAATCAAACCTCAGTTCTGTTGCCAGACCACGGTTCCACCATCAAGCCTCAGTCATGTTCCCAGGGAACAGGCTTCCAGAAACAAACCTCAGTCATGTTCCCAAGGCACAGGGTTCCAGAATCAAACCTCAGTCTTGTTCCCAGGACACAGGTTGCCAGAATCAACCCGATATCATGTTCCCTAGCCACAGTCTTCCAGAATCAAACCTCAGTCCTGTTGCCAGGCCACAGGTTTCCACCATCAAACCTCAGGCATGTTCCCAGACCACAGGGTTCCAGAATCCACCGATGTCATGTTCCCAGGCCACAGGATTCCACACTCTAACATCAGTCATCTTCCCAGGCCAATGGTTTCCAGAATCAAACCTCAGTCATATTCCCAGGCCACATGGTTCCAGAATAAAACCTCAGTCATGTTCCCTGGACACTGATTTCAGAAATAAACTCCCAGTCATGTTCCCAGGCCACAGGGTTCCACAATTAAACCTCAGTCATATTCCCAGGCCAGAGGGTTCCGCAATCAAACCTCTGTCCTGTTGCTAGGCCACGGTTCCACCATCAAGCCTCAGTCATGTTCCCAGGAAAGACTGTTCCACAATCAAACCTAAGTCATCTTGCCAAGCCACAGGGTTCCACCATCAAGCCTCACTCATGTTGCCAGGCCACAGGGTTCCACCATCAAGCCTCACTCATGTTCCCAAGCCTGAGGGTTCCACTATCAAACCTCAATCATGTTGCCAGGCCACAGGTGTCAACCATCAAACCTCAGTCATGTTCCCAGTAAACAGGGCTCCAGAATCAAACCAATGTCAAGTTCCCACGCCACGGGGTTCCAGTATCAGGCCTCAGTCATGTTCCCCGTGCACAGGGTGCCACAATCAAACTCAGTCATGTTGCCAGTCCACAGGTTTCTGCCATCACACCTCAGTCAAGTTGCCAGGCTACAGGGTTCCAGAATCAAGCCTCAGTCATTTTGCCAGGCCATAGTGTTCCACCATCAAACCTCAGTCATGATCCTAAGCCACATGTTTCCACAATGAATCCTCAGTCATTTTCCCAGGCCAAAGGTTTCCAGAATCAAACCTCAGTCATATTCCCAGGACACATGGTTCCAGAATCAAACCTGAGTCATGTTCGCAGGCCACAGGTTTCAGCAATCAAACCTCAGTCATGTTCCCAGGACACAGGTGTCCAGAATCAAACCTCAGTCATGTTCCCAGGGAACAGGTTTCCAGAAACAAACCTCAGTCATGTTCCCAGGCCACAGGGTTCCAGAATAAAACCTCAGTCATGTTCCCTGGACACAGGTTTCAGAAATAAACTCCCAGTCATGTTCCCAGGCCACAGGGTTCCACAATTAAACCTCAGTCATATTCCCAGGACACAGGTGTCCAGAATCAAACCTCAGTCATGTTCCCAGGCCACAGGTTTCCACCATCAAACCTCAGGCATGTTCCCAGGCCACAGGGTTCCAGAATAAAACCTCAGTCATGTTCCCTGGACACAGGTTTCAGAAATAAACTCCCAGTCATGTTCCCAGGCCACAGGGTTCCACAATCAAACCTCAGTCATGTTCCCAGGACACAGGTGTCCAGAATCAAACCTCAGTCATGTTCCCAGGCCACAGGTTTCCACCATCAAACCTCAGGCATGTTCCCAGGCCACAGGGTTCCAGAATAAAACCTCAATCATGTTCCCTGGACACAGGTTTCAGAAATAAACTCCCAGTCATATTCCCAGGCCACAGGGTTCCACAATTAAACCTCAGTCATATTCCCAGGCCAGAGGGTTCCACAATTAAACCTCTGTCCTGTTGCTAGGCCACGGTTCCACCATCAAACCTCAGTTATGATCCCAAGCCACATGTTTCCACAATGAAACCTCAGTCATTTTCCCAGGCCAAAGGTTTCAGAATCAAACCTCAGTCATATTCCCAGGACACATGGTTCCAGAATCAAACCTGAGTCATGTTCGCAGGCCACAGGTTTCAGCAATCAAACCTCAGTCATGTTCCCAGGACACAGGTGTCCAGAATCAAACCTCAGTCATGTTCCCAGGGAACAGGTTTCCAGAAACACACCTCAGTCATGTTCCCAAGGCACAGGGTTCCAGAATCAAACCTCAGTCTTGTTTCCAGGACACAGGTTTCCAGAATCAACCCGATATCATGTTCCCTAGCCACAGTCTTCCAGAATCAAACCTCAGTCATGTTGCCAGGCCACAGGTTTCCACCATCAAACCTCAGTCATGTTCCCAGGCCACAGGGTTCCAGAATCCACCGTTGTCATGTTCCCAGGCCACAAGATTCCAGAAACAATCCTCAGTTATATTCCCAGGCTACAGGGTTCCAGAATAGAACCTCAGTCATGTTCCCAGTCCACAGGGTTCAAGAACCGAGGCTCAGTCAGGTTCCCGGGGCACAGTATTCCACAATCTAAACAGATGTCATGTTCCCAGGCCTCAGGGTTCCCGAATCCACCGATGTCATGTTCCCAGGCCACAGGGTTCCAGAATCAATCCTCAGTTATGTTCCCAGGCTACAGGGTTCCAGAATAAAACCTCAGTCATGTTCCCACTCCACAGGGTTCCAGAACCAAGGCTCAGTCAGTTTCCCTGGGCACAGTATTCCACAATCCAAATAGATGTCATGTTCCCAGGCCCCAGTTTTCCAGAATCACGCCTCAGTCATGTTCCCAGGCCACAGGGATCCAGAATCAAACTTCAGTCATGTTGCCAGTCCGTAGGGTACCACCATCAAACCTCAGTCATATTCCCAGGCCACAGGTTTCCAGATTCAAACCGATTTCATGTTCCCAGGCAACAGGGTACCGGAATCCAAACCGATGTCATGTTCCCAGGCCACAGGATTCCACACTCTAACATCAGTCATCTTCCCAGGCCAATGGTTTCCAGAATCAAACCTCAGTCATATTCCCAGGCCACATGGTTCCAGAATCAAACCTCAGTTGTGTTCCCAGGACACAGGGTTCCAGAATAAAACCTCAGTCATGTTCCCTGGACACAGGTTTCAGAAATAAAATCCCAGTCATGTTCCCAGGCCACAGGGTTCCACAATTAAACCTCAGTCATATTCCCAGGCCAGAGGGTTCCACAATCAAACCTCTGTCCTGTTGCTAGGCCACGGTTCCACCATCAAGCCTCAGTCATGTTCCCAGGAAAGACTGTGCCACAATCAAACCTAAGTCATCTTGCCAAGCCACAGGGTTCCACCATCAAGCCTCACTCATGTTGCCAGGCCACAGGGTTCCACCATCAAGCCTCACTCATGTTCCCAAGCCTGAGGGTTCCACTATCAAACCTCAATCATGTTGCCAGGCCACAGGTGTCAACCATCAAACCTCAGTCATGTTCCCAGTAAACAGGGCTCCAGAATCAAACCAATGTCAAGTTCCCACGCCACGGGGTTCCAGTATCAGGCCTCAGTCATGTTCCCCGTGCACAGGGTGCCACAATCAAACTCAGTCATGTTGCCAGTCCACAGGTTTCTGCCATCACACCTCAGTCAAGTTGCCAGGCTACAGGGTTCCAGAATCAAGCCTCAGTCATTTTGCCAGGCCATAGTGTTCCACCATCAAACCTCAGTCATCATCCTAAGCCACATGTTTCCACAATGAATCCTCAGTCATTTTCCCAGGCCAAAGGTTTCCAGAATCAAACCTCAGTCATATTCCCAGGACACATGGTTCCAGAATCAAACCTGAGTCATGTTCGCAGGCCACAGGTTTCAGCAATCAAACCTCAGTCATGTTCCCAGGACACAGGTGTCCAGAATCAAACCTCAGTCATGTTCCCAGGGAACAGGTTTCCAGAAACAAACCTCAGTCATGTTCCCAGGCCACAGGGTTCCAGAATAAAACCTCAGTCATGTTCCCTGGACACAGGTTTCAGAAATAAACTCCCAGTCATGTTCCCAGGCCACAGGGTTCCACAATTAAACCTCAGTCATATTCCCAGGACACAGGTGTCCAGAATCAAACCTCAGTCATGTTCCCAGGCCACAGGTTTCCACCATCAAACCTCAGGCATGTTCCCAGGCCACAGGGTTCCAGAATAAAACCTCAGTCATGTTCCCTGGACACAGGTTTCAGAAATAAACTCCCAGTCATGTTCCCAGGCCACAGGGTTCCACAATCTAACCTCAGTCATGTTCCCAGGACACAGGTGTCCAGAATCAAACCTCAGTCATGTTCCCAGGCCACAGGTTTCCACCATCAAACCTCAGGCATGTTCCCAGGCCACAGGGTTCCAGAATAAAACCTCAGTCATGTTCCCTGGACACAGGTTTCAGAAATAAACTCCCAGTCATATTCCCAGGCCACAGGGTTCCACAATTAAACCTCAGTCATATTCCCAGGCCAGAGGGTTCCACAATTAAACCTCTGTCCTGTTGCTAGGCCACGGTTCCACCATCAAACCTCAGTTATGATCCCAAGCCACATGTTTCCACAATGAAACCTCAGTCATTTTCCCAGGCCAAAGGTTTCAGAATCAAACCTCAGTCATATTCCCAGGACACATGGTTCCAGAATCAAACCTGAGTCATGTTCGCAGGCCACAGGTTTCAGCAATCAAACCTCAGTCATGTTCCCAGGACACAGGTGTCCAGAATCAAACCTCAGTCATGTTCCCAGGGAACAGGTTTCCAGAAACACACCTCAGTCATGTTCCCAAGGCACAGGGTTCCAGAATCAAACCTCAGTCTTGTTTCCAGGACACAGGTTTCCAGAATCAACCCGATATCATGTTCCCTAGCCACAGTCTTCCAGAATCAAACCTCAGTCATGTTGCCAGGCCACAGGTTTCCACCATCAAACCTCAGTCATGTTCCCAGGCCACAGGGTTCCAGAATCCACCGTTGTCATGTTCCCAGGCCACAAGATTCCAGAAACAATCCTCAGTTATATTCCCAGGCTACAGGGTTCCAGAATAGAACCTCAGTCATGTTCCCAGTCCACAGGGTTCAAGAACCGAGGCTCAGTCAGGTTCCCGGGGCACAGTATTCCACAATCTAAACAGATGTCATGTTCCCAGGCCTCAGGGTTCCCGAATCCACCGATGTCATGTTCCCAGGCCACAGGGTTCCAGAATCAATCCTCAGTTATGTTCCCAGGCTACAGGGTTCCAGAATAAAACCTCAGTCATGTTCCCAGTCCACAGGGTTCCAGAACCAAGGCTCAGTCAGTTTCCCTGGGCACAGTATTCCACAATCCAAATAGATGTCATGTTCCCAGGCCCCAGTTTTCCAGAATCACGCCTCAGTCATGTTCCCAGGCCACAGGGATCCAGAATCAAACTTCAGTCATGTTGCCAGGCCGTAGGGTACCACCATCAAACCTCAGTCATATTCCCAGGCCACAGGTTTCCAGATTCAAACCGATTTCATGTTCCCAGGCAACAGGGTACCGGAATCCAAACCGATGTCATGTTCCCAGGCCACAGGATTCCACACTCTAACATCAGTCATCTTCCCAGGCCAATGGTTTCCAGAATCAAACCTCAGTCATATTCCCAGGCCACATGGTTCCAGAATCAAACCTCAGTTGTGTTCCCAGGACACAGGGTTCCAGAATAAAACCTCAGTCATGTTCCCTGGACACAGGTTTCAGAAATAAAATCCCAGTCATGTTCCCAGGCCACAGGGTTCCACAATTAAACCTCAGTCATATTCCCAGGCCAGAGGGTTCCACAATCAAACCTCTGTCCTGTTGCTAGGCCACGGTTCCACCATCAAGCCTCAGTCATGTTCCCAGGAAAGACTGTGCCACAATCAAACCTAAGTCATCTTGCCAAGCCACAGGGTTCCACCATCAAGCCTCACTCATGTTGCCAGGCCACAGGGTTCCACCATCAAGCCTCACTCATGTTCCCAAGCCTGAGGGTTCCACTATCAAACCTCAATCATATTGCCAGGCCACAGGTGTCAACCATCAAACCTCAGTCATGTTCCCAGTAAACAGGGCTCCAGAATCAAACCAATGTCATGTTCCCACGCCACGGGGTTCCAGTATCAGGCCTCAGTCATGTTCCCCATGCACAGGGTGCCACAATCAAACTCAGTCATGTTGCCAGGCCACAGGTTTCTGCCATCACACCTCAGTCAAGTTGCCAGGCCACAGGGTTCCAGAATCAAGCCTTAGTCATTTTGCCAGGCCATAGTGTTCCACCATCAAACCTCAGTCATGATCCCAAGCCACATGTTTCCACAATGAAACCTCAGTCATTTTCCCAGGCCAAAGGTTTCCAGAATCAAACCTCAGTCATATTCCCAGGACACATGGTTCCAGAATCAAACCTGAGTCATGTTCGCAGGCCACAGGTTTCAGCAATCAAACCTCAGTCATGTTCCCAGGACACAGGTGTCCAGAATCAAACCTCAGTCATGTTCCCAGGGAACAGGTTTCCAGAAACAAACCTCAGTCATGTTCCCAAGGCACAGGGTTCCAGAATCAAACCTCAGTCTTCTTCCCAGGAAACAGGTTTCCATAATCAACCCGATATCATGTTCCCTAGCCACATTCTTCCAGAATAAAACCTCAATCATGTTGCCAGGCCACAGGTTTCCACCATCAAACCTCAGGCATGTTCCCAGGCCACAGGGTTCCAGAATCAAACCGTTCTCATGTTCCCAGGCCACAGGGTTCCAGAATCCACCGCTGTCATTTTCCCAGGCCACAAGATTCCAGAATCAATCCTCAGTTATGTTCCCAGGCTACAGGGTTCCAGAATAGAACCTCAGTCATGTTGCCAGTCCACAGCGTTCAAGAACCGAGGCTCAGTCAGGTTCCCGGGGCACAGTATTCCACAATCTAAACAGATGTCATGTTCCCATGCCTCAGGGTTCCAGAATCCACCGATGTCATGTTCCCAGGCCACAGGGTTCCAGAATCAATCCTCAGTTATGTTCCCAGGCTACAGGGTTCCAGAATAAAACCTCAGTCATGTTCCCAGTCCACAGGGTTCCAGAACCAAGGCTCAGTCAGGTTCCCGGGGCACAGTATTCCACAATCTAAATAGATGTCATGTTCCCAGGCCACAGTGTTCCAGAATCACGCCTCAGTCATGTTCCCAGGCTACAGGGATCCAGAATCAAACTTCAGTCATGTTGCCAGGCCATAGGGTACCACCATCAAACCTCAGTCATATTCCCAGGCCACAGGTTTCCAGAATCA
The DNA here is from genome assembly GCF_965194825.1 of Balaenoptera physalus. Classification (NCBI taxonomy): domain Eukaryota; kingdom Metazoa; phylum Chordata; class Mammalia; order Artiodactyla; family Balaenopteridae; genus Balaenoptera; species Balaenoptera physalus. Next base: position 218,776 of record NW_028125977.1, on the reverse strand, counting down.
AACCGATTTCATGTTCCCAGGCAACAGGGTACCGGAATCCAATCCGATGTCATGTTCCCAGGCCACAGGATTCCACACTCTAACATCAGTCATCTTCCCAGGCCAATGGTTTCCAGAATCAAACCTCAGTCATATTCCCAGGCCACATGGTTCCAGAATCAAACCTCAGTTGTGTTCCCAGGACACAGGGTTCCAGAATAAAACCTCAGTCATGTTCCCTGGACACAGGTTTCAGAAATAAAATCCCAGTCATGTTCCCAGGCCACAGGGTTCCACAATTAAACCTCAGTCATATTCCCAGGCCAGAGGGTTCCACAATCAAACCTCAGTTCTGTTGCCAGACCACGGTTCCACCGTCAAGCCTCAGTCATGTTCCCAGGGAACAGGCTTCCAGAAACAAACCTCAGTCATGTTCCCAAGGCACAGGGTTCCAGAATCAAACCTCAGCCTTGTTCCCAGGACACAGGTTGCCAGAATCAACCCGATATCATGTTCCCTAGCCACAGTCTTCAAGAATCAAACCTCAGTCCTGTTGCCAGGCCACAGGTTTCCACCATCAAACCTCAGGCATGTTCCCAGGCCACAGGGTTCCAGAATCCACCGATGTCATGTTCCCAGGCCACAGGATTCCACACTCTAACATCAGTCATCTTCCCAGGCCAATGGTTTCCAGAATCAAACCTCAGTCATATACCCAGGCCACATGGTTCCAGAATAAAACCTCAGTCATGTTCCCTGGACACAGGTTTCAGAAATAAACTCCCAGTCATGTTCCCAGGCCACAGGGTTCCACAATGAAACCTCAGTCATATTCCCAGGCCAGAGGGATCCACAATCAAACCTCTGTCCTGTTGCAAGGCCACGGTTCCACCATCAAGCCTCAGTCATGTTCCCAGGAAAGACTGTTCCACAATCAAACCTAAGTCATCTTGCCAAGCCACAGGGTTCCACCATCAAGCCTCACTCATGTTGCCAGGCCACAGGGTTCCACCATCAAGCCTCACTCATGTTCCCAAGCCTGAGGGTTCCACTATCAAACCTCAATCATGTTGCCAGGCCACAGGTTTCAACCATCAAACCTCAGTCATGTTCCCAGTAAACAGGGCTCCAGAATCAAACCAATGTCAAGTTCCCACGCCACGGGGTTCCAGTATCAGGCTTGAGTCATGTTCCCCGTGCACAGGGTGCCACAATCAAACTCAATCATGATGCCAGTCCACAGGTTTCTGCCATCACACCTCAGTCAAGTTGCCAGGCCACAGGGTTCCAGAATCAAGCCTCAGTCATTTTGCCAGGCCATAGTGTTCCACCATCAAACCTCAGTCATGAACCCAAGCCACATGTTTCCACGATGAAACCTCAGTCATTTTCCCAGGCCAAAGCTTTCCAGAATCAAACCTCAGTCATATTCCCAGGACACATGGTTCCAGAATCAAACCTGAGTCATGTTCGCAGGCCACAGGTTTCAGCAATCAAACCTCAGTCATGTTCCCAGGACACAGGTGTCCAGAATCAAACCTCAGTCATGTTCCCAGGGAACAGGTTTCCAGAAACAAACCTCAGTCATGTTCCCAAGGCACAGGGTTCCAGAATCAAACCTCAGTCTTGTTCCCAGGACACAGGTTGCCAGAATCAACCCGATATCATGTTCCCTAGCCACAGTCTTCCAGAATCAAACCTCAGTCATGTTGCCAGGCCACAGGTTTCCACCATCAAACCTCAGGCATGTTCCCAGGCCACAGGGTTCCAGAATCAAACCGTTCTCATGTTCCCAGGCCTCACGGTTCCAGAATCCGCCGTTGTCATTTTCCCAGGCCACAAGATTCCAGAATCAATCCTCAGTTATGTTCCCAGGCTACAGGGTTCCAGAATAAAACCTCAGTCATTTTCCCAGTCCACAGGGTTCCAGAACCGAGGCTCAGTCAGGTTCCCGGGTCACAGTATTCCACAATCTAAACAGATGTCATGTTCCCAGGCCTCAGGGTTCCAGAATCCACCGATGTCATGTTCCCAGGCCACAGGGTTCCAGAATCAATCCTCAGTTATGTTCCCAGGTTACAGGGTTCCAGAATAAAACCTCAGTCATGTTCCCAGTCCACAGGGTTCCAGAACCAAGGCTCAGTCAGGTTCCCGGGGCACAGTATTCCACAATCTAAATAGATGTCATGTTCCCAGGCCACAGTGTTCCAGAATCACGCCTCAGTCATGTTCCCAGGCCACAGGGATCCAGAATCAAACTTCAGTCATGTTGCCAGGCCATAGGGTACCACCATCAAACCTCAGTCATATTCCCAGGCCACAGGTTTCCAGAATCAAACCGATTTCATGTTCCCAGGCAACAGGGTACCGGAATCCAAACCGATGTCATGTTCCCAGGCCACAGGATTCCACACTCTAACATCAGTCATCTTCCCAGGCCAATGGTTTCCAGAATCAAACCTCAGTCATATTCCCAGGCCACATGGTTCCAGAATCAAACCTCAGTTGTGTTCCCAGGACACAGGGTTCCAGAATAAAACCTCAGTCATGTTCCCTGGACACAGGTTTCAGAAATAAAATCCCAGTCATGTTCCCAGGCCACAGGGTTCCACAATTAAACCTCAGTCATATTCCCAGGCCAGAGGGTTCCACAATCAAACCTCAGTTCTGTTGCCAGACCACGGTTCCACCATCAAGCCTCAGTCATGTTCCCAGGGAACAGGCTTCCAGAAACAAACCTCAGTCATGTTCCAAGGCACAGGGTTCCAGAATCAAACCTCAGTCTTGTTCCCAGGACACAGGTTGCCAGAATCAACCCGATATCATGTTCCCTAGCCACAGTCTTCCAGAATCAAACCTCAGTCCTGTTGCCAGGCCACAGGTTTCCACCATCAAACCTCAGGCATGTTCCCAGGCCACAGGGTTCCAGAATCCACCGATGTCATGTTCCCAGGCCACAGGATTCCACACTCTAACATCAGTCATCTTCCCAGGCCAATGGTTTCCAGAATCAAACCTCAGTCATATTCCCAGGCCACACGGTTGCAGAATCAAACCTCAGTTGTGTTCCCAGGACACAGGGTTCCAGAATAAAACCTCAGTCATGTTCCCTGGACACAGGTTTCAGAAATAAAATCCCAGTCATGTTCCCAGGCCACAGGGTTCCACAATTAAACCTCAGTCATATTCCCAGGCCAGAGGGTTCCACAATCAAACCTCAGTTCTGTTGCCAGACCACGGTTCCACCGTCAAGCCTCAGTCATGTTCCCAGGACACAGGTTTCCAGAATCAACCCGATATCATGTTCCCTAGCCACAGTCTTCCAGAATCAAACCTCAGTCATGTTGCCAGGCCACAGGTTTCCACCATCAAACCTCAGGCATGTTCCCAGGCCACAGGGTTCCACCATCAAGCCTCACTCATGTTCCCAAGCCTGAGGGTTCCACTATCAAACCTCAATCATGTTGCCAGGCCACAGGTTTCAACCATCAAACCTCAGTCATGTTCCCAGTAAACAGGGCTCCAGAATCAAACCAATGTCAAGTTCCCACGCCACGGGGTTCCAGTATCAGGCTTGAGTCATGTTCCCCGTGCACAGGGTGCCACAATCAAACTCAATCATGATGCCAGTCCACAGGTTTCTGCCATCACACCTCAGTCAAGTTGCCAGGCCACAGGGTTCCAGAATCAAGCCTCAGTCATTTTGCCAGGCCATAGTGTTCCACCATCAAACCTCAGTCATGAACCCAAGCCACATGTTTCCACGATGAAACCTCAGTCATTTTCCCAGGCCAAAGCTTTCCAGAATCAAACCTCAGTCATATTCCCAGGACACATGGTTCCAGAATCAAACCTGAGTCATGTTCGCAGGCCACAGGTTTCAGCAATCAAACCTCAGTCATGTTCCCAGGACACAGGTGTCCAGAATCAAACCTCAGTCATGTTCCCAGGGAACAGGTTTCCAGAAACAAACCTCAGTCATGTTCCCAAGGCACAGGGTTCCAGAATCAAACCTCAGTCTTGTTCCCAGGACACAGGTTGCCAGAATCAACCCGATATCATGTTCCCTAGCCACAGTCTTCCAGAATCAAACCTCAGTCATGTTGCCAGGCCACAGGTTTCCACCATCAAACCTCAGGCATGTTCCCAGGCCACAGGGTTCCAGAATCAAACCGTTCTCATGTTCCCAGGCCTCACGGTTCCAGAATCCGCCGTTGTCATTTTCCCAGGCCACAAGATTCCAGAATCAATCCTCAGTTATGTTCCCAGGCTACAGGGTTCCAGAATAAAACCTCAGTCATTTTCCCAGTCCACAGGGTTCCAGAACCGAGGCTCAGTCAGGTTCCCGGGTCACAGTATTCCACAATCTAAACAGATGTCATGTTCCCAGGCCTCAGGGTTCCAGAATCCACCGATGTCATGTTCCCAGGCCACAGGGTTCCAGAATCAATCCTCAGTTATGTTCCCAGGTTACAGGGTTCCAGAATAAAACCTCAGTCATGTTCCCAGTCCACAGGGTTCCAGAACCAAGGCTCAGTCAGGTTCCCGGGGCACAGTATTCCACAATCTAAATAGATGTCATGTTCCCAGGCCACAGTGTTCCAGAATCACGCCTCAGTCATGTTCCCAGGCCACAGGGATCCAGAATCAAACTTCAGTCATGTTGCCAGGCCATAGGGTACCACCATCAAACCTCAGTCATATTCCCAGGCCACAGGTTTCCAGAATCAAACCGATTTCATGTTCCCAGGCAACAGGGTACCGGAATCCAAACCGATGTCATGTTCCCAGGCCACAGGATTCCACACTCTAACATCAGTCATCTTCCCAGGCCAATGGTTTCCAGAATCAAACCTCAGTCATATTCCCAGGCCACATGGTTCCAGAATCAAACCTCAGTTGTGTTCCCAGGACACAGGGTTCCAGAATAAAACCTCAGTCATGTTCCCTGGACACAGGTTTCAGAAATAAAATCCCAGTCATGTTCCCAGGCCACAGGGTTCCACAATTAAACCTCAGTCATATTCCCAGGCCAGAGGGTTCCACAATCAAACCTCAGTTCTGTTGCCAGACCACGGTTCCACCATCAAGCCTCAGTCATGTTCCCAGGGAACAGGCTTCCAGAAACAAACCTCAGTCATGTTCCAAGGCACAGGGTTCCAGAATCAAACCTCAGTCTTGTTCCCAGGACACAGGTTGCCAGAATCAACCCGATATCATGTTCCCTAGCCACAGTCTTCCAGAATCAAACCTCAGTCCTGTTGCCAGGCCACAGGTTTCCACCATCAAACCTCAGGCATGTTCCCAGGCCACAGGGTTCCAGAATCCACCGATGTCATGTTCCCAGGCCACAGGATTCCACACTCTAACATCAGTCATCTTCCCAGGCCAATGGTTTCCAGAATCAAACCTCAGTCATATTCCCAGGCCACACGGTTGCAGAATCAAACCTCAGTTGTGTTCCCAGGACACAGGGTTCCAGAATAAAACCTCAGTCATGTTCCCTGGACACAGGTTTCAGAAATAAAATCCCAGTCATGTTCCCAGGCCACAGGGTTCCACAATTAAACCTCAGTCATATTCCCAGGCCAGAGGGTTCCACAATCAAACCTCAGTTCTGTTGCCAGACCACGGTTCCACCGTCAAGCCTCAGTCATGTTCCCAGGACACAGGTTTCCAGAATCAACCCGATATCATGTTCCCTAGCCACAGTCTTCCAGAATCAAACCTCAGTCATGTTGCCAGGCCACAGGTTTCCACCATCAAACCTCAGGCATGTTCCCAGGCCACAGGGTTCCAGAATCAAACCGTTCTCATGTTCCCAGGCCACAGGGTTCCAGAATCCACCGTTGTCATTTTCCCAGGCCACAAGATTCCAGAATCAATCCTCAGTTATGTTCCCAGGCTACAGGGTTCCAGAATAAAACCTCAGTCATGTTCCCAGTCCACAGGGTTCCAGAACCGAGGCTCAGTCAGGTTCCCGGGGCACAGTATTCCACAATCTAAACAGACGTCATGTTCCCAGGCCTCAGGGTTCCAGAATCCACCGATGTCATGTTCCCAGGCCACAGGGTTCCAGAATCAATCCTCAGTTATGTTCCCAGGCTACAGGGTTCCAGAATAAAACCTCAGTCATGTTCCCAGTCCACAGGGTTCCAGAACCGAGGCTCAGTCAGGTTCCCGGGGCACAGTATTCCACAATCTAAACAGATGTCATGTTCCCAGGCCTCAGGGTTCCAGAATCCACCGATGTCATGTTCCCAGGCCACAGGGTTCCAGAATCAATCCTCAGTTATGTTCCCAGGCTACAGGGTTCCAGAATAAAACCTCAGTCATGTTCCCAGTCCACAGGGTTCCCAGAACCAAGGCTCAGTCAGGTTCCCGGGGCACAGTATTCCACAATCTAAATAGATGTCATGTTCCCAGGCCACAGTGTTCCAGAATCACGCCTCAGTCATGTTCCCAGGCCACAGGGATCCAGAATCAAACTTCAGTCATGTTGCCAGGCTATAGGGTACCACCATCAAACCTCAGTCACATTCCCAGGCCACAGGTTTCCAGAATCAAACCGATTTCATGTTCCCAGGCAACAGGGTACCGGAATCCAAACCGATGTCATGTTCCCAGGCCACAGGATTCCACACTCTAACATCAGTCATCTTCCCAGGCCAATGGTTTCCAGAATCAAACCTCAGTCATATTCCCAGGCCACATGGTTGCAGAATCAAACCTCAGTTGTGTTCCCAGGACACAGGGTTCCAGAATAAAACCTCAGTCATGTTCCCTGGACACAGGTTTCAGAAATAAAATCCCAGTCATGTTCCCAGGCCACAGGGTTCCACAATTAAACCTCAGTCATATTCCCAGGCCAGAGGGTTCCACAATCAAACCTCAGTTCTGTTGCCAGACCACGGTTCCACCGTCAAGCCTCAGTCATGTTCCCAGGGAACAGGCTTCCAGAAACAAACCTCAGTCATGTTCCCAAGGCACAGGGTTCCAGAAGCAAACCTCAGTCTTGTTCCCAGGACACAGGTTGCCAGAATCAACCCGATATCATGTTCCCTAGCCACAGTCTTCAAGAATCAAACCTCAGTCCTGTTGCCAGGCCACAGGTTTCCACCATCAAACCTCAGGCATGTTCCCAGGCCACAGGGTTCCAGAATCCACCGATGTCATGTTCCCAGGCCACAGGATTCCACACTCTAACATCAGTCATCTTCCCAGGCCAATGGTTTCCAGAATCAAACCTCAGTCATATACCCAGGCCACATGGTTCCAGAATAAAACCTCAGTCATGTTCCCTGGACACAGGTTTCAGAAATAAACTCCCAGTCATGTTCCCAGGCCACAGGGTTCCACAATGAAACCTCAGTCATATTCCCAGTCCAGAGGGATCCACAATCAAACCTCTGTCCTGTTGCTAGGCCACGGTTCCACCATCAAGCCTCAGTCATGTTCCCAGGAAAGACTGTTCCACAATCAAACCTAAGTCATCTTGCCAAGCCACAGGGTTCCACCATCAAGCCTCACTCATGTTGCCAGGCCACAGGGTTCCACCATCAAGCCTCACTCATGTTCCCAAGCCTGAGGGTTCCACTATCAAACCTCAATCATGTTGCCAGGCCACAGGTGTCAACCATCAAACCTCAGTCATGTTCCCAGTAAACAGGGCTCCAGAATCAAACCAATGTCAAGTTCCCACGCCACGGGGTTCCAGTATCAGGCCTCAGTCATGTTCCCCGTGCACAGGGTGCCACAATCAAACTCAGTCATGTTGCCAGTCCACAGGTTTCTGCCATCACACCTCAGTCAAGTTGCCAGGCCACAGGGTTCCAGAATCAAGCCTCAGTCATTTTGCCAGGCCATAGTGTTCCACCATCAAACCTCAGTCATGATCCCAAGCCACATGTTTCCACAATGAAACCTCAGTCATTTTCCCAGGCCAAAGGTTTCCAGAATCAAACCTCAGTCATATTCCCAGGACACATGGTTCCAGAATCAAACCTGAGTCATGTTCGCAGGCCACAGGTTTCAGCAATCAAACCTCAGTCATGTTCCCAGGGAACAGGTTTCCAGAAACAAACCTCAGTCATGTTCCCAAGGCACAGGGTTCCAGAATCAAACCTCAGTCTTGTTCCCAGGACACAGGTTGCCAGAATCAACCCGATATCATGTTCCCTAGCCACAGTCTTCCAGAATCAAACCTCAGTCCTGTTGCCAGGCCACAGGTTTCCACCATCAAACCTCAGGCATGTTCCCAGGCCACAGGGTTCCAGAATAAAACCTCAGTTATGTTCCCAGGCTACAGGGTTCCAGAATAAAACCTCAGTCATGTTCCCAGTCCACAAGGTTCCAGAACCAAGTCTCAGTCAGGTTCCCGGGGCACAGTATTCCACAATCTAAATAGATGTCATGTTCCCAGGCCACAGTGTTCCAGAATCACTCCTCAGTCATGTTCCCAGGCCACAGGAATCCAGAATCAAACTTCAGTCATGTTGCCAGGCCATAGGGTACCACCATCAAACCTCAGTCATATTCCCAGGCCACAGGTTTCCAGAATCAAACCGATTTCATGTTCCCAGGCAACAGGGTACCGGAAGCCAAACCGATGTCATGTTCCCAGGCCACAGGATTCCACACTCTAACATCAGTCATCTTCCCAGGCCAATGGTTTCCAGAATCAAACCTCAGTCATATTCCCAGGCCACATGGTTCCAGAATCAAACCTCTGTTGTGTTCTCAGGACACAGGGTTCCAGAATAAAACCTCAGTCATGTTCCCTGGACACAGGTTTCAGAAATAAAATCCCAGTCATGTTCCCAGGCCACAGGGTTCCACAATTAAACCTCAGTCATATTCCCAGGCCAGAGGGTTCCACAATCAAACCTCAGTTCTGTTGCCAGACCACGGTTCCACCATCAAGCCTCAGTCATGTTCCCAGGGAACAGGCTTCCAGAAACAAACCTCAGTCATGTTCCCAAGGCACAGGGTTCCAGAATCAAACCTCAGTCTTGTTCCCAGGACACAGGTTGCCAGAATCAACCCGATATCATGTTCCCTAGCCACAGTCTTCCAGAATCAAACCTCAGTCCTGTTGCCAGGCCACAGGTTTCCACCATCAAACCTCAGGCATGTTCCCAGGCCACAGGGTTCCAGAATCCACCGATGTCATGTTCCCAGGCCACAGGATTCCACACTCTAACATCAGTCATCTTCCCAGGCCAATGGTTTCCAGAATCAAACCTCAGTCATATTCCCAGGCCACATGGTTCCAGAATAAAACCTCAGTCATGTTCCCTGGACACAGGTTTCAGAAATAAACTCCCAGTCATGTTCCCAGGCCACAGGGTTCCACAATTAAACCTTAGTCATATTCTCAGGCCAGAGGGTTCCACAATCAAACCTCTGTCCCGTTGCTAGGCCACGGTTCCACCATCAAGCCTCAGTCATGTTCCCAGGAAAGACTGTTCCACAATCAAACCTAAGTCATCTTGCCAAGCCACAGGGTTCCACCATCAAGCCTCACTCATGTTGCCAGGCCACAGGGTTCCACCATCAAGCCTCACTCATGTTCCCAAGCCTGAGGGTTCCACTATCAAACCTCAATCATGTTGCCAGGCCACAGGTGTCAACCATCAAACCTCAGTCATGTTCCCAGTAAACAGGGCTCCAGAATCAAACCAATGTCAAGTTCCCACGCCACGGGGTTCCAGTATCAGGCCTCAGTCATGTTCCCCGTGCACAGGGTGCCACAATCAAACTCAGTCATGTTGCCAGTCCACAGGTTTCTGCCATCACACCTCAGTCAAGTTGCCAGGCCACAGGGTTCCAGAATCAAGCCTTAGTCATTTTGCCAGGCCATAGTGTTCCACCATCAAACCTCAGTCATGATCCCAAGCCACATGTTTCCACAATGAAACCTCAGTCATTTTCCCAGGCGAAAGGTTTCCAGAATCAAACCTCAGTCATATTCCCAGGACACATGGTTCCAGAATCAAACTTGAGTCAGGTTCGCAGGCTACAGGTTTCAGCAATCAAACCTCAGTCATGTTCCCAGGGAACAGGTTTCCAGAAACAAACCTCAGTCATGTTCCCAAGGCACAGGGTTCCAGAATCAAACCTCAGTCTTGTTCCCAGGACACAGGTTTCCAGAATCAACCCGATATCATGTTCCCTAGCCACAGTCTTCCAGAATCAAACCTCAGTCATGTTGCCAGGCCACAGGTTTCCACCATCAAACCTCAGGCATGTTCCCAGGCCACAGGGTTCCAGAATCAAACCGTTCTCATGTTCCCAGACCACAGGGTTCCAGAATCCACCGTTGTCATTTTCCCAGGCCACAAGATTCCAGAATCAATCCTCAGTTATGTTCCCAGGCTACAGGGTTCCAGAATAAAACCTCAGTCATGTTCCCAGTCCACAGGGTTCCAGAACCGAGACTCAGTCAGGTTCCCGGGGCACAGTATTCCACAATCTAAACAGATGACATGTTCCCAGGCCTCAGGGTTCCAGAATCCACCGATGACATGTTCCCAGGCCACAGGGTTCCAGAATCAATCCTCAGTTATGTTCCCAGGCTACAGGGTTCCAGAATAAAACCTCAGTCATGTTCCCAGTCCACAGGGCTCCAGAACCGAGGCTCAGTCAGTTTCCCGGGGCACAGTATTCCACAATCTAAATAGATGTCATGTTCCCAGGCCACAGTGTTCCAGAATCACGCCTCAGTCATGGTCCCAGGCCACAGGGATCCAGAATCAAACTTCAGTCATGTTGCCAGGCCATAGGGTACCACCATCAAACCTCAGTCATATTCCCAGGCCACAGGTTTCCAGAATCAAACCGATTTCATGTTCCCAGGCAACAGGGTACCGGAATCCAAACCGATGTCATGTTCCCAGGCCACAGGATTCCACACTCTAACATCAGTCATCTTCCCAGGCCAATGGTTTCCAGAATCAAACCTCAGTCATATTCCCAGGCCACATGGTTGCAGAATCAAACCTCAGTTGTGTTCCCAGGACACAGGGTTCCAGAATAAAACCTCAGTCATGTTCCCTGGACACAGGTTTCAGAAATAAAATCCCAGTCATGTTCCCAGGCCACAGGGTTCCACAATTAAACCTCAGTCATATTCCCAGGCCAGAGGGTTCCACAATCAAACCTCAGTTCTGTTGCCAGACCACGGTTCCACCGTCAAGCCTCAGTCATGTTCCCAGGGAACAGGCTTCCAGAAACAAACCTCAGTCATGTTCCCAAGGCACAGGGTTCCAGAAGCAAACCTCAGTCTTGTTCCCAGGACACAGGTTGCCAGAATCAACCCGATATCATGTTCCCTAGCCACAGTCTTCAAGAATCAAACCTCAGTCCTGTTGCCAGGCCACAGGTTTCCACCATCAAACCTCAGGCATGTTCCCAGGCCACAGGGTTCCAGAATCCACCGATGTCATGTTCCCAGGCCACAGGATTCCACACTCTAACATCAGTCATCTTCCCAGGCCAATGGTTTCCAGAATCAAACCTCAGTCATATACCCAGGCCACATGGTTCCAGAATAAAACCTCAGTCATGTTCCCTGGACACAGGTTTCAGAAATAAACTCCCAGTCATGTTCCCAGGCCACAGGGTTCCACAATGAAACCTCAGTCATATTCCCAGTCCAGAGGGATCCACAATCAAACCTCTGTCCTGTTGCTAGGCCACGGTTCCACCATCAAGCCTCAGTCATGTTCCCAGGAAAGACTGTTCCACAATCAAACCTAAGTCATCTTGCCAAGCCACAGGGTTCCACCATCAAGCCTCACTCATGTTGCCAGGCCACAGGGTTCCACCATCAAGCCTCACTCATGTTCCCAAGCCTGAGGGTTCCACTATCAAACCTCAATCATGTTGCCAGGCCACAGGTGTCAACCATCAAACCTCAGTCATGTTCCCAGTAAACAGGGCTCCAGAATCAAACCAATGTCAAGTTCCCACGCCACGGGGTTCCAGTATCAGGCCTCAGTCATGTTCCCCGTGCACAGGGTGCCACAATCAAACTCAGTCATGTTGCCAGTCCACAGGTTTCTGCCATCACACCTCAGTCAAGTTGCCAGGCCACAGGGTTCCAGAATCAAGCCTCAGTCATTTTGCCAGGCCATAGTGTTCCACCATCAAACCTCAGTCATGATCCCAAGCCACATGTTTCCACAATGAAACCTCAGTCATTTTCCCAGGCCAAAGGTTTCCAGAATCAAACCTCAGTCATATTCCCAGGACACATGGTTCCAGAATCAAACCTGAGTCATGTTCGCAGGCCACAGGTTTCAGCAATCAAACCTCAGTCATGTTCCCAGGGAACAGGTTTCCAGAAACAAACCTCAGTCATGTTCCCAAGGCACAGGGTTCCAGAATCAAACCTCAGTCTTGTTCCCAGGACACAGGTTGCCAGAATCAACCCGATATCATGTTCCCTAGCCACAGTCTTCCAGAATCAAACCTCAGTCCTGTTGCCAGGCCACAGGTTTCCACCATCAAACCTCAGGCATGTTCCCAGGCCACAGGGTTCCAGAATAAAACCTCAGTTATGTTCCCAGGCTACAGGGTTCCAGAATAAAACCTCAGTCATGTTCCCAGTCCACAAGGTTCCAGAACCAAGTCTCAGTCAGGTTCCCGGGGCACAGTATTCCACAATCTAAATAGATGTCATGTTCCCAGGCCACAGTGTTCCAGAATCACTCCTCAGTCATGTTCCCAGGCCACAGGAATCCAGAATCAAACTTCAGTCATGTTGCCAGGCCATAGGGTACCACCATCAAACCTCAGTCATATTCCCAGGCCACAGGTTTCCAGAATCAAACCGATTTCATGTTCCCAGGCAACAGGGTACCGGAAGCCAAACCGATGTCATGTTCCCAGGCCACAGGATTCCACACTCTAACATCAGTCATCTTCCCAGGCCAATGGTTTCCAGAATCAAACCTCAGTCATATTCCCAGGCCACATGGTTCCAGAATCAAACCTCTGTTGTGTTCTCAGGACACAGGGTTCCAGAATAAAACCTCAGTCATGTTCCCTGGACACAGGTTTCAGAAATAAAATCCCAGTCATGTTCCCAGGCCACAGGGTTCCACAATTAAACCTCAGTCATATTCCCAGGCCAGAGGGTTCCACAATCAAACCTCAGTTCTGTTGCCAGACCACGGTTCCACCATCAAGCCTCAGTCATGTTCCCAGGGAACAGGCTTCCAGAAACAAACCTCAGTCATGTTCCCAAGGCACAGGGTTCCAGAATCAAACCTCAGTCTTGTTCCCAGGACACAGGTTGCCAGAATCAACCCGATATCATGTTCCCTAGCCACAGTCTTCCAGAATCAAACCTCAGTCCTGTTGCCAGGCCACAGGTTTCCACCATCAAACCTCAGGCATGTTCCCAGGCCACAGGGTTCCAGAATCCACCGATGTCATGTTCCCAGGCCACAGGATTCCACACTCTAACATCAGTCATCTTCCCAGGCCAATGGTTTCCAGAATCAAACCTCAGTCATATTCCCAGGCCACATGGTTCCAGAATAAAACCTCAGTCATGTTCCCTGGACACAGGTTTCAGAAATAAACTCCCAGTCATGTTCCCAGGCCACAGGGTTCCACAATTAAACCTTAGTCATATTCTCAGGCCAGAGGGTTCCACAATCAAACCTCTGTCCCGTTGCTAGGCCACGGTTCCACCATCAAGCCTCAGTCATGTTCCCAGGAAAGACTGTTCCACAATCAAACCTAAGTCATCTTGCCAAGCCACAGGGTTCCACCATCAAGCCTCACTCATGTTGCCAGGCCACAGGGTTCCACCATCAAGCCTCACTCATGTTCCCAAGCCTGAGGGTTCCACTATCAAACCTCAATCATGTTGCCAGGCCACAGGTGTCAACCATCAAACCTCAGTCATGTTCCCAGTAAACAGGGCTCCAGAATCAAACCAATGTCAAGTTCCCACGCCACGGGGTTCCAGTATCAGGCCTCAGTCATGTTCCCCGTGCACAGGGTGCCACAATCAAACTCAGTCATGTTGCCAGTCCACAGGTTTCTGCCATCACACCTCAGTCAAGTTGCCAGGCCACAGGGTTCCAGAATCAAGCCTTAGTCATTTTGCCAGGCCATAGTGTTCCACCATCAAACCTCAGTCATGATCCCAAGCCACATGTTTCCACAATGAAACCTCAGTCATTTTCCCAGGCGAAAGGTTTCCAGAATCAAACCTCAGTCATATTCCCAGGACACATGGTTCCAGAATCAAACTTGAGTCAGGTTCGCAGGCTACAGGTTTCAGCAATCAAACCTCAGTCATGTTCCCAGGGAACAGGTTTCCAGAAACAAACCTCAGTCATGTTCCCAAGGCACAGGGTTCCAGAATCAAACCTCAGTCTTGTTCCCAGGACACAGGTTTCCAGAATCAACCCGATATCATGTTCCCTAGCCACAGTCTTCCAGAATCAAACCTCAGTCATGTTGCCAGGCCACAGGTTTCCACCATCAAACCTCAGGCATGTTCCCAGGCCACAGGGTTCCAGAATCAAACCGTTCTCATGTTCCCAGACCACAGGGTTCCAGAATCCACCGTTGTCATTTTCCCAGCCCACAAGATTCCAGAATCAATCCTCAGTTATGTTCCCAGGCTACAGGGTTCCAGAGTAAAACCTCAGTCATGTTCCCAGTCCACAGGGTTCCAGAACCGAGACTCAGTCAGGTTCCCGGGGCACAGTATTCCACAATCTAAACAGATGACATGTTCCCAGGCCTCAGGGTTCCAGAATCCACCGATGACATGTTCCCAGGCCACAGGGTTCCAGAATCAATCCTCAGTTATGTTCCCAGGCTACAGGGTTCCAGAATAAAACCTCAGTCATGTTCCCAGTCCACAGGGCTCCAGAACCGAGGCTCAGTCAGTTTCCCGGGGCACAGTATTCCACAATCTAAATAGATGTCATGTTCCCAGGCCACAGTGTTCCAGAATCACGCCTCAGTCATGGTCCCAGGCCACAGGGATCCAGAATCAAACTTCAGTCATGTTGCCAGGCCATAGGGTACCACCATCAAACCTCAGTCATATTCCCAGGCCACAGGTTTCCAGAATCAAACCGATTTCATGTTCCCAGGCAACAGGGTACCGGAATCCAAACCGATGTCATGTTCCCAGGCCACAGGATTCCACACTCTAACATCAGTCATCTTCCCAGGCCAATGGTTTCCAGAATCAAACCTCAGTCATATTCCCAGGCCACATGGTTGCAGAATCAAACCTCAGTTGTGTTCCCAGGACACAGGGTTCCAGAATAAAACCTCAGTCATGTTCCCTGGACACAGGTTTCAGAAATAAAATCCCAGTCATGTTCCCAGGCCACAGGGTTCCACAATTAAACCTCAGTCATATTCCCAGGCCAGAGGGTTCCACAATCAAACCTCAGTTCTGTTGCCAGACCACGGTTCCACCGTCAAGCCTCAGTCATGTTCCCAGGGAACAGGCTTCCAGAAACAAACCTCAGTCATGTTCCCAAGGCACAGGGTTCCAGAATCAAACCTCAGTCTTGTTCCCAGGACACAGGTTGCCAGGATCAACCCGATATCATGTTCCCTAGCCACAGTCTTCAAGAATCAAACCTCAGTCCTGTTGCCAGGCCACAGGTTTCCACCATCAAACCTCAGGCATGTTCCCAGGCCACAGGGTTCCAGAATCCACCGATGTCATGTTCCCAGGCCACAGGATTCCACACTCTAACATCAGTCATCTTCCCAGGCCAATGGTTTCCAGAATCAAACCTCAGTCATATACCCAGGCCACATGGTTCCAGAATAAAACCTCAGTCATGTTCCCTGGACACAGGTTTCAGAAATAAACTCCCAGTCATGTTCCCAGGCCACAGGGTTCCACAATTAAACCTCAGTCATATTCCCAGGCCAGAGGGATCCACAATCAAACCTCTGTCCTGTTGCTAGGCCACGGTTCCACCATCAAGCCTCAGTCATGTTCCCAGGAAAGACTGTTCCACAGTCAAACCTAAGTCATCTTGCCAAGCCACAGGGTTCCACCATCAAGCCTCACTCATGTTGCCAGGCCACAGGGTTCCACCATCAAGCCTCACTCATGTTCCCAAGCCTGAGGGTTCCACTATCAAACCTCAATCATGTTGCCAGGCCACAGGTTTCAACCATCAAACCTCAGTCATGTTCCCAGTAAACAGGGCTCCAGAATCAAACCAATGTCAAGTTCCCACGCCACGGGGTTCCAGTATCAGGCCTCACTCATGTTCCCCGTGCACAGGGTGCCACAATCAAACTCAGTCATGTTGCCAGTCCACAGGTTTCTGCCATCACACCTCAGTCAAGTTGCCAGGCCACGGGGTTCCAGAATCAAGCCTCAGTCATTTTGCCAGGCCATAGTGTTCCACCATCAAACCTCAGTCATGATCCCAAGCCACATGTTTCCACAATGAAACCTCAGTCATTTTCCCAGGCCAAAGGTTTCCAGAATCAAACCTCAGTCATATTCCCAGGACACATGGTTCCAGAATCAAACCTGAGTCATGTTCGCAGGCCACAGGTTTCAGCTATCAAACCTCAGTCATGTTCCCAGAACACAGGTGTCCAGAATCAAACCTCAGTCATGTTCCCAGGGAACAGGTTTCCAGAAACAAACCTCAGTCATGTTCCCAAGGCACAGGGTTCCAGAATCAAACCTCAGTCTTGTTCCCAGGACACAGGTTTCCAGAATCAACCCGATATCATGTTCCCTAGCCACAGTCTTCCAGAATCAAACCTCAGTCATGTTGCCAGGCCACAGGTTTCCACCATCAAACCTCAGGCATGTTCCCAGGCCACAGGGTTCCAGAATCAAACCGTTCTCATGTTCCCAGGCCACAGGGTTCCAGAATCCACCGTTGTCATTTTCCCAGGCCACAAGATTCCAGAATCAATCCTCAGTTATGTTCCCAGGCTACAGGGTTCCAGAATAAAACCTCAGTCATGTTCCCAGTCCACAGGGTTCCAGAACCGAGGCTCAGTCAGGTTCCCGGGGCACAGTATTCCACAATCTAAACAGTCGTCATGTTCCCAGGCCTCAGGGTTCCAGAATCCACCGATGTCATGTTCCCAGGCCACAGGGTTCCAGAATCAATCCTCAGTTATGTTCCCAGGCTACAGGGTTCCAGAATAAAACCTCAGTCATGTTCCCAGTCCACAGGGTTCCAGAACCGAGGCTCAGTCAGGTTCCCGGGGCACAGTATTCCACAATCTAAACAGATGTCATGTTCCCAGGCCTCAGGGTTCCAGAATCCACCGATGTCATGTTCCCAGGCCACAGGGTTCCAGAATCAATCCTCAGTTATGTTCCCAGGCTACAGGGTTCCAGAATAAAACCTCAGTCATGTTCCCAGTCCACAGGGTTCCAGAACCAAGGCTCAGTCAGGTTCCCGGGGCACAGTATTCCACAATCTAAATAGATGTCATGTTCCCAGGCCACAGTGTTCCAGAATCACGCCTCAGTCATGTTCCCAGGCCACAGGGATCCAGAATCAAACTTCAGTCATGTTGCCAGGCTATAGGGTACCACCATCAAACCTCAGTCACATTCCCAGGCCACAGGTTTCCAGAATCAAACCGATTTCATGTTCCCAGGCAACAGGGTACCGGAATCCAAACCGATGTCATGTTCCCAGGCCACAGGATTCCACACTCTAACATCAGTCATCTTCCCAGGCCAATGGTTTCCAGAATCAAACCTCAGTCATATTCCCAGGCCACATGGTTGCAGAATCAAACCTCAGTTGTGTTCCCAGGACACAGGGTTCCAGAATAAAACCTCAGTCATGTTCCCTGGACACAGGTTTCAGAAATAAAATCCCAGTCATGTTCCCAGGCCACAGGGTTCCACAATTAAACCTCAGTCATATTCCCAGGCCAGAGGGTTCCACAATCAAACCTCAGTTCTGTTGCCAGACCACGGTTCCACCGTCAAGCCTCAGTCATGTTCCCAGGGAACAGGCTTCCAGAAACAAACCTCAGTCATGTTCCCAAGGCACAGGGTTCCAGAAGCAAACCTCAGTCTTGTTCCCAGGACACAGGTTGCCAGAATCAACCCGATATCATGTTCCCTAGCCACAGTCTTCAAGAATCAAACCTCAGTCCTGTTGCCAGGCCACAGGTTTCCACCATCAAACCTCAGGCATGTTCCCAGGCCACAGGGTTCCAGAATCCACCGATGTCATGTTCCCAGGCCACAGGATTCCACACTCTAACATCAGTCATCTTCCCAGGCCAATGGTTTCCAGAATCAAACCTCAGTCATATACCCAGGCCACATGGTTCCAGAATAAAACCTCAGTCATGTTCCCTGGACACAGGTTTCAGAAATAAACTCCCAGTCATGTTCCCAGGCCACAGGGTTCCACAATGAAACCTCAGTCATATTCCCAGTCCAGAGGGATCCACAATCAAACCTCTGTCCTGTTGCTAGGCCACGGTTCCACCATCAAGCCTCAGTCATGTTCCCAGGAAAGACTGTTCCACAATCAAACCTAAGTCATCTTGCCAAGCCACAGGGTTCCACCATCAAGCCTCACTCATGTTGCCAGGCCACAGGGTTCCACCATCAAGCCTCACTCATGTTCCCAAGCCTGAGGGTTCCACTATCAAACCTCAATCATGTTGCCAGGCCACAGGTGTCAACCATCAAACCTCAGTCATGTTCCCAGTAAACAGGGCTCCAGAATCAAACCAATGTCAAGTTCCCACGCCACGGGGTTCCAGTATCAGGCCTCAGTCATGTTCCCCGTGCACAGGGTGCCACAATCAAACTCAGTCATGTTGCCAGTCCACAGGTTTCTGCCATCACACCTCAGTCAAGTTGCCAGGCCACAGGGTTCCAGAATCAAGCCTCAGTCATTTTGCCAGGCCATAGTGTTCCACCATCAAACCTCAGTCATGATCCCAAGCCACATGTTTCCACAATGAAACCTCAGTCATTTTCCCAGGCCAAAGGTTTCCAGAATCAAACCTCAGTCATATTCCCAGGACACATGGTTCCAGAATCAAACCTGAGTCATGTTCGCAGGCCACAGGTTTCAGCAATCAAACCTCAGTCATGTTCCCAGGGAACAGGTTTCCAGAAACAAACCTCAGTCATGTTCCCAAGGCACAGGGTTCCAGAATCAAACCTCAGTCTTGTTCCCAGGACACAGGTTGCCAGAATCAACCCGATATCATGATCCCTAGCCACAGTCTTCCAGAATCAAACCTCAGTCCTGTTGCCAGGCCACAGGTTTCCACCATCAAACCTCAGGCATGTTCCCAGGCCACAGGGTTCCAGAATCCACCGATGTCATGTTCCCAGGCCACAGGATTCCACACTCTAACATCAGTCATCTTCCCAGGCCAATGGTTTCCAGAATCAAACCTCAGTCATATACCCAGGCCACATGGTTTCAGAATAAAACCTCAGTCATGTTCCCAGGACACAGGTGTCCAGAATCAAACCTCAGTCATGTTCCCAGGGAACAGGTTTCCAGAAACAAACCTCAGTCATGTTCCCAAGGCACAGGGTTCCAGAATCAAGCCTCAGTCATTTTGCCAGGCCATAGTGTTCCACCATCAAACCTCAGTCATGAACCCAAGCCACATGTTTCCGTGATGAAACCTCAGTCATTTTCCCAGGCCAAAGCTTTCCAGAATCAAACCTCAGTCATATTCCCAGGACACATGGTTCCAGAATCAAACCTGAGTCATGTTCGCAGGCCACAGGTTTCAGCAATCAAACCTCAGGCATGTTCCCAGGACACAGGTGTCCAGAATCAAACCTCAGTCATGTTCCCAGGGAACAGGTTTCCACCATCAAACCTCAGTCATGTTCCCAAGGCACAGGGTTCCAGAATCAAACCTCAGTCTTGTTCCCAGGACACAGGTTGCCAGAATCAACCCGATATCATGTTCCCTAGCCACAGTCTTCCAGAATCAAACCTCAGTCATGTTGCCAGGCCACAGGTTTCCACCATCAAACCTCAGGCATGTTCCCAGGCCACAGGGTTCCAGAATCAAACCGTTCTCATGTTCCCAGGCCTCAGGGTTCCAGAATCCACCGTTGTCATTTTCCCAGGCCACAAGATTCCAGAATCAATCCTCAGTTATGTTCCCAGGCTACAGGGTTCCAGAATAAAACCTCAGTCATTTTCCCAGTCCACAGGGTTCCAGAACCGAGGCTCAGTCAGGTTCCCGGGGCACAGTATTCCACAATCTAAACAGATGTCATGTTCCCAGGCCTCAGGGTTCCAGAATCCACCGATGTCATGTTCCCAGGCCACAGGGTTCCAGAATCAATCCTCAGTTATGTTCCCAGGCTACAGGGTTCCAGAATAAAACCTCAGTCATGTTCCCAGTCCACAGGGTTCCAGAACCAAGGCTCAGTCAGGTTCCCGGGGCACAGTATTCCACAATCTAAATAGATGTCATGTTCCCAGGCCACAGTTTTCCAGAATCACGCCTCAGTCACGTTCCCAGGCCACAGGGATCCAGAATCAAACTTCAGTCATGTTGCCAGGCCATAGGGTACCACCATCAAACCTCAGTCATATTCCCAGGCCACAGGTTTCCAGAATCAAACCGATTTCATGTTCCCAGGCAACAGGGTACCGGAATCCAAACCGATGTCATGTTCCCAGGCCACAGGATTCCACACTCTAACATCAGTCATCTTCCCAGGCCAATGGTTTCCAGAATCAAACCTCAGTCATATTCCCAGGCCACATGGTTCCAGAATCAAACCTCAGTTGTGTTCCCAGGACACAGGGTTCCAGAATAAAACCTCAGTCATGTTCCCTGGACAGAGGTTTCAGAAATAAAATCCCAGTCCTGTTCCCAGGCCACAGGGTTCCACAATCAAACCTCAGTTCTGTTGCCAGACCACGGTTCCACCATCAAGCCTCAGTCATGTTCCCAGGGAACAGGCTTCCAGAAACAAACCTCAGTCATGTTCCCAAGGCACAGGGTTCCAGAATCAAACCTCAGTCTTGTTCCCAGGACACAGGTTGCCAGAATCAACCCGATATCATGTTCCCTAGCCACAGTCTTCCAGAATCAAACCTCAGTCCTGTTGCGAGGCCACAGGTTTCCACCATCAAACCTCAGGCATGTTCCCAGGCCACAGGGTTCCAGAATCCACCGATGTCATGTTCCCAGGCCACAGGGTTCCAGAATCAATCCTCAGTTATGTTCCCAGGCTACAGGGTTCCAGAATAAAACCTCAGTCATGTTCCCAGTCCACAGGGTTCCAGAACCAAGGCTCAGTCAGGTTCCCAGGGCACAGTATTACACAATCTAAATAGATGTCATGTTCCCTGGCCACAGTGTTCCAGAATCACGCCTCAGTCATGTTCCCAGGCCACAGGGATCCAGAATCAAACTTCAGTCATGTTGCCAGGCCATAGGGTACCACCATCAAACCTCAGTCATATTCCCAGGCCACAGGTTTCCAGAATCAAACCGATTTCATGTTCCCAGGCAACAGGGTACCGGAATCCAAACCGATGTCATGTTCCCAGGCCACAGGATTCCACACTCTAACATCAGTCATCTTCCCAGGCCAATGGTTTCCAGAATCAATCCTCAGTCATATTCCCAGGCCACATGGTTCCAGAATAAAACCTCAGTCATGTTCCCTGGACACAGGTTTCAGAAATAAACTCCCAGTCATGTTCCCAGGCCACAGGGTTCCACAATTAAACCTCAGTCATATTCCCAGGCCAGAGGGTTCCACAATCAAACCTCTGTCCTGTTGCTAGGCCACGGTTCCACCATCAAGCCTCAGTCATGTTCCCAGGAAAGACTGTTCCACAATCAAACCTAAGTCATCTTGCCAAGCCACAGGGTTCCACCATCAAGCCTCACTCATGTTGCCAGGCCACAGGGTTCCACCATCAAGCCTCACTCATGTTCCCAAGCCTGAGGGTTCCACTATCAAACCTCAATCATGTTGCCAGGCCACAGGTTTCAACCATCAAACCTCAGTCATGTTCCCAGTAAACAGGGCTCCAGAATCAAACCAATGTCAAGTTCCCACGCCACGGGGTTCCAGTATCAGGCTTGAGTCATGTTCCCCGTGCACAGGGTGCCACAATCAAACTCAATCATGTTGCCAGTCCACAGGTTTCTGCCATCACACCTCAGTCAAGTTGCCAGGCCACAGGGTTTCAGTATCAAGCCTTAGTCATTTTGCCAGGCCATAGTGTTCCACCATCAAACCTCAGTCATGATCCCAAGCCACATGTTTCCACAATGAAACCTCAGTCATTTTCCCAGGCCAAAGGTTTCCAGAATAAAACCCCAGTAATATTCCCAGGACACATGTTTCCAGAATCAAACCTGAGTCAGGTTCGCAAGCCACAGGTTTCAGCAATCAAACCTCAGTCATGTTCCCAGGGAACAGGTTTCCAGAAACAAACCTCAGTCATGTTCCCAAGGCACAGGGTTCCAGAATCAAACCTCAGTCTTGTTCCCAGGACACAGGTTTCCAGAATCAACCCGATATCATGTTCCCTAGCCACAGTCTTCCAGAATCAAACCTCAGTCATGTTGCCAGGCCACAGGTTTCCACCATCAAACCTCAGGCATGTTCCCAGGCCACAGGGTTCCAGAATCAAACCGTTCTCATGTTCCCAGGCCACAGGGTTCCAGAATCCACCGTTGTCATTTTCCCAGGCCACAAGATTCCAGAATCAATCCTCAGTTATGTTCCCAGGCTACAGGGTTCCAGAATAAACCCTCAGTCATGTTCCCAGTCCACAGGGTTCCAGAACCAAGGCTCATTCAGGTTCCCGGGGCACAGTATTCCACAATCTAAATAGATGTCATGTTCCCAGGCCACAGTGTTCCAGAATCACGCCTCAGTCATGTTCCCAGGCCACAGGGATCCAGAATCAAACTTCAGTCATGTTGCCAGGCCATAGGGTACCACCATCAAACCTCAGTCATATTCCCAGGCCACAGGTTTCCAGAATCAAACCGATTTCATGTTCCCAGGCAACAGGGTACCGGAATCCAAACCGATGTCATGTTCCCAGGCCACAGGAATCCACACTCTAACATCAGTCATCTTCCCAGGCCAATGGTTTCCAGAATCAAACCTCAGTCATATTCCCAGGCCACATGGTTGCAGAATCAAACCTCAGTTGTGTTCCCAGGACACAGGGTTCCAGAATAAAACCTCAGTCATGTTCCCTGGACACAGGTTTCAGAAATAAAATCCCAGTCATGTTCCCAGGCCACAGGGTTCCACAATTAAACCTCAGTCATATTCCCAGGCCAGAGGGTTCCACAATCAAACCTCAGTTCTGTTGCCAGACCACGGTTCCACCGTCAAGCCTCAGTCATGTTCCCAGGGAACAGGCTTCCAGAAACAAACCTCAGTCATGTTCCCAAGGCACAGGGTTCCAGAATCAAACCTCAGTCTTGTTCCCAGGACACAGGTTGCCAGAATCAACCCTATATCATGTTCCCTAGCCACAGTCTTCAAGAATCAAACCTCAGTCCTGTTGCCAGGCCACAGGTTTCCACCATCAAACCTCAGGCATGTTCCCAGGCCACAGGGTTCCAGAATCCACCGATGTCATGTTCCCAGGCCACAGGATTCCACACTCTAACATCAGTCATCTTCCCAGGCCAATGGTTTCCAGAATCAAACCTCAGTCATATTCCCAGGCCACATGGTTCCAGAATAAAACCTCAGTCATGTTCCCTGGACACAGGTTTCAGAAATAAACTCCCAGTCATGTTCCCAGGCCACAGGGTTCCACAATGAAACCTCAGTCATATTCCCAGGCCAGAGGGATCCACAATCAAACCTCTGTCCTGTTGCTAGGCCACGGTTCCACCATCAAGCCTCAGTCATGTTCCCAGGAAAGACTGTTCCACAATCAAACCTAAGTCATCTTGCCAAGCCACAGGGTTCCACCATCAAGCCTCACTCATGTTGCCAGGCCACAGGGTTCCACCATCAAGCCTCACTCATGTTCCCAAGCCTGAGGGTTCCACTATCAAACCTCAATCATGTTGCCAGGCCACAGGTTTCAACCATCAAACCTCAGTCATGTTCCCAGTAAACAGGGCTCCAGAATCAAACCAATGTCAAGTTCCCACGCCACGGGGTTCCAGTATCAGGCCTCAGTCATGTTCCCCGTGCACAGGGTGCCACAATCAAACTCAGTCATGTTGCCAGGCCACAGGTTTCTGCCATCACACCTCAGTCAAGTTGCCAGACCACAGGTTTCCAGAATCAAGCCTCAGTCATTTTGCCAGGCCATAGTGTTCCACCATCAAACCTCAGTCATCATCCCAAGCCACATGTTTCCACAATGAAACCTCAGTCATTTTCCCAGGCTACAGGCTTCCAGAATCAAACCTCAGTCATATTCCCAGGACACATGGTTCCAGAATCAAACCTGAGTCATGTTCGCAGGCCACAGGTTTCAGCAATCAAACCTCAGTCATGTTCCCAGGACACAGGTGTCCAGAATCAAACCTCAGTCATGTTCCCAGGGAACAGGTTTCCAGAAACAAACCTCAGTCATGTTCCCAAGGCACAGGGTTCCAGAATCAAACCTCAGTCTTCTTCCCAGGAAACAGGTTTCCAGAATCAACCCGATATCATGTTCCCTAGCCACATTCTTCCAGAATCAAACCTCAATCATGTTGCCAGGCCACAGGTTTCCACCATCAAACCTCAGGCATGTTCCCAGGCCACAGGGTTCCAGAATCAAACCGTTCTCATGTTCCCAGGCCACAGGGTTCCAGAATCCACCGTTGTCATTTTCCCAGGCCACAAGATTCCAGAATCAATCCTCAGTTATGTTCCCAGGCTACAGGGTTCCAGAATAGAACCTCAGTCATGTTCCCAGTCCACAGGGTTCCAGAACCGAGGCTCAGTCAGGTTCCCGGGGCACAGTATTCCACAATCTAAACAGATGTCATGTTCCCAGGCCTCAGGGTTCCAGAATCCACCGATGTCATGTTCCCAGGCCACAGGGTTCCAGAATCAATCCTCAGTTATGTTCCCAGGCTACAGGGTTCCAGAATAAAACCTCAGTCATGTTCCCAGTCCACAGGGTTCCAGAACCAAGGCTCAGTCAGGTTCCCGGGGCACAGTATTCCACAATCTAAATAGATGTCATGTTCCCAGGCCACAGTGTTCCAGAATCACGCCTCAGTCATGTTCCCAGGCTACAGGGATCCAGAATCAAACTTCAGTCATGTTGCCAGGCCATAGGGTACCACCATCAAACCTCAGTCATATTCCCAGGCCACAGGTTTCCAGAATCAAACCGATTTCATGTTCCCAGGCAACAGGGTACCGGAATCCAAACCGATGTCATGTTCCCAGGCCACAGGATTCCACACTCTAACATCAGTCATCTTCCCAGGCCAATGGTTTCCAGAATCAAACCTCAGTCATATTCCCAGGCCACATGGTTCCAGAATCAAACCTCAGTTGTGTTCCCAGGACACAGGGTTCCAGAATAAAACCTCAGTCATGTTCCCTGGACACAGGTTTCAGAAATAAAATCCCAGTCATGTTCCCAGGCCACAGGGTTCCACAATTAAACCTCAGTCATATTCCCAGGCCAGAGGGTTCCACAATCAAACCTCAGTTCTGTTGCCAGACCACGGTTCCACCATCAAGCCTCAGTCATGTTCCCAGGGAACAGGCTTCCAGAAACAAACCTCAGTCATGTTCCCAAGGCACAGGGTTCCAGAATCAAACCTCAGTCTTGTTCCCAGGACACAGGTTGCCAGAATCAACCCGATATCATGTTCCCTAGCCACAGTCTTCCAGAATCAAACCTCTGTCCTGTTGCCAGGCCACAGGTTTCCACCATCAAACCTCAGGCATGTTCCCAGGCCACAGGGTTCCAGAATCCACCGATGTCATGTTCCCAGGCCACAGGATTCCACACTCTAACATCAGTCATCTTCCCAGTCCAATGGTTTCCAGAATCAAACCTCAGTCATATTCCCAGGCCACATGGTTCCAGAATAAAACCTCAGTCATGTTCCCTGGACACAGGTTTCAGAAATAAACTCCCAGTCATGTTCCCAGGCCACAGGGTTTCACAATTAAACCTCAGTCATATTCCCAGGCCAGAGGGTTCCACAATCAAGCCTCTGTCCTGTTGCTAGGCCACGGTTCCACCATCAAGCCTCAGTCATGTTCCCAGGAAAGACTGTTCCACAATCAAACCTAAGTCATCTTGCCAAGCCACAGGGTTCCACCATCAAGCCTCACTCATGTTGCCAGGCCACAGGGTTCCACCATCAAGCCTCACTCATGTTCCCAAGCCTGAGGGTTCCACTATCAAACCTCAATCATGTTGCCAGGCCACAGGTGTCAACCATCAAACCTCAGTCATGTTCCCAGTAAACAGGGTTCCAGAATCAAACCAATGTCAAGTTCCCACGCCACGGGGTTCCAGTATCAGGCCTCAGTAATGTTCCCCGTGCACAGGGTGCCACAATCAAACTCAGTCATGCTGCCAGTCCACAGGTTTCTGCCATCACACCTCAGTCAAGTTGCCAGGCCACCGGGTTCCAGAATCAAGCCTCAGTCATTTTGCCAGGCCATAGTGTTCCACCATCAAACCTCAGTCATGATCCCAAGCCACATGTTTCCACAATGAAACCTCAGTCATTTTCCCAGGCCAAAGGTTTCCAGAATCATACCTCAGTCATATTCCCAGGACACATGGTTCCAGAATCAAACCTGAGTCATGTTCGCAGGCCACAGGTTTCAGCAATCAAACCTCAGTCATGTTCCCAGGACACAGGTGTCCAGAATCAAACCTCAGTCATGTTCCCAGGGAACAGGTTTCCAGAAACAAACCTCAGTCATGTTCCCAAGGCAAAGGGTTCCAGAATCAAACCTCAGTCTTGTTCCCAGGACACAGGTTTCCAGAATCAACCCGATATCATGTTCCCTAGCCACAGTCTTCCAGAATCAAACCTCAGTCATGTTGCCAGGCCACAGGTTTCCACCATCAAACCTCAGGCATGTTCCCAGGCCACAGGGTTCCAGAATCAAACCGTTCTCATGTTCCCAGGCCACAGGGTTCCAGAATCCACCGTTGTCATTTTCCCAGGCCACAATATTCCAGAATCAATCCTCAGTTATGTTCCCAGGCTACAGGGTTCCAGAATAGAACCTCAGTCATGTTCCCAGTCCACAGGGTTCCAGAACCGAGGCTCAGTCAGGTTCCCGGGGCACAGTATTCCACAATCTAAACAGATGTCATGTTCCCAGGCCTCAGGGTTCCAGAATCCACCGATGTCATGTTCCGAGGCCACAGGGTTCCAGAATCAATCCTCAGTTATGTTCCCAGGCTACAGGGTTCCAGAATAAAACCTCAGTCATGTTCCCAGTCCACAGGGTTCCAGAACCAAGGCTCAGTCAGGTTCCCGGGGCACAGTATTCCACAATCTAAATAGATGTCATGTTCCCAGGCCACAGTGTTCAAGAATCACGCCTCAGTCATGTTCCCAGGCCACAGGGATCCAGAATCAAACTTCAGTCATGTTGCCAGGCAGTAGGGTACCACCATCAAACCTCAGTCATATTCCCAGGCCACAGGTTTCCAGAATCAAACCGATTTCATGTTCCCAGGCAACAGGGTACCGGAATCCAAACCGATGTCATGTTCCCAGGCCACAGGATTCCACACTCTAACATCAGTCATCTTCCCAGGCCAATGGTTTCCAGAATCAAACCTCAGTCATATTCCCAGGCCACATGGTTGCAGAATCAAACCTCAGTTGTGTTCCCAGGACACAGGGTTCCAGAATAAAACCTCAGTCATGTTCCCTGGACACAGGTTTCAGAAATAAAATCCCAGTCATGTTCCCAGGCCACAGGGTTCCACAATTAAACCTCAGTCATATTCCCAGGCCAGAGGGTTCCACAATCAAACCTCTGTCCTTTTGCTAGGCCACGGTTCCACCATCAAGCCTCAGTCATGTTCCCAGGAAAGACTGTTCCACAATCAAACCTAAGTCATCTTGCCAAGCCACAGGTTTCCACCATCAAGCCTCACTCATGTTGCCTGGCCACAGGGTTCCAGAATCAAACCTCAGTCTTGTTCCCAGGACACAGGTTTACAGAATCAACCCGATATCATGTTCCCTAGCCACAGTCTTCCAGAATCAAACCTCAGTCATGTTGCCAGGCCACAGGTTTCCACCATCAAACCTCAGGCATGTTCCCAGGCCACAGGGTTCCAGAATCAAACCGTTCTCATGTTCCCAGGCCACAGGGTTCCAGAATCCACCGTTGTCATTTTCCCAGGCCACAAGATTCCAGAATCAATCCTCAGTTATGTTCCCAGGCTACAGGGTTCCAGAATAAAACCTCAGTCATGTTCCCAGTCCACAGGGTTCCAGAACCGAGGCTCAGTCAGTTTCCCGGGGCACAGTATTCCACAATCTAAACAGACGTCATGTTCCCAGGCCTCAGGGTTCCAGAATCCACCGATGTCATGTTCCCAGGCCACAGGGTTCCAGAATCAATCCTCAGTTATGTTCCCAGGCTACAGGGTTCCAGAATAAAACCTCAGTCATGTTCCCAGTCCACAGGGTTCCAGAACCAAGGCTCAGTCAGGTTCCCGGGGCACAGTATTCCACAATCTAAATAGATGTCATGTTCCCAGGACACAGTGTTCCAGAATCACGCCTCAGTCATGTTCCCAGGCTACAGGGATCCAGAATCAAACTTCAGTCATGTTGCCAGGCCATAGGGTACCACCATCAAACCTCAGTCATATTCCCAGGCCACAGGTTTCCAGAATCAAACCGATTTCATGTTCCCAGGCAACAGGGTACCGGAATCCAAACCGATGTCATGTTCCCAGGCCACAGGATTCCACACTCTAACATCAGTCATCTTCCCAGGCCAATGGTTTCCAGAATCAAACCTCAGTCATATTCCCAGGCCACATGGTTCCAGAATCAAACCTCAGTTGTGTTCCCAGGACACAGGGTTCCAGAATAAAACCTCAGTCATGTTCCCTGGACACAGGTTTCAGAAATAAAATCCCAGTCATGTTCCCAGGCCACAGGGTTCCACAATTAAACCTCAGTTCTGTTGCCAGACCACGGTTCCACCATCAAGCCTCAGTCATGTTCCCAGGGAACAGGCTTCCAGAAACAAACCTCAGTCATGTTCCCAAGGCACAGGGTTCCAGAATCAAACCTCAGTCTTGTTCCCAGGACACAGGTTGCCAGAATCAACCCGATATCATGTTCCCTAGCCACAGTCTTCCAGAATCAAACCTCTGTCCTGTTGCCAGGCCACAGGTTTCCACCATCAAACCTCAGGCATGTTCCCAGGCCACAGGGTTCCAGAATCCACCGATGTCATGTTCCCAGGCCACAGGATTCCACACTCTAACATCAGTCATCTTCCCAGGCCAATGGTTTCCAGAATCAAACCTCAGTCATATTCCCAGGCCACATGGTTCCAGAATAAAACCTCAGTCATGTTCCCTGGACACAGGTTTCAGAAATAAACTCCCAGTCATGTTCCCAGGCCACAGGGTTTCACAATTAAACCTCAGTCATATTCCCAGGCCAGAGGGTTCCACAATCAAGTCTCTGTCCTGCTGCTAGGCCACGGTTCCACCATCAAGCCTCAGTCATGTTCCCAGGAAAGACTGTTCCACAATCAAACCTAAGTCATCTTGCCAAGCCACAGGGTTCCACCATCAAGCCTCACTCATGTTGCCAGGCCACAGGGTTCCACCATCAAGCCTCACTCATGTTCCCAAGCCTGAGGGTTCCACTATCAAACCTCAATCATGTTGCCAGGCCACAGGTGTCAACCATCAAACCTCAGTCATGTTCCCAGTAAACAGGGTTCCAGAATCAAACCAATGTCAAGTTCCCACGCCACGGGGTTCCAGTATCAGGCCTCAGTAATGTTCCCCGTGCACAGGGTGCCACAATCAAACTCAGTCATGCTGCCAGTCCACAGGTTTCTGCCATCACACCTCAGTCAAGTTGCCAGGCCACCGGGTTCCAGAATCAAGCCTCAGTCATTTTGCCAGGCCATTGTGTTCCACCATCAAACCTCAGTCATGATCCCAAGCCACATGTTTCCACAATGAAACCTCAGTCATTTTCCCAGGCCAAAGGTTTCCAGAATCATACCTCAGTCATATTCCCAGGACACATGGTTCCAGAATCAAACCTGAGTCATGTTCGCAGGCCACAGGTTTCAGCAATCAAACCTCAGTCATGTTCCCAGGACACAGGTGTCCAGAATCAAACCTCAGTCATGTTCCCAGGGAACAGGTTTCCAGAAACAAACCTCAGTCATGTTCCCAAGGCAAAGGGTTCCAGAATCAAACCTCAGTCTTGTTCCCAGGACACAGGTTTCCAGAATCAACCCGATATCATGTTCCCTAGCCACAGTCTTCCAGAATCAAACCTCAATCATGTTGCCAGGCCACGGGTTTCCACCATCAAACCTCAGGCATGTTCCCAGGCCACAGGGTTCCAGAATCAAACCGTTCTCATGTTCCCAGGCCACAGGGTTCCAGAATCCACCGTTGTCATTTTCCCAGGCCACAAGATTCCAGAATCAATCCTCAGTTATGTTCCCAGGCTACAGGGTTCCAGAATAGAACCTCAGTCATGTTCCCAGTCCACAGGGTTCCAGAACCGAGGCTCAGTCAGGTTCCCGGGGCACAGTATTCCACAATCTAAACAGATGTCATGTTCCCAGGCCTCAGGGTTCCAGAATCCACCGATATCATGTTCCGAGGCCACAGGGTTCCAGAATCAATCCTCAGTTATGTTCCCAGGCTACAGGGTTCCAGAATAAAACCTCAGTCATGTTCCCAGTCCACAGGGTTCCAGAACCAAGGCTCAGTCAGGTTCCCGGGGCACAGTATTCCACAATCTAAATAGATGTCATGTTCCCAGGCCACAGTGTTCAAGAATCACGCCTCAGTCATGTTCCCAGGCCACAGGGATCCAGAATCAAACTTCAGTCATGTTGCCAGGCAGTAGGGTACCACCATCAAACCTCAGTCATATTCCCAGGCCACAGGTTTCCAGAATCAAACCGATTTCATGTTCCCAGGCAACAGGGTACCGGAATCCAAACCGATGTCATGTTCCCAGGCCACAGGATTCCACACTCTAACATCAGTCATCTTCCCAGGCCAATGGTTTCCAGAATCAAACCTCAGTCATATTCCCAGGCCACATGGTTGCAGAATCAAACCTCAGTTGTGTTCCCAGGACACAGGGTTCCAGAATAAAACCTCAGTCATGTTCCCTGGACACAGGTTTCAGAAATAAAATCCCAGTCATGTTCCCAGGCCACAGGGTTCCACAATTAAACCTCAGTCATATTCCCAGGCCAGAGGGTTCCACAATCAAACCTCTGTCCTTTTGCTAGGCCACGGTTCCACCATCAAGCCTCAGTCATGTTCCCAGGAAAGACT
This sequence comes from Balaenoptera physalus, assembly GCF_965194825.1. Classification (NCBI taxonomy): domain Eukaryota; kingdom Metazoa; phylum Chordata; class Mammalia; order Artiodactyla; family Balaenopteridae; genus Balaenoptera; species Balaenoptera physalus. The sequence goes on along the minus strand of NW_028125977.1, from coordinate 187,292 downwards.
GTTCCACAATCAAACCTAAGTCATCTTGCCAAGCCACAGGTTTCCACCATCAAGCCTCACTCATGTTGCCTGGCCACAGGGTTCCAGAATCAAACCTCAGTCTTGTTCCCAGGACACAGGTTTACAGAATCAACCCGATATCATGTTCCCTAGCCACAGTCTTCCAGAATCAAACCTCAGTCATGTTGCCAGGCCACAGGTTTCCACCATCAAACCTCAGGCATGTTCCCAGGCCACAGGGTTCCAGAATCAAACCGTTCTCATGTTCCCAGGCCACAGGGTTCCAGAATCCACCGTTGTCATTTTCCCAGGCCACAAGATTCCAGAATCAATCCTCAGTTATGTTCCCAGGCTACAGGGTTCCAGAATAAAACCTCAGTCATGTTCCCAGTCCACAGGGTTCCAGAACCGAGGCTCAGTCAGTTTCCCGGGGCACAGTATTCCACAATCTAAACAGACGTCATGTTCCCAGGCCTCAGGGTTCCAGAATCCACCGATGTCATGTTCCCAGGCCACAGGGTTCCAGAATCAATCCTCAGTTATGTTCCCAGGCTACAGGGTTCCAGAATAAAACCTCAGTCATGTTCCCAGTCCACAGGGTTCCAGAACCAAGGCTCAGTCAGGTTCCCGGGGCACAGTATTCCACAATCTAAATAGATGTCATGTTCCCAGGCCACAGTTTTCCAGAATCACGCCTCAGTCACGTTCCCAGGCCACAGGGATCCAGAATCAAACTTCAGTCATGTTGCCAGGCGATAGGGTACCACCATCAAACCTCAGTCATATTCCCAGGCCACAGGTTTCCAGAATCAAACCGATTTCATGTTCCCAGGCAACAGGGTACCGGAATCCAAACCGATGTCATGTTCCCAGGCCACAGGATTCCACGCTCTAACATCAGTCATCTTCCCAGGCCAATGGTTTCCAGAATCAAACCTCAGTCATATTCCCAGGCCACATGGTTCCAGAATCAAACCTCAGTTGTGTTCCCAGGACACAGGGTTCCAGAATAAAACCTCAGTCATGTTCCCTGGACACAGGTTTCAGAAATAAAATCCCAGTCATGTTCCCAGGCCACAGGGTTCCACAATTAAACCTCAGTCATATTCCCAGGCCAGAGGGTTCCACAATCAAACCTCAGTTCTGTTGCCAGACCACGGTTCCACCATCAAGCCTCAGTCATGTTCCCAGGGAACAGGCTTCCAGAAACAAACCTCAGTCATGTTCCCAAGGCACAGGGTTCCAGAATCAAACCTCAGTCTTGTTCCCAGGACACAGGTTGCCAGAATCAACCCGATATCATGTTCCCTAGCCACAGTCTTCCAGAATCAAACCTCAGTCCTGTTGCCAGGCCACAGGTTTCCACCATCAAACCTCAGGCATGTTCCCAGGCCACAGGGTTCCAGAATCCACCGATGTCATGTTCCCAGGCCACAGGATTCCACACTCTAACATCAGTCATCTTCCCAGTCCAATGGTTTCCAGAATCAAACCTCAGTCATATTCCCAGGCCACATGGTTCCAGAATAAAACCTCAGTCATGTTCCCTGGACACAGGTTTCAGAAATAAACTCCCAGTCATGTTCCCAGGCCACAGGGTTTCACAATTAAACCTCAGTCATATTCCCAGGCCATAGGGTTCCACAATCAAGCCTCTGTCCTGTTGCTAGGCCACGGTTCCACCATCAAGCCTCAGTCATGTTCCCAGGAAAGACTGTTCCACAATCAAACCTAAGTCATCTTGCCAAGCCACAGGGTTCCACCATCAAGCCTCACTCATGTTGCCAGGCCACAGGGTTCCACCATCAAGCCTCACTCATGTTCCCAAGCCTGAGGGTTCCACTATCAAACCTCAATCATGTTGCCAGGCCACAGGTGTCAACCATCAAACCTCAGTCATGTTCCCAGTAAACAGGGTTCCAGAATCAAACCAATGTCAAGTTCCCACGCCACGGGGTTCCAGTATCAGGCCTCAGTAATGTTCCCCGTGCACAGGGTGCCACAATCAAACTCAGTCATGCTGCCAGTCCACAGGTTTCTGCCATCACACCTCAGTCAAGTTGCCAGGCCACCGGGTTCCAGAATCAAGCCTCAGTCATTTTGCCAGGCCATAGTGTTCCACCATCAAACCTCAGTCATGATCCCAAGCCACATGTTTCCACAATGAAACCTCAGTCATTTTCCCAGGCCAAAGGTTTCCAGAATCATACCTCAGTCATATTCCCAGGACACATGGTTCCAGAATCAAACCTGAGTCATGTTCGCAGGCCACAGGTTTCAGCAATCAAACCTCAGTCATGTTCCCAGGACACAGGTGTCCAGAATCAAACCTCAGTCATGTTCCCAGGGAACAGGTTTCCAGAAACAAACCTCAGTCATGTTCCCAAGGCAAAGGGTTCCAGAATCAAACCTCAGTCTTGTTCCCAGGACACAGGTTTCCAGAATCAACCCGATATCATGTTCCCTAGCCACAGTCTTCCAGAATCAAACCTCAGTCATGTTGCCAGGCCACAGGTTTCCACCATCAAACCTCAGGCATGTTCCCAGGCCACAGGGTTCCAGAATCAAACCGTTCTCATGTTCCCAGGCCACAGGGTTCCAGAATCCACCGTTGTCATTTTCCCAGGCCACAATATTCCAGAATCAATCCTCAGTTATGTTCCCAGGCTACAGGGTTCCAGAATAGAACCTCAGTCATGTTCCCAGTCCACAGGGTTCCAGAACCGAGGCTCAGTCAGGTTCCCGGGGCACAGTATTCCACAATCTAAACAGATGTCATGTTCCCAGGCCTCAGGGTTCCAGAATCCACCGATGTCATGTTCCGAGGCCACAGGGTTCCAGAATCAATCCTCAGTTATGTTCCCAGGCTACAGGGTTCCAGAATAAAACCTCAGTCATGTTCCCAGTCCACAGGGTTCCAGAACCAAGGCTCAGTCAGGTTCCCGGGGCACAGTATTCCACAATCTAAATAGATGTCATGTTCCCAGGCCACAGTGTTCAAGAATCACGCCTCAGTCATGTTCCCAGGCCACAGGGATCCAGAATCAAACTTCAGTCATGTTGCCAGGCAGTAGGGTACCACCATCAAACCTCAGTCATATTCCCAGGCCACAGGTTTCCAGAATCAAACCGATTTCATGTTCCCAGGCAACAGGGTACCGGAATCCAAACCGATGTCATGTTCCCAGGCCACAGGATTCCACACTCTAACATCAGTCATCTTCCCAGGCCAATGGTTTCCAGAATCAAACCTCAGTCATATTCCCAGGCCACATGGTTGCAGAATCAAACCTCAGTTGTGTTCCCAGGACACAGGGTTCCAGAATAAAACCTCAGTCATGTTCCCTGGACACAGGTTTCAGAAATAAAATCCCAGTCATGTTCCCAGGCCACAGGGTTCCACAATTAAACCTCAGTCATATTCCCAGGCCAGAGGGTTCCACAATCAAACCTCTGTCCTTTTGCTAGGCCACGGTTCCACCATCAAGCCTCAGTCATGTTCCCAGGAAAGACTGTTCCACAATCAAACCTAAGTCATCTTGCCAAGCCACAGGTTTCCACCATCAAGCCTCACTCATGTTGCCTGGCCACAGGGTTCCAGAATCAAACCTCAGTCTTGTTCCCAGGACACAGGTTTACAGAATCAACCCGATATCATGTTCCCTAGCCACAGTCTTCCAGAATCAAACCTCAGTCATGTTGCCAGGCCACAGGTTTCCACCATCAAACCTCAGGCATGTTCCCAGGCCACAGGGTTCCAGAATCAAACCGTTCTCATGTTCCCAGGCCACAGGGTTCCAGAATCCACCGTTGTCATTTTCCCAGGCCACAAGATTCCAGAATCAATCCTCAGTTATGTTCCCAGGCTACAGGGTTCCAGAATAAAACCTCAGTCATGTTCCCAGTCCACAGGGTTCCAGAACCGAGGCTCAGTCAGTTTCCCGGGGCACAGTATTCCACAATCTAAACAGACGTCATGTTCCCAGGCCTCAGGGTTCCAGAATCCACCGATGTCATGTTCCCAGGCCACAGGGTTCCAGAATCAATCCTCAGTTATGTTCCCAGGCTACAGGGTTCCAGAATAAAACCTCAGTCATGTTCCCAGTCCACAGGGTTCCAGAACCAAGGCTCAGTCAGGTTCCCGGGGCACAGTATTCCACAATCTAAATAGATGTCATGTTCCCAGGCCACAGTGTTCCAGAATCACGCCTCAGTCATGTTCCCAGGCTACAGGGATCCAGAATCAAACTTCAGTCATGTTGCCAGGCCATAGGGTACCACCATCAAACCTCAGTCATATTCCCAGGCCACAGGTTTCCAGAATCAAACCGATTTCATGTTCCCAGGCAACAGGGTACCGGAATCCAAACCGATGTCATGTTCCCAGGCCACAGGATTCCACACTCTAACATCAGTCATCTTCCCAGGCCAATGGTTTCCAGAATCAAACCTCAGTCATATTCCCAGGCCACATGGTTCCAGAATCAAACCTCAGTTGTGTTCCCAGGACACAGGGTTCCAGAATAAAACCTCAGTCATGTTCCCTGGACACAGGTTTCAGAAATAAAATCCCAGTCATGTTCCCAGGCCACAGGGTTCCACAATTAAACCTCAGTCATATTCCCAGGCCAGAGGGTTCCACAATCAAACCTCAGTTCTGTTGCCAGACCACGGTTCCACCATCAAGCCTCAGTCATGTTCCCAGGGAACAGGCTTCCAGAAACAAACCTCAGTCATGTTCCCAAGGCACAGGGTTCCAGAATCAAACCTCAGTCTTGTTCCCAGGACACAGGTTGCCAGAATCAACCCGATATCATGTTCCCTAGCCACAGTCTTCCAGAATCAAACCTCTGTCCTGTTGCCAGGCCACAGGTTTCCACCATCAAACCTCAGGCATGTTCCCAGGCCACAGGGTTCCAGAATCCACCGATGTCATGTTCCCAGGCCACAGGATTCCACACTCTAACATCAGTCATCTTCCCAGGCCAATGGTTTCCAGAATCAAACCTCAGTCATATTCCCAGGCCACATGGTTCCAGAATAAAACCTCAGTCATGTTCCCTGGACACAGGTTTCAGAAATAAACTCCCAGTCATGTTCCCAGGCCACAGGGTTTCACAATTAAACCTCAGTCATATTCCCAGGCCAGAGGGTTCCACAATCAAGCCTCTGTGCTGCTGCTAGGCCACGGTTCCACCATCAAGCCTCAGTCATGTTCCCAGGAAAGACTGTTCCACAATCAAACCTAAGTCATCTTGCCAAGCCACAGGGTTCCACCATCAAGCCTCACTCATGTTGCCAGGCCACAGGGTTCCACCATCAAGCCTCACTCATGTTCCCAAGCCTGAGGGTTCCACTATCAAACCTCAATCATGTTGCCAGGCCACAGGTGTCAACCATCAAACCTCAGTCATGTTCCCAGTAAACAGGGTTCCAGAATCAAACCAATGTCAAGTTCCCACGCCACGGGGTTCCAGTATCAGGCCTCAGTAATGTTCCCCGTGCACAGGGTGCCACAATCAAACTCAGTCATGCTGCCAGTCCACAGGTTTCTGCCATCACACCTCAGTCAAGTTGCCAGGCCACCGGGTTCCAGAATCAAGCCTCAGTCATTTTGCCAGGCCATTGTGTTCCACCATCAAACCTCAGTCATGATCCCAAGCCACATGTTTCCACAATGAAACCTCAGTCATTTTCCCAGGCCAAAGGTTTCCAGAATCATACCTCAGTCATATTCCCAGGACACATGGTTCCAGAATCAAACCTGAGTCATGTTCGCAGGCCACAGGTTTCAGCAATCAAACCTCAGTCATGTTCCCAGGACACAGGTGTCCAGAATCAAACCTCAGTCATGTTCCCAGGGAACAGGTTTCCAGAAACAAACCTCAGTCATGTTCCCAAGGCAAAGGGTTCCAGAATCAAACCTCAGTCTTGTTCCCAGGACACAGGTTTCCAGAATCAACCCGATATCATGTTCCCTAGCCACAGTCTTCCAGAATCAAACCTCAATCATGTTGCCAGGCCACGGGTTTCCACCATCAAACCTCAGGCATGTTCCCAGGCCACAGGGTTCCAGAATCAAACCGTTCTCATGTTCCCAGGCCACAGGGTTCCAGAATCCACCGTTGTCATTTTCCCAGGCCACAAGATTCCAGAATCAATCCTCAGTTATGTTCCCAGGCTACAGGGTTCCAGAATAGAACCTCAGTCATGTTCCCAGTCCACAGGGTTCCAGAACCGAGGCTCAGTCAGGTTCCCGGGGCACAGTATTCCACAATCTAAACAGATGTCATGTTCCCAGGCCTCAGGGTTCCAGAATCCACCGATGTCATGTTCCGAGGCCACAGGGTTCCAGAATCAATCCTCAGTTATGTTCCCAGGCTACAGGGTTCCAGAATAAAACCTCAGTCATGTTCCCAGTCCACAGGGTTCCAGAACCAAGGCTCAGTCAGGTTCCCGGGGCACAGTATTCCACAATCTAAATAGATGTCATGTTCCCAGGCCACAGTGTTCAAGAATCACGCCTCAGTCATGTTCCCAGGCCACAGGGATCCAGAATCAAACTTCAGTCATGTTGCCAGGCAGTAGGGTACCACCATCAAACCTCAGTCATATTCCCAGGCCACAGGTTTCCAGAATCAAACCGATTTCATGTTCCCAGGCAACAGGGTACCGGAATCCAAACCGATGTCATGTTCCCAGGCCACAGGATTCCACACTCTAACATCAGTCATCTTCCCAGGCCAATGGTTTCCAGAATCAAACCTCAGTCATATTCCCAGGCCACATGGTTGCAGAATCAAACCTCAGTTGTGTTCCCAGGACACAGGGTTCCAGAATAAAACCTCAGTCATGTTCCCTGGACACAGGTTTCAGAAATAAAATCCCAGTCATGTTCCCAGGCCACAGGGTTCCACAATTAAACCTCAGTCATATTCCCAGGCCAGAGGGTTCCACAATCAAACCTCAGTTCTGTTGCCAGACCACGGTTCCACCGTCAAGCCTCAGTCATGTTCCCAGGGAACAGGCTTCCAGAAACAAACCTCAGTCATGTTCCCAAGGCACAGGGTTCCAGAATCAAACCTCAGTCTTGTTCCCAGGACACAGGTTGCCAGGATCAACCCGATATCATGTTCCCTAGCCACAGTCTTCAAGAATCAAACCTCAGTCCTGTTGCCAGGCCACAGGTTTCCACCATCAAACCTCAGGCATGTTCCCAGGCCACAGGGTTCCAGAATCCACCGATGTCATGTTCCCAGGCCACAGGATTCCACACTCTAACATCAGTCATCTTCCCAGGCCAATGGTTTCCAGAATCAAACCTCAGTCATATACCCAGGCCACATGGTTCCAGAATAAAACCTCAGTCATGTTCCCTGGACACAGGTTTCAGAAATAAACTCCCAGTCATGTTCCCAGGCCACAGGGTTCCACAATTAAACCTCAGTCATATTCCCAGGCCAGAGGGATCCACAATCAAACCTCTGTCCTGTTGCTAGGCCACGGTTCCACCATCAAGCCTCAGTCATGTTCCCAGGAAAGACTGTTCCACAGTCAAACCTAAGTCATCTTGCCAAGCCACAGGGTTCCACCATCAAGCCTCACTCATGTTGCCAGGCCACAGGGTTCCACCATCAAGCCTCACTCATGTTCCCAAGCCTGAGGGTTCCACTATCAAACCTCAATCATGTTGCCAGGCCACAGGTTTCAACCATCAAACCTCAGTCATGTTCCCAGTAAACAGGGCTCCAGAATCAAACCAATGTCAAGTTCCCACGCCACGGGGTTCCAGTATCAGGCCTCACTCATGTTCCCCGTGCACAGGGTGCCACAATCAAACTCAGTCATGTTGCCAGTCCACAGGTTTCTGCCATCACACCTCAGTCAAGTTGCCAGGCCACGGGGTTCCAGAATCAAGCCTCAGTCATTTTGCCAGGCCATAGTGTTCCACCATCAAACCTCAGTCATGATCCCAAGCCACATGTTTCCACAATGAAACCTCAGTCATTTTCCCAGGCCAAAGGTTTCCAGAATCAAACCTCAGTCATATTCCCAGGACACATGGTTCCAGAATCAAACCTGAGTCATGTTCGCAGGCCACAGGTTTCAGCTATCAAACCTCAGTCATGTTCCCAGGACACAGGTGTCCAGAATCAAACCTCAGTCATGTTCCCAGGGAACAGGTTTCCAGAAACAAACCTCAGTCATGTTCCCAAGGCACAGGGTTCCAGAATCAAACCTCAGTCTTGTTCCCAGGACACAGGTTTCCAGAATCAACCCGATATCATGTTCCCTAGCCACAGTCTTCCAGAATCAAACCTCAGTCATGTTGCCAGGCCACAGGTTTCCACCATCAAACCTCAGGCATGTTCCCAGGCCACAGGGTTCCAGAATCAAACCGTTCTCATGTTCCCAGGCCACAGGGTTCCAGAATCCACCGTTGTCATTTTCCCAGGCCACAAGATTCCAGAATCAATCCTCAGTTATGTTCCCAGGCTACAGGGTTCCAGAATAAAACCTCAGTCATGTTCCCAGTCCACAGGGTTCCAGAACCGAGGCTCAGTCAGGTTCCCGGGGCACAGTATTCCACAATCTAAACAGACGTCATGTTCCCAGGCCTCAGGGTTCCAGAATCCACCGATGTCATGTTCCCAGGCCACAGGGTTCCAGAATCAATCCTCAGTTATGTTCCCAGGCTACAGGGTTCCAGAATAAAACCTCAGTCATGTTCCCAGTCCACAGGGTTCCAGAACCGAGGCTCAGTCAGGTTCCCGGGGCACAGTATTCCACAATCTAAACAGATGTCATGTTCCCAGGCCTCAGGGTTCCAGAATCCACCGATGTCATGTTCCCAGGCCACAGGGTTCCAGAATCAATCCTCAGTTATGTTCCCAGGCTACAGGGTTCCAGAATAAAACCTCAGTCATGTTCCCAGTCCACAGGGTTCCAGAACCAAGGCTCAGTCAGGTTCCCGGGGCACAGTATTCCACAATCTAAATAGATGTCATGTTCCCAGGCCACAGTGTTCCAGAATCACGCCTCAGTCATGTTCCCAGGCCACAGGGATCCAGAATCAAACTTCAGTCATGTTGCCAGGCTATAGGGTACCACCATCAAACCTCAGTCACATTCCCAGGCCACAGGTTTCCAGAATCAAACCGATTTCATGTTCCCAGGCAACAGGGTACCGGAATCCAAACCGATGTCATGTTCCCAGGCCACAGGATTCCACACTCTAACATCAGTCATCTTCCCAGGCCAATGGTTTCCAGAATCAAACCTCAGTCATATTCCCAGGCCACATGGTTGCAGAATCAAACCTCAGTTGTGTTCCCAGGACACAGGGTTCCAGAATAAAACCTCAGTCATGTTCCCTGGACACAGGTTTCAGAAATAAAATCCCAGTCATGTTCCCAGGCCACAGGGTTCCACAATTAAACCTCAGTCATATTCCCAGGCCAGAGGGTTCCACAATCAAACCTCAGTTCTGTTGCCAGACCACGGTTCCACCGTCAAGCCTCAGTCATGTTCCCAGGGAACAGGCTTCCAGAAACAAACCTCAGTCATGTTCCCAAGGCACAGGGTTCCAGAAGCAAACCTCAGTCTTGTTCCCAGGACACAGGTTGCCAGAATCAACCCGATATCATGTTCCCTAGCCACAGTCTTCAAGAATCAAACCTCAGTCCTGTTGCCAGGCCACAGGTTTCCACCATCAAACCTCAGGCATGTTCCCAGGCCACAGGGTTCCAGAATCCACCGATGTCATGTTCCCAGGCCACAGGATTCCACACTCTAACATCAGTCATCTTCCCAGGCCAATGGTTTCCAGAATCAAACCTCAGTCATATACCCAGGCCACATGGTTCCAGAATAAAACCTCAGTCATGTTCCCTGGACACAGGTTTCAGAAATAAACTCCCAGTCATGTTCCCAGGCCACAGGGTTCCACAATGAAACCTCAGTCATATTCCCAGTCCAGAGGGATCCACAATCAAACCTCTGTCCTGTTGCTAGGCCACGGTTCCACCATCAAGCCTCAGTCATGTTCCCAGGAAAGACTGTTCCACAATCAAACCTAAGTCATCTTGCCAAGCCACAGGGTTCCACCATCAAGCCTCACTCATGTTGCCAGGCCACAGGGTTCCACCATCAAGCCTCACTCATGTTCCCAAGCCTGAGGGTTCTACTATCAAACCTCAATCATGTTGCCAGGCCACAGGTGTCAACCATCAAACCTCAGTCATGTTCCCAGTAAACAGGGCTCCAGAATCAAACCAATGTCAAGTTCCCACGCCACGGGGTTCCAGTATCAGGCCTCAGTCATGTTCCCCGTGCACAGGGTGCCACAATCAAACTCAGTCATGTTGCCAGTCCACAGGTTTCTGCCATCACACCTCAGTCAAGTTGCCAGGCCACAGGGTTCCAGAATCAAGCCTCAGTCATTTTGCCAGGCCATAGTGTTCCACCATCAAACCTCAGTCATGATCCCAAGCCACATGTTTCCACAATGAAACCTCAGTCATTTTCCCAGGCCAAAGGTTTCCAGAATCAAACCTCAGTCATATTCCCAGGACACATGGTTCCAGAATCAAACCTGAGTCATGTTCGCAGGCCACAGGTTTCAGCAATCAAACCTCAGTCATGTTCCCAGGGAACAGGTTTCCAGAAACAAACCTCAGTCATGTTCCCAAGGCACAGGGTTCCAGAATCAAACCTCAGTCTTGTTCCCAGGACACAGGTTGCCAGAATCAACCCGATATCATGTTCCCTAGCCACAGTCTTCCAGAATCAAACCTCAGTCCTGTTGCCAGGCCACAGGTTTCCACCATCAAACCTCAGGCATGTTCCCAGGCCACAGGGTTCCAGAATCCACCGATGTCATGTTCCCAGGCCACAGGATTCCACACTCTAACATCAGTCATCTTCCCAGGCCAATGGTTTCCAGAATCAAACCTCAGTCATATACCCAGGCCACATGGTTTCAGAATAAAACCTCAGTCATGTTCCCAGGACACAGGTGTCCAGAATCAAACCTCAGTCATGTTCCCAGGGAACAGGTTTCCAGAAACAAACCTCAGTCATGTTCCCAAGGCACAGGGTTCCAGAATCAAGCCTCAGTCATTTTGCCAGGCCATAGTGTTCCACCATCAAACCTCAGTCATGAACCCAAGCCACATGTTTCCGTGATGAAACCTCAGTCATTTTCCCAGGCCAAAGCTTTCCAGAATCAAACCTCAGTCATATTCCCAGGACACATGGTTCCAGAATCAAACCTGAGTCATGTTCGCAGGCCACAGGTTTCAGCAATCAAACCTCAGGCATGTTCCCAGGACACAGGTGTCCAGAATCAAACCTCAGTCATGTTCCCAGGGAACAGGTTTCCAGAAACAAACCTCAGTCATGTTCCCAAGGCACAGGGTTCCAGAATCAAACCTCAGTCTTGTTCCCAGGACACAGGTTGCCAGAATCAACCCGATATCATGTTCCCTAGCCACAGTCTTCCAGAATCAAACCTCAGTCATGTTGCCAGGCCACAGGTTTCCACCATCAAACCTCAGGAATGTTCCCAGGCCACAGGGTTCCAGAATCAAACCGTTCTCATGTTCCCAGGCCTCAGGGTTCCAGAATCCACCGTTGTCATTTTCCCAGGCCACAAGATTCCAGAATCAATCCTCAGTTATGTTCCCAGGCTACAGGGTTCCAGAATAAAACCTCAGTCATTTTCCCAGTCCACAGGGTTCCAGAACCGAGGCTCAGTCAGGTTCCCGGGGCACAGTATTCCACAATCTAAACAGATGTCATGTTCCCAGGCCTCAGGGTTCCAGAATCCACCGATGTCATGTTCCCAGGCCACAGGGTTCCAGAATCAATCCTCAGTTATGTTCCCAGGCTACAGGGTTCCAGAATAAAACCTCAGTCATGTTCCCAGTCCACAGGGTTCCAGAACCAAGGCTCAGTCAGGTTCCCGGGGCACAGTATTCCACAATCTAAATAGATGTCATGTTCCCAGGCCACAGTTTTCCAGAATCACGCCTCAGTCACGTTCCCAGGCCACAGGGATCCAGAATCAAACTTCAGTCATGTTGCCAGGCCATAGGGTACCACCATCAAACCTCAGTCATATTCCCAGGCCACAGGTTTCCAGAATCAAACCGATTTCATGTTCCCAGGCAACAGGGTACCGGAATCCAAACCGATGTCATGTTCCCAGGCCACAGGATTCCACACTCTAACATCAGTCATCTTCCCAGGCCAATGGTTTCCAGAATCAAACCTCAGTCATATTCCCAGGCCACATGGTTCCAGAATCAAACCTCAGTTGTGTTCCCAGGACACAGGGTTCCAGAATAAAACCTCAGTCATGTTCCCTGGACAGAGGTTTCAGAAATAAAATCCCAGTCCTGTTCCCAGGCCACAGGGTTCCACAATCAAACCTCAGTTCTGTTGCCAGACCACGGTTCCACCATCAAGCCTCAGTCATGTTCCCAGGGAACAGGCTTCCAGAAACAAACCTCAGTCATGTTCCCAAGGCACAGGGTTCCAGAATCAAACCTCAGTCTTGTTCCCAGGACACAGGTTGCCAGAATCAACCCGATATCATGTTCCCTAGCCACAGTCTTCCAGAATCAAACCTCAGTCCTGTTGCGAGGCCACAGGTTTCCACCATCAAACCTCAGGCATGTTCCCAGGCCACAGGGTTCCAGAATCCACCGATGTCATGTTCCCAGGCCACAGGGTTCCAGAATCAATCCTCAGTTATGTTCCCAGGCTACAGGGTTCCAGAATAAAACCTCAGTCATGTTCCCAGTCCACAGGGTTCCAGAACCAAGGCTCAGTCAGGTTCCCAGGGCACAGTATTACACAATCTAAATAGATGTCATGTTCCCTGGCCACAGTGTTCCAGAATCACGCCTCAGTCATGTTCCCAGGCCACAGGGATCCAGAATCAAACTTCAGTCATGTTGCCAGGCCATAGGGTACCACCATCAAACCTCAGTCATATTCCCAGGCCACAGGTTTCCAGAATCAAACCGATTTCATGTTCGCAGGCAACAGGGTACCGGAATCCAAACCGATGTCATGTTCCCAGGCCACAGGATTCCACACTCTAACATCAGTCATCTTCCCAGGCCAATGGTTTCCAGAATCAATCCTCAGTCATATTCCCAGGCCACATGGTTCCAGAATAAAACCTCAGTCATGTTCCCTGGACACAGGTTTCAGAAATAAACTCCCAGTCATGTTCCCAGGCCACAGGGTTCCACAATTAAACCTCAGTCATATTCCCAGGCCAGAGGGTTCCACAATCAAACCTCTGTCCTGTTGCTAGGCCACGGTTCCACCATCAAGCCTCAGTCATGTTCCCAGGAAAGACTGTTCCACAATCAAACCTAAGTCATCTTGCCAAGCCACAGGGTTCCACCATCAAGCCTCACTCATGTTGCCAGGCCACAGGGTTCCACCATCAAGCCTCACTCATGTTCCCAAGCCTGAGGGTTCCACTATCAAACCTCAATCATGTTGCCAGGCCACAGGTTTCAACCATCAAACCTCAGTCATGTTCCCAGTAAACAGGGCTCCAGAATCAAACCAATGTCAAGTTCCCACGCCACGGGGTTCCAGTATCAGGCTTGAGTCATGTTCCCCGTGCACAGGGTGCCACAATCAAACTCAATCATGTTGCCAGTCCACAGGTTTCTGCCATCACACCTCAGTCAAGTTGCCAGGCCACAGGGTTTCAGTATCAAGCCTTAGTCATTTTGCCAGGCCATAGTGTTCCACCATCAAACCTCAGTCATGATCCCAAGCCACATGTTTCCACAATGAAACCTCAGTCATTTTCCCAGGCCAAAGGTTTCCAGAATAAAACCCCAGTAATATTCCCAGGACACATGTTTCCAGAATCAAACCTGAGTCAGGTTCGCAAGCCACAGGTTTCAGCAATCAAACCTCAGTCATTTTCCCAGGGAACAGGTTTCCAGAAACAAACCTCAGTCATGTTCCCAAGGCACAGGGTTCCAGAATCAAACCTCAGTCTTGTTCCCAGGACACAGGTTTCCAGAATCAACCCGATATCATGTTCCCTAGCCACAGTCTTCCAGAATCAAACCTCAGTCATGTTGCCAGGCCACAGGTTTCCACCATCAAACCTCAGGCATGTTCCCAGGCCACAGGGTTCCAGAATCAAACCGATCTCATGTTCCCAGGCCACAGGGTTCCAGAATCCACCGTTGTCATTTTCCCAGGCCACAAGATTCCAGAATCAATCCTCAGTTATGTTCCCAGGCTACAGGGTTCCAGAATAAACCCTCAGTCATGTTCCCAGTCCACAGGGTTCCAGAACCAAGGCTCATTCAGGTTCCCGGGGCACAGTATTCCACAATCTAAATAGATGTCATGTTCCCAGGCCACAGTGTTCCAGAATCACGCCTCAGTCATGTTCCCAGGCCACAGGGATCCAGAATCAAACTTCAGTCATGTTGCCAGGCCATAGGGTACCACCATCAAACCTCAGTCATATTCCCAGGCCACAGGTTTCCAGAATCAAACCGATTTCATGTTCCCAGGCAACAGGGTACCGGAATCCAAACCGATGTCATGTTCCCAGGCCACAGGAATCCACACTCTAACATCAGTCATCTTCCCAGGCCAATGGTTTCCAGAATCAAACCTCAGTCATATTCCCAGGCCACATGGTTGCAGAATCAAACCTCAGTTGTGTTCCCAGGACACAGGGTTCCAGAATAAAACCTCAGTCATGTTCCCTGGACACAGGTTTCAGAAATAAAATCCCAGTCATGTTCCCAGGCCACAGGGTTCCACAATTAAACCTCAGTCATATTCCCAGGCCAGAGGGTTCCACAATCAAACCTCAGTTCTGTTGCCAGACCACGGTTCCACCGTCAAGCCTCAGTCATGTTCCCAGGGAACAGGCTTCCAGAAACAAACCTCAGTCATGTTCCCAAGGCACAGGGTTCCAGAATCAAACCTCAGTCTTGTTCCCAGGACACAGGTTGCCAGAATCAACCCTATATCATGTTCCCTAGCCACAGTCTTCAAGAATCAAACCTCAGTCCTGTTGCCAGGCCACAGGTTTCCACCATCAAACCTCAGGCATGTTCCCAGGCCACAGGGTTCCAGAATCCACCGATGTCATGTTCCCAGGCCACAGGATTCCACACTCTAACATCAGTCATCTTCCCAGGCCAATGGTTTCCAGAATCAAACCTCAGTCATATACCCAGGCCACATGGTTCCAGAATAAAACCTCAGTCATGTTCCCTGGACACAGGTTTCAGAAATAAACTCCCAGTCATGTTCCCAGGCCACAGGGTTCCACAATGAAACCTCAGTCATATTCCCAGGCCAGAGGGATCCACAATCAAACCTCTGTCCTGTTGCTAGGCCACGGTTCCACCATCAAGCCTCAGTCATGTTCCCAGGAAAGACTGTTCCACAATCAAACCTAAGTCATCTTGCCAAGCCACAGGGTTCCACCATCAAGCCTCACTCATGTTGCCAGGCCACAGGGTTCCACCATCAAGCCTCACTCATGTTCCCAAGCCTGAGGGTTCCACTATCAAACCTCAATCATGTTGCCAGGCCACAGGTTTCAACCATCAAACCTCAGTCATGTTCCCAGTAAACAGGGCTCCAGAATCAAACCAATGTCAAGTTCCCACGCCACGGGGTTCCAGTATCAGGCCTCAGTCATGTTCCCCGTGCACAGGGTGCCACAATCAAACTCAGTCATGTTGCCAGGCCACAGGTTTCTGCCATCACACCTCAGTCAAGTTGCCAGACCACAGGTTTCCAGAATCAAGCCTCAGTCATTTTGCCAGGCCATAGTGTTCCACCATCAAACCTCAGTCATCATCCCAAGCCACATGTTTCCACAATGAAACCTCAGTCATTTTCCCAGGCTACAGGCTTCCAGAATCAAACCTCAGTCATATTCCCAGGACACATGGTTCCAGAATCAAACCTGAGTCATGTTCGCAGGCCACAGGTTTCAGCAATCAAACCTCAGTCATGTTCCCAGGACACAGGTGTCCAGAATCAAACCTCAGTCATGTTCCCAGGGAACAGGTTTCCAGAAACAAACCTCAGTCATGTTCCCAAGGCACAGGGTTCCAGAATCAAACCTCAGTCTTCTTCCCAGGAAACAGGTTTCCAGAATCAACCCGATATCATGTTCCCTAGCCACATTCTTCCAGAATCAAACCTCAATCATGTTGCCAGGCCACAGGTTTCCACCATCAAACCTCAGGCATGTTCCCAGGCCACAGGGTTCCAGAATCAAACCGTTCTCATGTTCCCAGGCCACAGGGTTCCAGAATCCACCGTTGTCATTTTCCCAGGCCACAAGATTCCAGAATCAATCCTCAGTTATGTTCCCAGGCTACAGGGTTCCAGAATAGAACCTCAGTCATGTTCCCAGTCCACAGGGTTCCAGAACCGAGGCTCAGTCAGGTTCCCGGGGCACAGTATTCCACAATCTAAACAGATGTCATGTTCCCAGGCCTCAGGGTTCCAGAATCCACCGATGTCATGTTCCCAGGCCACAGGGTTCCAGAATCAATCCTCAGTTATGTTCCCAGGCTACAGGGTTCCAGAATAAAACCTCAGTCATGTTCCCAGTCCACAGGGTTCCAGAACCAAGGCTCAGTCAGGTTCCCGGGGCACAGTATTCCACAATCTAAATAGATGTCATGTTCCCAGGCCACAGTGTTCCAGAATCACGCCTCAGTCATGTTCCCAGGCTACAGGGATCCAGAATCAAACTTCAGTCATGTTGCCAGGCCATAGGGTACCACCATCAAACCTCAGTCATATTCCCAGGCCACAGGTTTCCAGAATCAAACCGATTTCATGTTCCCAGGCAACAGGGTACCGGAATCCAAACCGATGTCATGTTCCCAGGCCACAGGATTCCACACTCTAACATCAGTCATCTTCCCAGGCCAATGGTTTCCAGAATCAAACCTCAGTCATATTCCCAGGCCACATGGTTCCAGAATCAAACCTCAGTTGTGTTCCCAGGACACAGGGTTCCAGAATAAAACCTCAGTCATGTTCCCTGGACACAGGTTTCAGAAATAAAATCCCAGTCATGTTCCCAGGCCACAGGGTTCCACAATTAAACCTCAGTCATATTCCCAGGCCAGAGGGTTCCACAATCAAACCTCAGTTCTGTTGCCAGACCACGGTTCCACCATCAAGCCTCAGTCATGTTCCCAGGGAACAGGCTTCCAGAAACAAACCTCAGTCATGTTCCCAAGGCACAGGGTTCCAGAATCAAACCTCAGTCTTGTTCCCAGGACACAGGTTGCCAGAATCAACCCGATATCATGTTCCCTAGCCACAGTCTTCCAGAATCAAACCTCTGTCCTGTTGCCAGGCCACAGGTTTCCACCATCAAACCTCAGGCATGTTCCCAGGCCACAGGGTTCCAGAATCCACCGATGTCATGTTCCCAGGCCACAGGATTCCACACTCTAACATCAGTCATCTTCCCAGTCCAATGGTTTCCAGAATCAAACCTCAGTCATATTCCCAGGCCACATGGTTCCAGAATAAAACCTCAGTCATGTTCCCTGGACACAGGTTTCAGAAATAAACTCCCAGTCATGTTCCCAGGCCACAGGGTTTCACAATTAAACCTCAGTCATATTCCCAGGCCAGAGGGTTCCACAATCAAGCCTCTGTCCTGTTGCTAGGCCACGGTTCCACCATCAAGCCTCAGTCATGTTCCCAGGAAAGACTGTTCCACAATCAAACCTAAGTCATCTTGCCAAGCCACAGGGTTCCACCATCAAGCCTCACTCATGTTGCCAGGCCACAGGGTTCCACCATCAAGCCTCACTCATGTTCCCAAGCCTGAGGGTTCCACTATCAAACCTCAATCATGTTGCCAGGCCACAGGTGTCAACCATCAAACCTCAGTCATGTTCCCAGTAAACAGGGTTCCAGAATCAAACCAATGTCAAGTTCCCACGCCACGGGGTTCCAGTATCAGGCCTCAGTAATGTTCCCCGTGCACAGGGTGCCACAATCAAACTCAGTCATGCTGCCAGTCCACAGGTTTCTGCCATCACACCTCAGTCAAGTTGCCAGGCCACCGGGTTCCAGAATCAAGCCTCAGTCATTTTGCCAGGCCATAGTGTTCCACCATCAAACCTCAGTCATGATCCCAAGCCACATGTTTCCACAATGAAACCTCAGTCATTTTCCCAGGCCAAAGGTTTCCAGAATCATACCTCAGTCATATTCCCAGGACACATGGTTCCAGAATCAAACCTGAGTCATGTTCGCAGGCCACAGGTTTCAGCAATCAAACCTCAGTCATGTTCCCAGGACACAGGTGTCCAGAATCAAACCTCAGTCATGTTCCCAGGGAACAGGTTTCCAGAAACAAACCTCAGTCATGTTCCCAAGGCAAAGGGTTCCAGAATCAAACCTCAGTCTTGTTCCCAGGACACAGGTTTCCAGAATCAACCCGATATCATGTTCCCTAGCCACAGTCTTCCAGAATCAAACCTCAATCATGTTGCCAGGCCACAGGTTTCCACCATCAAACCTCAGGCATGTTCCCAGGCCACAGGGTTCCAGAATCAAACCGTTCTCATGTTCCCAGGCCACAGGGTTCCAGAATCCACCGTTGTCATTTTCCCAGGCCACAATATTCCAGAATCAATCCTCAGTTATGTTCCCAGGCTACAGGGTTCCAGAATAGAACCTCAGTCATGTTCCCAGTCCACAGGGTTCCAGAACCGAGGCTCAGTCAGGTTCCCGGGGCACAGTATTCCACAATCTAAACAGATGTCATGTTCCCAGGCCTCAGGGTTCCAGAATCCACCGATGTCATGTTCCGAGGCCACAGGGTTCCAGAATCAATCCTCAGTTATGTTCCCAGGCTACAGGGTTCCAGAATAAAACCTCAGTCATGTTCCCAGTCCACAGGGTTCCAAAACCAAGGCTCAGTCAGGTTCCCGGGGCACAGTATTCCACAATCTAAATAGATGTCATGTTCCCAGGCCACAGTGTTCAAGAATCACGCCTCAGTCATGTTCCCAGGCCACAGGGATCCAGAATCAAACTTCAGTCATGTTGCCAGGCAGTAGGGTACCACCATCAAACCTCAGTCATATTCCCAGGCCACAGGTTTCCAGAATCAAACCGATTTCATGTTCCCAGGCAACAGGGTACCGGAATCCAAACCGATGTCATGTTCCCAGGCCACAGGATTCCACACTCTAACATCAGTCATCTTCCCAGGCCAATGGTTTCCAGAATCAAACCTCAGTCATATTCCCAGGCCACATGGTTGCAGAATCAAACCTCAGTTGTGTTCCCAGGACACAGGGTTCCAGAATAAAACCTCAGTCATGTTCCCTGGACACAGGTTTCAGAAATAAAATCCCAGTCATGTTCCCAGGCCACAGGGTTCCACAATTAAACCTCAGTCATATTCCCAGGCCAGAGGGTTCCACAATCAAACCTCTGTCCTTTTGCTAGGCCACGGTTCCACCATCAAGCCTCAGTCATGTTCCCAGGAAAGACTGTTCCACAATCAAACCTAAGTCATCTTGCCAAGCCACAGGTTTCCACCATCAAGCCTCACTCATGTTGCCTGGCCACAGGGTTCCAGAATCAAACCTCAGTCTTGTTCCCAGGACACAGGTTTACAGAATCAACCCGATATCATGTTCCCTAGCCACAGTCTTCCAGAATCAAACCTCAGTCATGTTGCCAGGCCACAGGTTTCCACCATCAAACCTCAGGCATGTTCCCAGGCCACAGGGTTCCAGAATCAAACCGTTCTCATGTTCCCAGGCCACAGGGTTCCAGAATCCACCGTTGTCATTTTCCCAGGCCACAAGATTCCAGAATCAATCCTCAGTTATGTTCCCAGGCTACAGGGTTCCAGAATAAAACCTCAGTCATGTTCCCAGTCCACAGGGTTCCAGAACCGAGGCTCAGTCAGTTTCCCGGGGCACAGTATTCCACAATCTAAACAGACGTCATGTTCCCAGGCCTCAGGGTTCCAGAATCCACCGATGTCATGTTCCCAGGCCACAGGGTTCCAGAATCAATCCTCAGTTATGTTCCCAGGCTACAGGGTTCCAGAATAAAACCTCAGTCATGTTCCCAGTCCACAGGGTTCCAGAACGAAGGCTCAGTCAGGTTCCCGGGGCACAGTATTCCACAATCTAAATAGATGTCATGTTCCCAGGCCACAGTGTTCCAGAATCACGCCTCAGTCATGTTCCCAGGCTACAGGGATCCAGAATCAAACTTCAGTCATGTTGCCAGGCCATAGGGTACCACCATCAAACCTCAGTCATATTCCCAGGCCACAGGTTTCCAGAATCAAACCGATTTCATGTTCCCAGGCAACAGGGTACCGGAATCCAAACCGATGTCATGTTCCCAGGCCACAGGATTCCACACTCTAACATCAGTCATCTTCCCAGGCCAATGGTTTCCAGAATCAAACCTCAGTCATATTCCCAGGCCACATGGTTCCAGAATCAAACCTCAGTTGTGTTCCCAGGACACAGGGTTCCAGAATAAAACCTCAGTCATGTTCCCTGGACACAGGTTTCAGAAATAAAATCCCAGTCATGTTCCCAGGCCACAGGGTTCCACAATTAAACCTCAGTTCTGTTGCCAGACCACGGTTCCACCATCAAGCCTCAGTCATGTTCCCAGGGAACAGGCTTCCAGAAACAAACCTCAGTCATGTTCCCAAGGCACAGGGTTCCAGAATCAAACCTCAGTCTTGTTCCCAGGACACAGGTTGCCAGAATCAACCCGATATCATGTTCCCTAGCCACAGTCTTCCAGAATCAAACCTCTGTCCTGTTGCCAGGCCACAGGTTTCCACCATCAAACCTCAGGCATGTTCCCAGGCCACAGGGTTCCAGAATCCACCGATGTCATGTTCCCAGGCCACAGGATTCCACACTCTAACATCAGTCATCTTCCCAGGCCAATGGTTTCCAGAATCAAACCTCAGTCATATTCCCAGGCCACATGGTTCCAGAATAAAACCTCAGTCATGTTCCCTGGACACAGGTTTCAGAAATAAACTCCCAGTCATGTTCCCAGGCCACAGGGTTTCACAATTAAACCTCAGTCATATTCCCAGGCCAGAGGGTTCCACAATCAAGCCTCTGTCCTGCTGCTAGGCCACGGTTCCACCATCAAGCCTCAGTCATGTTCCCAGGAAAGACTGTTCCACAATCAAACCTAAGTCATCTTGCCAAGCCACAGGGTTCCACCATCAAGCCTCACTCATGTTGCCAGGCCACAGGGTTCCACCATCAAGCCTCACTCATGTTCCCAAGCCTGAGGGTTCCACTATCAAACCTCAATCATGTTGCCAGGCCACAGGTGTCAACCATCAAACCTCAGTCATGTTCCCAGTAAACAGGGTTCCAGAATCAAACCAATGTCAAGTTCCCACGCCACGGGGTTCCAGTATCAGGCCTCAGTAATGTTCCCCGTGCACAGGGTGCCACAATCAAACTCAGTCATGCTGCCAGTCCACAGGTTTCTGCCATCACACCTCAGTCAAGTTGCCAGGCCACCGGGTTCCAGAATCAAGCCTCAGTCATTTTGCCAGGCCATTGTGTTCCACCATCAAACCTCAGTCATGATCCCAAGCCACATGTTTCCACAATGAAACCTCAGTCATTTTCCCAGGCCAAAGGTTTCCAGAATCATACCTCAGTCATATTCCCAGGACACATGGTTCCAGAATCAAACCTGAGTCATGTTCGCAGGCCACAGGTTTCAGCAATCAAACCTCAGTCATGTTCCCAGGACACAGGTGTCCAGAATCAAACCTCAGTCATGTTCCCAGGGAACAGGTTTCCAGAAACAAACCTCAGTCATGTTCCCAAGGCAAAGGGTTCCAGAATCAAACCTCAGTCTTGTTCCCAGGACACAGGTTTCCAGAATCAACCCGATATCATGTTCCCTAGCCACAGTCTTCCAGAATCAAACCTCAATCATGTTGCCAGGCCACGGGTTTCCACCATCAAACCTCAGGCATGTTCCCAGGCCACAGGGTTCCAGAATCAAACCGTTCTCATGTTCCCAGGCCACAGGTTTCCAGAATCCACCGTTGTCATTTTCCCAGGCCACAAGATTCCAGAATCAATCCTCAGTTATGTTCCCAGGCTACAGGGTTCCAGAATAGAACCTCAGTCATGTTCCCAGTCCACAGGGTTCCAGAACCGAGGCTCAGTCAGGTTCCCGGGGCACAGTATTCCACAATCTAAACAGATGTCATGTTCCCAGGCCTCAGGGTTCCAGAATCCACCGATGTCATGTTCCGAGGCCACAGGGTTCCAGAATCAATCCTCAGTTATGTTCCCAGGCTACAGGGTTCCAGAATAAAACCTCAGTCATGTTCCCAGTCCACAGGGTTCCAGAACCAAGGCTCAGTCAGGTTCCCGGGGCACAGTATTCCACAATCTAAATAGATGTCATGTTCCCAGGCCACAGTGTTCAAGAATCACGCCTCAGTCATGTTCCCAGGCCACAGGGATCCAGAATCAAACTTCAGTCATGTTGCCAGGCAGTAGGGTACCACCATCAAACCTCAGTCATATTCCCAGGCCACAGGTTTCCAGAATCAAACCGATTTCATGTTCCCAGGCAACAGGGTACCGGAATCCAAACCGATGTCATGTTCCCAGGCCACAGGATTCCACACTCTAACATCAGTCATCTTCCCAGGCCAATGGTTTCCAGAATCAAACCTCAGTCATATTCCCAGGCCACATGGTTGCAGAATCAAACCTCAGTTGTGTTCCCAGGACACAGGGTTCCAGAATAAAACCTCAGTCATGTTCCCTGGACACAGGTTTCAGAAATAAAATCCCAGTCATGTTCCCAGGCCACAGGGTTCCACAATTAAACCTCAGTCATATTCCCAGGCCAGAGGGTTCCACAATCAAACCTCTGTCCTTTTGCTAGGCCACGGTTCCACCATCAAGCCTCAGTCATGTTCCCAGGAAAGACTGTTCCACAATCAAACCTAAGTCATCTTGCCAAGCCACAGGTTTCCACCATCAAGCCTCACTCATGTTGCCTGGCCACAGGGTTCCAGAATCAAACCTCAGTCTTGTTCCCAGGACACAGGTTTACAGAATCAACCCGATATCATGTTCCCTAGCCACAGTCTTCCAGAATCAAACCTCAGTCATGTTGCCAGGCCACAGGTTTCCACCATCAAACCTCAGGCATGTTCCCAGGCCACAGGGTTCCAGAATCAAACCGTTCTCATGTTCCCAGGCCACAGGGTTCCAGAATCCACCGTTGTCATTTTCCCAGGCCACAAGATTCCAGAATCAATCCTCAGTTATGTTCCCAGGCTACAGGGTTCCAGAATAAAACCTCAGTCATGTTCCCAGTCCACAGGGTTCCAGAACCGAGGCTCAGTCAGTTTCCCGGGGCACAGTATTCCACAATCTAAACAGACGTCATGTTCCCAGGCCTCAGGGTTCCAGAATCCACCGATGTCATGTTCCCAGGCCACAGGGTTCCAGAATCAATCCTCAGTTATGTTCCCAGGCTACAGGGTTCCAGAATAAAACCTCAGTCATGTTCCCAGTCCACAGGGTTCCAGAACCAAGGCTCAGTCAGGTTCCCGGGGCACAGTATTCCACAATCTAAATAGATGTCATGTTCCCAGGCCACAGTTTTCCAGAATCACGCCTCAGTCACGTTCCCAGGCCACAGGGATCCAGAATCAAACTTCAGTCATGTTGCCAGGCGATAGGGTACCACCATCAAACCTCAGTCATATTCCCAGGCCACAGGTTTCCAGAATCAAACCGATTTCATGTTCCCAGGCAACAGGGTACCGGAATCCAAACCGATGTCATGTTCCCAGGCCACAGGATTCCACGCTCTAACATCAGTCATCTTCCCAGGCCAATGGTTTCCAGAATCAAACCTCAGTCATATTCCCAGGCCACATGGTTCCAGAATCAAACCTCAGTTGTGTTCCCAGGACACAGGGTTCCAGAATAAAACCTCAGTCATGTTCCCTGGACACAGGTTTCAGAAATAAAATCCCAGTCATGTTCCCAGGCCACAGGGTTCCACAATTAAACCTCAGTCATATTCCCAGGCCAGAGGGTTCCACAATCAAACCTCAGTTCTGTTGCCAGACCACGGTTCCACCATCAAGCCTCAGTCATGTTCCCAGGGAACAGGCTTCCAGAAACAAACCTCAGTCATGTTCCCAAGGCACAGGGTTCCAGAATCAAACCTCAGTCTTGTTCCCAGGACACAGGTTGCCAGAATCAACCCGATATCATGTTCCCTAGCCACAGTCTTCCAGAATCAAACCTCTGTCCTGTTGCCAGGCCACAGGTTTCCACCATCAAACCTCAGGCATGTTCCCAGGCCACAGGGTTCCAGAATCCACCGATGTCATGTTCCCAGGCCACAGGATTCCACACTCTAACATCAGTCATCTTCCCAGTCCAATGGTTTCCAGAATCAAACCTCAGTCATATTCCCAGGCCACATGGTTCCAGAATAAAACCTCAGTCATGTTCCCTGGACACAGGTTTCAGAAATAAACTCCCAGTCATGTTCCCAGGCCACAGGGTTTCACAATTAAACCTCAGTCATATTCCCAGGCCAGAGGGTTCCACAATCAAGCCTCTGTCCTGTTGCTAGGCCACGGTTCCACCATCAAGCCTCAGTCATGTTCCCAGGAAAGACTGTTCCACAATCAAACCTAAGTCATCTTGCCAAGCCACAGGGTTCCACCATCAAGCCTCACTCATGTTGCCAGGCCACAGGGTTCCACCATCAAGCCTCACTCATGTTCCCAAGCCTGAGGGTTCCACTATCAAACCTCAATCATGTTGCCAGGCCACAGGTGTCAACCATCAAACCTCAGTCATGTTCCCAGTAAACAGGGTTCCAGAATCAAACCAATGTCAAGTTCCCACGCCACGGGGTTCCAGTATCAGGCCTCAGTAATGTTCCCCGTGCACAGGGTGCCACAATCAAACTCAGTCATGCTGCCAGTCCACAGGTTTCTGCCATCACACCTCAGTCAAGTTGCCAGGCCACCGGGTTCCAGAATCAAGCCTCAGTCATTTTGCCAGGCCATAGTGTTCCACCATCAAACCTCAGTCATGATCCCAAGCCACATGTTTCCACAATGAAACCTCAGTCATTTTCCCAGGCCAAAGGTTTCCAGAATCATACCTCAGTCATATTCCCAGGACACATGGTTCCAGAATCAAACCTGAGTCATGTTCGCAGGCCACAGGTTTCAGCAATCAAACCTCAGTCATGTTCCCAGGACACAGGTGTCCAGAATCAAACCTCAGTCATGTTCCCAGGGAACAGGTTTCCAGAAACAAACCTCAGTCATGTTCCCAAGGCAAAGGGTTCCAGAATCAAACCTCAGTCTTGTTCCCAGGACACAGGTTTCCAGAATCAACCCGATATCATGTTCCCTAGCCACAGTCTTCCAGAATCAAACCTCAATCATGTTGCCAGGCCACAGGTTTCCACCATCAAACCTCAGGCATGTTCCCAGGCCACAGGGTTCCAGAATCAAACCGTTCTCATGTTCCCAGGCCACAGGGTTCCAGAATCCACCGTTGTCATTTTCCCAGGCCACAATATTCCAGAATCAATCCTCAGTTATGTTCCCAGGCTACAGGGTTCCAGAATAGAACCTCAGTCATGTTCCCAGTCCACAGGGTTCCAGAACCGAGGCTCAGTCAGGTTCCCGGGGCACAGTATTCCACAATCTAAACAGATGTCATGTTCCCAGGCCTCAGGGTTCCAGAATCCACCGATGTCATGTTCCGAGGCCACAGGGTTCCAGAATGAATCCTCAGTTATGTTCCCAGGCTACAGGGTTCCAGAATAAAACCTCAGTCATGTTCCCAGTCCACAGGGTTCCAAAACCAAGGCTCAGTCAGGTTCCCGGGGCACAGTATTCCACAATCTAAATAGATGTCATGTTCCCAGGCCACAGTGTTCAAGAATCACGCCTCAGTCATGTTCCCAGGCCACAGGGATCCAGAATCAAACTTCAGTCATGTTGCCAGGCAGTAGGGTACCACCATCAAACCTCAGTCATATTCCCAGGCCACAGGTTTCCAGAATCAAACCGATTTCATGTTCCCAGGCAACAGGGTACCGGAATCCAAACCGATGTCATGTTCCCAGGCCACAGGATTCCACACTCTAACATCAGTCATCTTCCCAGGCCAATGGTTTCCAGAATCAAACCTCAGTCATATTCCCAGGCCACATGGTTGCAGAATCAAACCTCAGTTGTGTTCCCAGGACACAGGTTTCCAGAATAAAACCTCAGTCATGTTCCCTGGACACAGGTTTCAGAAATAAAATCCCAGTCATGTTCCCAGGCCACAGGGTTCCACAATTAAACCTCAGTCATATTCCCAGGCCAGAGGGTTCCACAATCAAACCTCTGTCCTTTTGCTAGGCCACGGTTCCACCATCAAGCCTCAGTCATGTTCCCAGGAAAGACTGTTCCACAATCAAACCTAAGTCATCTTGCCAAGCCACAGGTTTCCACCATCAAGCCTCACTCATGTTGCCTGGCCACAGGGTTCCAGAATCAAACCTCAGTCTTGTTCCCAGGACACAGGTTTACAGAATCAACCCGATATCATGTTCCCTAGCCACAGTCTTCCAGAATCAAACCTCAGTCATGTTGCCAGGCCACAGGTTTCCACCATCAAACCTCAGGCATGTTCCCAGGCCACAGGGTTCCAGAATCAAACCGTTCTCATGTTCCCAGGCCACAGGGTTCCAGAATCCACCGTTGTCATTTTCCCAGGCCACAAGATTCCAGAATCAATCCTCAGTTATGTTCCCAGGCTACAGGGTTCCAGAATAAAACCTCAGTCATGTTCCCAGTCCACAGGGTTCCAGAACCGAGGCTCAGTCAGTTTCCCGGGGCACAGTATTCCACAATCTAAACAGACGTCATGTTCCCAGGCCTCAGGGTTACAGAATCCACCGATGTCATGTTCCCAGGCCACAGGGTTCCAGAATCAATCCTCAGTTATGTTCCCAGGCTACAGGGTTCCAGAATAAAACCTCAGTCATGTTCCCAGTCCACAGGGTTCCAGAACCAAGGCTCAGTCAGGTTCCCGGGGCACAGTATTCCACAATCTAAATAGATGTCATGTTCCCAGGCCACAGTGTTCCAGAATCACGCCTCAGTCATGTTCCCAGGCTACAGGGATCCAGAATCAAACTTCAGTCATGTTGCCAGGCCATAGGGTACCACCATCAAACCTCAGTCATATTCCCAGGCCACAGGTTTCCAGAATCAAACCGATTTCATGTTCCCAGGCAACAGGGTACCGGAATCCAAACCGATGTCATGTTCCCAGGCCACAGGATTCCACACTCTAACATCAGTCATCTTCCCAGGCCAATGGTTTCCAGAATCAAACCTCAGTCATATTCCCAGGCCACATGGTTCCAGAATCAAACCTCAGTTGTGTTCCCAGGACACAGGGTTCCAGAATAAAACCTCAGTCATGTTCCCTGGACACAGGTTTCAGAAATAAAATCCCAGTCATGTTCCCAGGCCACAGGGTTCCACAATTAAACCTCAGTCATATTCCCAGGCCAGAGGGTTCCACAATCAAACCTCAGTTCTGTTGCCAGACCACGGTTCCACCATCAAGCCTCAGTCATGTTCCCAGGGAACAGGCTTCCAGAAACAAACCTCAGTCATGTTCCCAAGGCACAGGGTTCCAGAATCAAACCTCAGTCTTGTTCCCAGGACACAGGTTGCCAGAATCAACCCGATATCATGTTCCCTAGCCACAGTCTTCCAGAATCAAACCTCTGTCCTGTTGCCAGGCCACAGGTTTCCACCATCAAACCTCAGGCATGTTCCCAGGCCACAGGGTTCCAGAATCCACCGATGTCATGTTCCCAGGCCACAGGATTCCACACTCTAACATCAGTCATCTTCCCAGGCCAATGGTTTCCAGAATCAAACCTCAGTCATATTCCCAGGCCACATGGTTCCAGAATAAAACCTCAGTCATGTTCCCTGGACACAGGTTTCAGAAATAAACTCCCAGTCATGTTCCCAGGCCACAGGGTTTCACAATTAAACCTCAGTCATATTCCCAGGCCAGAGGGTTCCACAATCAAGCCTCTGTCCTGCTGCTAGGCCACGGTTCCTCCATCAAGCCTCAGTCATGTTCCCAGGAAAGACTGTTCCACAATCAAACCTAAGTCATCTTGCCAAGCCACAGGGTTCCACCATCAAGCCTCACTCATGTTGCCAGGCCACAGGGTTCCACCATCAAGCCTCACTCATGTTCCCAAGCCTGAGGGTTCCACTATCAAACCTCAATCATGTTGCCAGGCCACAGGTGTCAACCATCAAACCTCAGTCATGTTCCCAGTAAACAGGGTTCCAGAATCAAACCAATGTCAAGTTCCCACGCCACGGGGTTCCAGTATCAGGCCTCAGTAATGTTCCCCGTGCACAGGGTGCCACAATCAAACTCAGTCATGCTGCCAGTCCACAGGTTTCTGCCATCACACCTCAGTCAAGTTGCCAGGCCACCGGGTTCCAGAATCAAGCCTCAGTCATTTTGCCAGGCCATTGTGTTCCACCATCAAACCTCAGTCATGATCCCAAGACACATGTTTCCACAATGAAACCTCAGTCATTTTCCCAGGCCAAAGGTTTCCAGAATCATACCTCAGTCATATTCCCAGGACACATGGTTCCAGAATCAAACCTGAGTCATGTTCGCAGGCCACAGGTTTCAGCAATCAAACCTCAGTCATGTTCCCAGGACACAGGTGTCCAGAATCAAACCTCAGTCATGTTCCCAGGGAACAGGTTTCCAGAAACAAACCTCAGTCATGTTCCCAAGGCAAAGGGTTCCAGAATCAAACCTCAGTCTTGTTCCCAGGACACAGGTTTCCAGAATCAACCGGATATCATGTTCCCTAGCCACAGTCTTCCAGAATCAAACCTCAATCATGTTGCCAGGCCACGGGTTTCCACCATCAAACCTCAGGCATGTTCCCAGGCCACAGGGTTCCAGAATCAAACCGTTCTCATGTTCCCAGGCCACAGGGTTCCAGAATCCACCGTTGTCATTTTCCCAGGCCACAAGATTCCAGAATCAATCCTCAGTTATGTTCCCAGGCTACAGGGTTCCAGAATAGAACCTCAGTCATGTTCCCAGTCCACAGGGTTCCAGAACCGAGGCTCAGTCAGGTTCCCGGGGCACAGTATTCCACAATCTAAACAGATGTCATGTTCCCAGGCCTCAGGGTTCCAGAATCCACCGATGTCATGTTCCGAGGCCACAGGGTTCCAGAATCAATCCTCAGTTATGTTCCCAGGCTACAGGGTTCCAGAATAAAACCTCAGTCATGTTCCCAGTCCACAGGGTTCCAGAACCAAGGCTCAGTCAGGTTCCCGGGGCACAGTATTCCACAATCTAAATAGATGTCATGTTCCCAGGCCACAGTGTTCAAGAATCACGCCTCAGTCATGTTCCCAGGCCACAGGGATCCAGAATCAAACTTCAGTCATGTTGCCAGGCAGTAGGGTACCACCATCAAACCTCAGTCATATTCCCAGGCCACAGGTTTCCAGAATCAAACCGATTTCATGTTCCCAGGCAACAGGGTACCGGAATCCAAACCGATGTCATGTTCCCAGGCCACAGGATTCCACACTCTAACATCAGTCATCTTCCCAGGCCAATGGTTTCCAGAATCAAACCTCAGTCATATTCCCAGGCCACATGGTTGCAGAATCAAACCTCAGTTGTGTTCCCAGGACACAGGGTTCCAGAATAAAACCTCAGTCATGTTCCCTGGACACAGGTTTCAGAAATAAAATCCCAGTCATGTTCCCAGGCCACAGGGTTCCACAATTAAACCTCAGTCATATTCCCAGGCCAGAGGGTTCCACAATCAAACCTCTGTCCTTTTGCTAGGCCACGGTTCCACCATCAAGCCTCAGTCATGTTCCCAGGAAAGACTGTTCCACAATCAAACCTAAGTCATCTTGCCAAGCCACAGGTTTCCACCATCAAGCCTCACTCATGTTGCCTGGCCACAGGGTTCCAGAATCAAACCTCAGTCTTGTTCCCAGGACACAGGTTTACAGAATCAACCCGATATCATGTTCCCTAGCCACAGTCTTCCAGAATCAAACCTCAGTCATGTTGCCAGGCCACAGGTTTCCACCATCAAACCTCAGGCATGTTCCCAGTCCACAGGGTTCCAGAATCAAACCGTTCTCATGTTCCCAGGCCACAGGGTTCCAGAATCCACCGTTGTCATTTTCCCAGGCCACAAGATTCCAGAATCAATCCTCAGTTATGTTCCCAGGCTACAGGGTTCCAGAATAAAACCTCAGTCATGTTCCCAGTCCACAGGGTTCCAGAACCGAGGCTCAGTCAGTTTCCCGGGGCACAGTATTCCACAATCTAAACAGACGTCATGTTCCCAGGCCTCAGGGTTCCAGAATCCACCGATGTCATGTTCCCAGGCCACAGGGTTCCAGAATCAATCCTCAGTTATGTTCCCAGGCTACAGGGTTCCAGAATAAAACCTCAGTCATGTTCCCAGTCCACAGGGTTCCAGAACCAAGGCTCAGTCAGGTTCCCGGGGCACAGTATTCCACAATCTAAATAGATGTCATGTTCCCAGGCCACAGTTTTCCAGAATCACGCCTCAGTCACGTTCCCAGGCCACAGGGATCCAGAATCAAACTTCAGTCATGTTGCCAGGCGATAGGGTACCACCATCAAACCTCAGTCATATTCCCAGGCCACAGGTTTCCAGAATCAAACCGATTTCATGTTCCCAGGCAACAGGGTACCGGAATCCAAACCGATGTCATGTTCCCAGGCCACAGGATTCCACACTGTAACATCAGTCATCTTCCCAGGCCAATGGTTTCCAGAATCAAACCTCAGTCATATTCCCAGGCCACATGGTTCCAGAATCAAACCTCAGTTGTGTTCCCAGAACACAGGGTTCCAGAATAAACCCTCAGTCATGTTCCCTAGACACAGGTTTCAGAAATAAAATCCCAGTCATGTTCCCAGGCCACAGGGTTCCACAATTAAACCTCAGTCATATTCCCAGGCCAGAGAGTTCCACAATCAAACCTCAGTTCTGTTGCCAGACCACGGTTCCACCATCAAGACTCAGTCATGTTCCCAGGGAACAGGCTTCCAGAAACAAACCTCAGTCATGTTCCCAAGGCACAGGGTTCCAGAATCAAACCTCAGTCTTGTTCCCAGGACACAGGTTGCCAGAATCAACCCGATATCATGTTCCCTAGCCACAGTCTTCCAGAATTAAACCTCAGTCCTGTTGCCAGGCCACAGGTTTCCACCATCAAACCTCAGGCATGTTCCCAGGCCACAGGGTTCCAGAATCCACCGATGTCATGTTCCCAGGCCGCAGGATTCCACACTCTAACATCAGTCATCTTCCCAGGCCAATGGTTTCCAGAATCAAACCTCAGTCATATTCCCAGGCCACATGGTTCCAGAATAAAACCTCAGTCATGTTCCCTGGACACAGGTTTGAGAAATAAACTCCCAGTCATGTTCCCAGGCCACAGGGTTCCACAATGAAACCTCAGTCATATTCCCAGGCCAGAGGGTTCCACAATCAAAACTCTGTCCTGTTGCTAGGCCACGGTTCCACCATCAAGCCTCAGTCATGTTCCCAGGAAAGACTGTTCCACAATCAAACCTAAGTCATCTTGCCAAGCCACAGGGTTCCACCATCAAGCCTCACTCATGTTGCCAGGCCACAGGGTTCCACCATCAAGCCTCACTCATGTTCCCAAGCCTGAGGGTTCCACTATCAAACCTCAATCATGTTGCCAGGCCACAGGTGTCAACCATCAAACCTCAGTCATGTTCCCAGTAAACAGGGCTCCAGAATCAAACCAATGTCAAGTTCCCACGCCACGGGGTTCCAGTATCAGGCCTCAGTCATGTTCCCCGTGCACAGGGTGCCACAATCAAACTCAGTCATGTTGCCAGTCCACAGGTTTCTGCCATCACACCTCAGTCAAGTTGCCAGGCCACAGGGTTCCAGAATCAAGCCTCAGTCATTGTGCCAGGCCATAGTGTTCCACCATCAAACCTCAGTCATGATCCCAAGCCACATGTTTCCACAATGAAACCTCAGTCATTTTCCCAGGCCAAAGGTTTCCAGAATCAAACCTCAGTCATATTCCCAGGACACATGGTTCCAGAATCAAACCTGAGTCAAGTTCGCAGGCCACAGGTTTCAGCAATCAAACCTCAGTCATGTTCCCAGGACACAGGTGTCCAGAATCAAACCTCAGTCATGTTCCCAGGGAACAGGTTTCCAGAAACAAACCTCAGTCATGTTCCCAAGGCACAGGGTTCCAGAATCAAACCTCAGTCATGTTCCCAGGACACAGGTTTCCAGAATCAACCCGATATCATGTTCCCTAGCCACAGTCTTCCAGAATCCAACCTCAGTCATGTTGCCAGGCCACAGGTTTCCACCATCAAACCTCAGGCATGTTCCCAGGCCACAGGGTTCCAGAATCAAACCGTTCTCATGTTCCCAGACCACAGGGTTCCAGAATCCACCGTTGTCATTTTCCCAGGCCACAAGATTCCAGAATCAATCTTCAGTTATGTTCCCAGGCTACAGGGTTCCAGAATAAAACCTCAGTCATGTTCCCAGTCCACAGGGTTCCAGAACCGAGGCTCAGTCAGGTTCCCGGGGCACAGTATTCCACAATCTAAACAGACGTCATGTTCCCAGGCCTCAGGGTTCCAGAATCCACCGATGTCATGTTCCCAGGCCACAGGGTTCCAGAATCAATCCTCAGTTATGTTCCCAGGCTACAGGGTTCCAGAATAAACCCTCAGTCATGTTCCCTTGACACAGGTTTCAGAAATAAAATCCCAGTCATGTTCCCAGGCCACAGGGTTCCACAATTAAACCTCAGTCATATTCCCAAGCCAGAGAGTTCCGCAATCAAACCTCAGTTCTGTTGCCAGACCACGGTTCCACCATCAAGACTCAGTCATGTTCCCAGGGAACAGGCTTCCAGAAACAAACCTCAGTCATGTTCCCAAGGCACAGGGTTCCAGAATCAAACCTCAGTCTTGTTCCCAGGACACAGGTTGCCAGAATCAACCCGATATCATGTTCCCTAGCCACAGTCTTCCAGAATCAAACCTCAGTCCTGTTGCCAGGCCACAGGTTTCCACCATCAAACCTCAGGCATGTTCCCAGGCCACAGGGTTCCAGAATCCACCGATGTCATGTTCCCAGGCCACAGGATTCCACACTCTAACATCAGTCATCTTCCCAGGCCAATGGTTTCCAGAATCAAACCTCAGTCATATTCCTAGGCCACATGGTACCAGAATAAAACCTCAGTCATGTTCCCTGGACACAGGTTTCTGAAATAAACTCCCAGTCATGTTCCCAGGCCACAGGGTTCCACAATTAAACCTCAGTCATATTCCCAGGCCAGAGGGTTCCACAATCAAACCTCTGTCCTGTTGCTAGGCCACGGTTCCACCATCAAACCTCAGTCATGTTCCCAGGAAAGACTGTTCCACAATCAAACCTAAGTCATCTTGCCAAGCCACAGGTTTCCACCATCAAGCCTCACTCATGTTGCCTGGCCACAGGGTTCCAGAATCAAACCTCAGTCTTGTTCCCAGGACACAGGTTTACAGAATCAACCCGATATCATGTTCCCTAGCCACAGTCTTCCAGAATCAAACCTCAGTCATGTTGCCAGGCCACAGGTTTCCACCATCAAACCTCAGGCATGTTCCCAGGCCACAGGGTTCCAGAATCAAACCGTTCTCATGTTCCCAGGCCACAGGGTTCCAGAATCCACCGTTGTCATTTTCCCAGGCCACAAGATTCCAGAATCAATCCTCAGTTATGTTCCCAGGCTACAGGGTTCCAGAATAAAACCTCAGTCATGTTCCCAGTCCACAGGGTTCCAGAACCGAGGCTCAGTCAGTTTCCCGGGGCACAGTATTCCACAATCTAAACAGACGTCATGTTCCCAGGCCTCAGGGTTCCAGAATCCACCGATGTCATGTTCCCAGGCCACAGGGTTCCAGAATCAATCCTCAGTTATGTTCCCAGGCTACAGGGTTCCAGAATAAAACCTCAGTCATGTTCCCAGTCCACAGGGTTCCAGAACCAAGGCTCAGTCAGGTTCCCGGGGCACAGTATTCCACAATCTAAATAGATGTCATGTTCCCAGGCCACAGTTTTCCAGAATCACGCCTCAGTCACGTTCCCAGGCCACAGGGATCCAGAATCAAACTTCAGTCATGTTGCCAGGCGATAGGGTACCACCATCAAACCTCAGTCATATTCCCAGGCCACAGGTTTCCAGAATCAAACCGATTTCATGTTCCCAGGCAACAGGGTACCGGAATCCAAACCGATGTCATGTTCCCAGGCCACAGGATTCCACACTGTAACATCAGTCATCTTCCCAGGCCAATGGTTTCCAGAATCAAACCTCAGTCATATTCCCAGGCCACATGGTTCCAGAATCAAACCTCAGTTGTGTTCCCAGAACACAGGGTTCCAGAATAAACCCTCAGTCATGTTCCCTAGACACAGGTTTCAGAAATAAAATCCCAGTCATGTTCCCAGGCCACAGGGTTCCACAATTAAACCTCAGTCATATTCCCAGGCCAGAGAGTTCCACAATCAAACCTCAGTTCTGTTGCCAGACCACGGTTCCACCATCAAGACTCAGTCATGTTCCCAGGGAACAGGCTTCCAGAAAGAAACCTCAGTCATGTTCCCAAGGCACAGGGTTCCAGAATCAAACCTCAGTCTTGTTCCCAGGACACAGGTTGCCAGAATCTACCCGATATCATGTTCCCTAGCAACAGTCTTCCAGAATCAAACCTCAGTCCTGTTGCCAGGCCACAGGTTTCCACCATCAAACCTCAGGCATGTTCCCAGGCCACAGGGTTCCAGAATCCACCGATGTCATGTTCCCAGGCCGCAGGATTCCACACTCTAACATCAGTCATCTTCCCAGGCCAATGGTTTCCAGAATCAAACCTCAGTCATATTCCCAGGCCACATGGTTCCAGAATAAAACCTCAGTCATGTTCCCTGGACACAGGTTTCAGAAATAAACTCCCAGTCATGTTCCCAGGCCACAGGGTTCCACAATGAAACCTCAGTCATATTCCCAGGCCAGAGGGTTCCACAATCAAAACTCTGTCCTGTTGCTAGGCCACGGTTCCACCATCAAGCCTCAGTCATGTTCCCAGGAAAGACTGTTCCACAATCAAACCTAAGTCATCTTGCCAAGCCACAGGGTTCCACCATCAAGCCTCACTCATGTTGCCAGGCCACAGGGTTCCACCATCAAGCCTCACTCATGTTCCCAAGCCTGAGGGTTCCACTATCAAACCTCAATCATGTTGCCAGGCCACAGGTGTCAACCATCAAACCTCAGTCATGTTCCCAGTAAACAGGGCTCCAGAATCAAACCAATGTCAAGTTCCCACGCCACGGGGTTCCAGTATCAGGCCTCAGTCATGTTCCCCGTGCACAGGGTGCCACAATCAAACTCAGTCATGTTGCCAGTCCACAGGTTTCTGCCATCACACCTCAGTCAAGTTGCCAGGCCACAGGGTTCCAGAATCAAGCCTCAGTCATTTTGCCAGGCCATAGTGTTCCACCAGCAAACCTCAGTCATGATCCCAAGCCACATGTTTCCACAATGAAACCTCAGTCATTTTCCCAGGCCAAAGGTTTCCAGAATCAAACCTCAGTCATATTCCCAGGACACATGGTTCCAGAATCAAACCTGAGTCAAGTTCGCAGGCCACAGGTTTCAGCAATCAAACCTCAGTCATGTTCCCAGGACACAGGTGTCCAGAATCAAACCTCAGTCATGTTCCCAGGGAACAGGTTTCCAGAAACAAACCTCAGTCATGTTCCCAAGGCACAGGGTTCCAGAATCAAACCTCAGTCATGTTCCCAGGACACAGGTTTCCAGAATCAACCCGATATCATGTTCCCTAGCCACAGTCTTCCAGAATCCAACCTCAGTCATGTTGCCAGGCCACAGGTTTCCACCATCAAACCTCAGGCATGTTCCCAGGCCACAGGGTTCCAGAATCAAACCGTTCTCATGTTCCCAGACCACAGGGTTCCAGAATCCACCGTTGTCATTTTCCCAGGCCACAAGATTCCAGAATCAATCTTCAGTTATGTTCCCAGGCTACAGGGTTCCAGAATAAAACCTCAGTCATGTTCCCAGTCCACAGGGTTCCAGAACCGAGGCTCAGTCAGGTTCCCGGGGCACAGTATTCCACAATCTAAACAGACGTCATGTTCCCAGGCCTCAGGGTTCCAGAATCCACCGATGTCATGTTCCCAGGCCACAGGGTTCCAGAATCAATCCTCAGTTATGTTCCCAGGCTACAGGGTTCCAGAATAAAACCTCAGTCATGTTCCCAGTCCACAGGGTTCCAGAACCAAGGCTCAGTCAGGTTCCCGGGGCACAGTATTCCACAATCTAAATAGATGTCATGTTCCCAGGCCACAGTTTTCCAGAATCACGCCTCAGTCACGTTCCCAGGCCACAGGGATCCAGAATCAAACTTCAGTCATGTTGCCAGGCCATAGGGTACCAACATCAAACCTCAGTCATATTCCTAGGCCACAGGTTTCCAGAATCAAACCGATTTCATGTTCCCAGGCAACAGGGTACCGGAATCCAAACCGATGTCATGTTCCCAGGCCATAGGATTCCACACTCTAACATCAGTCATCTTCCCAGGCCAATGGTTTCCAGAATCAAACCTCAGTCATATTCCCAGGCCACATGGTTCCAGAATCAAACCTCAGTTGTGTTCCCAGGACACAGGGTTCCAGAATAAACCCTCAGTCATGTTCCCTTGACACAGGTTTCAGAAATAAAATCCCAGTCATGTTCCCAGGCCACAGGGTTCCACAATTAAACCTCAGTCATATTCCCAAGCCAGAGAGTTCCGCAATCAAACCTCAGTTCTGTTGCCATACCACGGTTCCACCATCAAGACTCAGTCATGTTCCCAGGGAACAGGCTTCCAGAAACAAACCTCAGTCATGTTCCCAAGGCACAGGGTTCCAGAATCAAACCTCAGTCTTGTTCCCAGGACACAGGTTGCCAGAATCAACCCGATATCATGTTCCCTAGCCACAGTCTTCCAGAATCAAACCTCAGTCCTGTTGCCAGGCCACAGGTTTCCACCATCAAACCTCAGGCATGTTCCCAGGCCACAGGGTTCCAGAATCCACCGATGTCATGTTCCCAGGCCACAGGATTCCACACTCTAACATCAGTCATCTTCCCAGGCCAATGGTTTCCAGAATCAAACCTTAGTCATATTCCCAGGCCACATGGTACCAGAATAAAACCTCAGTCATGTTCCCTGGACACAGGTTTCTGAAATAAACTCCCAGTCATGTTCCCAGGCCACAGGGTTCCACAATTAAACCTCAGTCATATTCCCAGGCCAGAGGGTTCCACAATCAAACCTCTGTCCTGTTGCTAGGCCACGGTTCCACCATCAAACCTCAGTCATGTTCCCAGGAAAGACTGTTCCACAATCAAACCTAAGTCATCTTGCCAAGCCACAGGTTTCCACCATCAAGCCTCACTCATGTTGCCTGGCCACAGGGTTCCACAATCAAGCCTCACTCATGTTCCCAAGCCTGAGGGTTCCACTATCAAACCTCAATCATGTTGCCAGGCCACAGCTGTCAACCATCAAACCTCAGTCATGTTCCCAGTAAAGAGGGCTCCAGAATCAAACCAATGTCAAGTTCCCACGCCTTGGGGTTCCAGTATCAGGCCTCAGTCATGTTCCCCGTGCACAGGGTGCCACAATCAAACTCAGTCATGTTGCCAGGCCACAGGTTTCTGCCATCACACCTCAGTCAAGTTGCCAGACCACAGGTTTCCAGAATCAAGCCTCAGTAATTTTACCAGGCCATAGTGTTCCACCATCAAACCTCAGTCATCATCCCAAGCCACATGTTTCCACAATGAAACCTCAGTCATTTTCCCAGGCTAAAGGCTTCCAGAATCAAACCTCAGTCATATTCCCAGGACACATGGTTCCAGAATCAAACCTGAGTCATGTTCGCAGGCCACAGGTTTCAGCAATCAAACCTCAGTCATGTTCCCAGGACACAGGTGTCCAGAATCAAACCTCAGTCATGTTCCCAGGGAACAGGTTTCCAGAAACAAACCTCAGTCATGTTCCCAAGGCACAGGGTTCCAGAATCAAACCTCAGTCTTCTTCCCAGGAAACAGGTTTCCAGAATCAACCCGATATCATGTTCCCTAGCCACATTCTTCCAGAATCAAACCTCAATCATGTTGCCAGGCCACAGGTTTCCACCATCAAACCTCAGGCATGTTCCCAGGCCACAGGGTTCCAGAATCAAACCGTTCTCATGTTCCCAGGCCACAGGGTTCCAGAATCCACCGTTGTCATTTTCCCAGGCCACAAGATTCCAGAATCAATCCTCAGTTATGTTCCCAGGCTACAGGGTTCCAGAATAGAACCTCAGTCATGTTCCCAGTCCACAGGGTTCCCGAACCGAGGCTCAGTCAGGTTCCCGGGGCACAGTATTCCAAAATCTAAACAGATGTCATGTTCCCAGGCCTCAGGGTTCCAGAATCCACCGATGTCATGTTCCCAGGCCACAGGGTTCCAGAATCAATCCTCAGTTATGTTCCCAGGCTACAGGGTTCCAGAATAAAACCTCAGTCATGTTCCCAGTCCACAGGGTTCCAGAACCAAGGCTCAGTCAGGTTCCCGGGGCACAGTATTCCACAATCTAAATAGATGTCATGTTCCCAGGCCACAGTGTTCCAGAATCACGCCTCAGTCATGTTCCCAGGCTACAGGGATCCAGAATCAAACTTCAGTCATGTTGCCAGGCCATAGGGTACCACCATCAAACCTCAGTCATATTCCCAGGCCACAGGTTTCCAGAATCAAACCGATTTCATGTTCCCAGGCAACAGGGTACCGGAATCCAAACCGATGTCATGTTCCCAGGCCACAGGATTCCACACTCTAACATCAGTCATCTTCCCAGGCCAATGGTTTCCAGAATCAAACCTCAGTCATATTCCCAGGCCACATGGTTCCAGAATCAAACCTCAGTTGTGTTCCCAGGACACAGGGTTCCAGAATAAAACCTCAGTCATGTTCCCTGGACACAGGTTTCAGTAATAAAATCCCAGTCATGTTCCCAGGCCACAGGGTTCCACAATTAAACCTCAGTCATATTCCCAGGCTAGAGGGTTCCACAATCAAACCTCAGTTCTGTTGCCAGACCACGGTTCCACCATCAAGCCTCAGTCATGTTCCCAGGGAACAGGCTTCCAGGAACAAACCTCAGTCATGTTCCCAAGGCACAGGGTTCCAGAATCAAACCTCAGTCTTGTTCCCAGGACACAGGTTGCCAGAATCAACCCGATATCATGTTCCCTAGCCACAGTCTTCCAGAATCAAACCTCTGTCCTGTTGCCAGGCCACAGGTTTCCACCATCAAACCTCAGGCATGTTCCCAGGCCACAGGGTTCCAGAATCCACCGATGTCATGTTCCCAGGCCACAGGATTCCACACTCTAACATCAGTCATCTTCCCAGGCCAATGGTTTCCAGAATCAAACCTCAGTCATATTCCCAGGCCACATGGTTCCAGAATAAAACCTCAGTCATGTTCCCTGGACACAGGTTTCAGAAATAAACTCCCAGTCATGTTCCCAGGCCACAGGGTTTCACAATTAAACCTCAGTCATATTCCCAGGCCAGAGGGTTCCACAATCAAGCCTCTGTCCTGTTGCTAGGCCACGGTTCCACCATCAAGCCTCAGTCATGTTCCCAGGAAAGACTGTTCCACAATCAAACCTAAGTCATCTTGCCAAGCCACAGGGTTCCACCATCAAGCCTCACTCATGTTGCCAGGCCACAGGGTTCCACCATCAAGCCTCACTCATGTTCCCAAGCCTGAGGGTTCCACTATCAAACCTCAATCATGTTGCCAGGCCACAGGTGTCAACCATCAAACCTCAGTCATGTTCCCAGTAAACAGGGTTCCAGAATCAAACCAATGTCAAGTTCCCACGCCACGGGGTTCCAGTATCAGGCCTCAGTAATGTTCCCCGTGCACAGGGTGCCACAATCAAACTCAGTCATGCTGCCAGTCCACAGGTTTCTGCCATCACACCTCAGTCAAGTTGCCAGGCCACCGGGTTCCAGAATCAAGCCTCAGTCATTTTGCCAGGCCATAGTGTTCCACCATCAAACCTCAGTCATGATCCCAAGCCACATGTTTCCACAATGAAACCTCAGTCATTTTCCCAGGCCGAAGGTTTCCAGAATCATACCTCAGTCATATTCCCAGGACACATGGTTCCAGAATCAAACCTGAGTCATGTTCGCAGGCCACAGGTTTCAGCAATCAAACCTCAGTCATGTTCCCAGGACACAGGTGTCCAGAATCAAACCTCAGTCATGTTCCCAGGGAACAGGTTTCCGGAAACAAACCTCAGTCATGTTCCCAAGGCACAGGGTTCCAGAATCAAACCTCAGTCATGTTCCCAGGACACAGGTTTCCAGAATCAACCCGATATCATGTTCCCTAGCCACAGTCTTCCAGAATCCAACCTCAGTCATGTTGCCAGGCCACAGGTTTCCACCATCAAACCTCAGGCATGTTCCCAGGCCACAGGGTTCCAGAATCAAACCGTTCTCATGTTCCCAGACCACAGGGTTCCAGAATCCACCGTTGTCATTTTCCCAGGCCACAAGATTCCAGAATCAATCTTCAGTTATGTTCCCAGGCTACAGGGTTCCAGAATAAAACCTCAGTCATGTTCCCAGTCCACAGGGTTCCAGAACCGAGGCTCAGTCAGGTTCCCGGGGCACAGTATTCCACAATCTAAACAGAAGTCATGTTCCCAGGCCTCAGGGTTCCAGAATCCACCGATGTCATGTTCCCAGGCCACAGGGTTCCAGAATCAATCCTCAGTTATGTTCCCAGGCTACAGGGTTCCAGAATAAAACCTCAGTCATGTTCCCAGTCCACAGGGTTCCAGAACCAAGGCTCAGTCAGGTTCCCGGGGCACAGTATTCCACAATCTAAATAGATGTCATGTTCCCAGGCCACAGTTTTCCAGAATCACGCCTCAGTCACGTTCCCAGGCCACAGGGATCCAGAATCAAACTTCAGTCATGTTGCCAGGCCATAGGGTACCAACATCAAACCTCAGTCATATTCCTAGGCCACAGGTTTCCAGAATCAAACCGATTTCATGTTCCCAGGCAACAGGGTACCGGAATCCAAACCGATGCCATGTTCCCAGGCCACAGGATTCTACACTCTAACATCAGTCATCTTCCCAGGCCAATGGTTTCCAGAATCAAACCTCAGTCATATTCCCAGGCCACATGGTTCCAGAATCAAACCTCAGTTGTGTTCCCAGGACACAGGGTTCCAGAATAAACCCTCAGTCATGTTCCCTTGACACAGGTTTCAGAAATAAAATCCCAGTCATGTTCCCAGGCCACAGGGTTCCACAATTAAACCTCAGTCATATTCCCAAGCCAGAGAGTTCCGCAATCAAACCTCAGTTCTGTTGCCAGACCACGGTTCCACCATCAAGACTCAGTCATGTTCCCAGGGAACAGGCTTCCAGAAACAAACCTCAGTCATGTTCCCAAGGCACAGGGTTCCAGAATCAAACCTCAGTCTTGTTCCCAGGACACAGGTTGCCAGAATCAACCCGATATCATGTTCCCTAGCCACAGTCTTCCAGAATCAAACCTCAGTCCTGTTGCCAGGCCACAGGTTTCCACCATCAAACCTCAGGCATGTTCCCAGGCCACAGGGTTCCAGAATCCACCGATGTCATGTTCCCAGGCCACAGGATTCCACACTCTAACATCAGTCATCTTCCCAGGCCAATGGTTTCCAGAATCAAACCTCAGTCATATTCCCAGGCCACATGGTACCAGAATAAAACCTCAGTCATGTTCCCTGGACACAGGTTTCTGAAATAAACTCCCAGTCATGTTCCCAGGCCACAGGGTTCCACAATTAAACCTCAGTCATATTCCCAGGCCAGAGGGTTCCACAATCAAACCTCTGTCCTGTTGCTAGGCCACGGTTCCACCATCAAACCTCAGTCATGTTCCCAGGAAAGACTGTTCCACAATCAAACCTAAGTCATCTTGCCAAGCCACAGGTTTCCACCATCAAGCCTCACTCATGTTGCCTGGCCACAGGGTTCCACAATCAAGCCTCACTCATGTTCCCAAGCCTGAGGGTTCCACTATCAAACCTCAATCATGTTGCCAGGCCACAGCTGTCAACCATCAAACCTCAGTCATGTTCCCAGTAAAGAGGGCTCCAGAATCAAACCAATGTCAAGTTCCCACGCCTTGGGGTTCCAGTATCAGGCCTCAGTCATGTTCCCCGTGCACAGGGTGCCACAATCAAACTCAGTCATGTTGCCAGGCCACAGGTTTCTGCCATCACAC
The DNA here is from genome assembly GCF_965194825.1 of Balaenoptera physalus. Lineage (NCBI taxonomy): Eukaryota > Metazoa > Chordata > Mammalia > Artiodactyla > Balaenopteridae > Balaenoptera > Balaenoptera physalus. The sequence goes on along the minus strand of NW_028125977.1, from coordinate 144,642 downwards.
CTCAGTCAAGTTGCCAGACCACAGGTTTCCAGAATCAAGCCTCAGTCATTTTACCAGGCCATAGTGTTCCACCATCAAACCTCAGTCATCATCCCAAGCCACATGTTTCCACAATGAAACCTCAGTCATTTTCCCAGGCTAAAGGCTTCCAGAATCAAACCTCAGTCATATTCCCAGGACACATGGTTCCAGAATCAAACCTGAGTCATGTTCGCAGGCCACAGGTTTCAGCAATCAAACCTCAGTCATGTTCCCAGGACACAGGTGTCCAGAATCAAACCTCAGTCATGTTCCCAGGGAACAGGTTTCCAGAAACAAACCTCAGTCATGTTCCCAAGGCACAGGGTTCCAGAATCAAACCTCAGTCTTCTTCCCAGGAAACAGGTTTCCAGAATCAACCCGATATCATGTTCCCTAGCCACATTCTTCCAGAATCAAACCTCAATCATGTTGCCAGGCCACAGGTTTCCACCATCAAACCTCAGGCATGTTCCCAGGCCACAGGGTTCCAGAATCAAACCGTTCTCATGTTCCCAGGCCACAGGGTTCCAGAATCCACCGTTGTCATTTTCCCAGGCCACAAGATTCCAGAATCAATCCTCAGTTATGTTCCCAGGCTACAGGGTTCCAGAATAGAACCTCAGTCATGTTCCCAGTCCACAGGGTTCCCGAACCGAGGCTCAGTCAGGTTCCCGGGGCACAGTATTCCAAAATCTAAACAGATGTCATGTTCCCAGGCCTCAGGGTTCCAGAATCCACCGATGTCATGTTCCCAGGCCACAGGGTTCCAGAATCAATCCTCAGTTATGTTCCCAGGCTACAGGGTTCCAGAATAAAACCTCAGTCATGTTCCCAGTCCACAGGGTTCCAGAACCAAGGCTCAGTCAGGTTCCCGGGGCACAGTATTCCACAATCTAAATAGATGTCATGTTCCCAGGCCACAGTGTTCCAGAATCACGCCTCAGTCATGTTCCCAGGCTACAGGGATCCAGAATCAAACTTCAGTCATGTTGCCAGGCCATAGGGTACCACCATCAAACCTCAGTCATATTCCCAGGCCACAGGTTTCCAGAATCAAACCGATTTCATGTTCCCAGGCAACAGGGTACCGGAATCCAAACCGATGTCATGTTCCCAGGCCACAGGATTCCACACTCTAACATCAGTCATCTTCCCAGGCCAATGGTTTCCAGAATCAAACCTCAGTCATATTCCCAGGCCACATGGTTCCAGAATCAAACCTCAGTTGTGTTCCCAGGACACAGGGTTCCAGAATAAAACCTCAGTCATGTTCCCTGGACACAGGTTTCAGTAATAAAATCCCAGTCATGTTCCCAGGCCACAGGGTTCCACAATTAAACCTCAGTCATATTCCCAGGCTAGAGGGTTCCACAATCAAACCTCAGTTCTGTTGCCAGACCACGGTTCCACCATCAAGCCTCAGTCATGTTCCCAGGGAACAGGCTTCCAGGAACAAACCTCAGTCATGTTCCCAAGGCACAGGGTTCCAGAATCAAACCTCAGTCTTGTTCCCAGGACACAGGTTGCCAGAATCAACCCGATATCATGTTCCCTAGCCACAGTCTTCCAGAATCAAACCTCTGTCCTGTTGCCAGGCCACAGGTTTCCACCATCAAACCTCAGGCATGTTCCCAGGCCACAGGGTTCCAGAATCCACCGATGTCATGTTCCCAGGCCACAGGATTCCACACTCTAACATAAGTCATCTTCCCAGGCCAATGGTTTCCAGAATCAAACCTCAGTCATATTCCCAGGCCACATGGTTCCAGAATAAAACCTCAGTCATGTTCCCTGGACACAGGTTTCAGAAATAAACTCCCAGTCATGTTCCCAGGCCACAGGGTTTCACAATTAAACCTCAGTCATATTCCCAGGCCAGAGGGTTCCACAATCAAGCCTCTGTCCTGTTGCTAGGCCACGGTTCCACCATCAAGCCTCAGTCATGTTCCCAGGAAAGACTGTTCCACAATCAAACCTAAGTCATCTTGCCAAGCCACAGGGTTCCACCATCAAGCCTCACTCATGTTGCCAGGCCACAGGGTTCCACCATCAAGCCTCACTCATGTTCCCAAGCCTGAGGGTTCCACTATCAAACCTCAATCATGTTGCCAGGCCACAGGTGTCAACCATCAAACCTCAGTCATGTTCCCAGTAAACAGGGTTCCAGAATCAAACCAATGTCAAGTTCCCACGCCACGGGGTTCCAGTATCAGGCCTCAGTAATGTTCCCCGTGCACAGGGTGCCACAATCAAACTCAGTCATGCTGCCAGTCCACAGGTTTCTGCCATCACACCTCAGTCAAGTTGCCAGGCCACCGGGTTCCAGAATCAAGCCTCAGTCATTTTGCCAGGCCATAGTGTTCCACCATCAAACCTCAGTCATGATCCCAAGCCACATGTTTCCACAATGAAACCTCAGTCATTTTCCCAGGCCGAAGGTTTCCAGAATCATACCTCAGTCATATTCCCAGGACACATGGTTCCAGAATCAAACCTGAGTCATGTTCGCAGGCCACAGGTTTCAGCAATCAAACCTCAGTCATGTTCCCAGGACACAGGTGTCCAGAATCAAACCTCAGTCATGTTCCCAGGGAACAGGTTTCCAGAAACAAACCTCAGTCATGTTCCCAAGGCAAAGGGTTCTAGAATCAAACCTCAGTCTTGTTCCCAGGACACAGGTTGCCAGAATCAACCCGATATCATGTTCCCTAGCCACAGTCTTCCAGAATCAAACCTCAGTCCTGTTGCCAGGCCACAGGTTTCCACCATCAAACCTCAGGCATGTTCCCAGGCCACAGGGTTCCAGAATCCACCGATGTCATGTTCCCAGGCCACAGGATTCCACACTCTAACATCAGTCATCTTCCCAGGCCAATGGTTCCCAGAATCAAACCTCAGTCATATTCCCAGGCCACATGGTTCCAGAATAAAACCTCAGTCATGTTCCCTGGACACAGGTTTGAGAAATTAACTCCCAGTCATGTTCCCAGGCCACAGGTTTCCACAATTAAACCTCAGTCATATTCCCAGGCCAGAGGGTTCCACAATCAAACCTCTGTCCTGTTGCTAGGCCACGGTTCCACCATCAAGCCTCAGTCATGTTCCCAGGAAAGACTGTTCCACAATCAAACCTAAGTCATCTTGCCAAGCCACAGGGTTCCACCATCAAGCCTCACTCATGTTGCCAGGCCACAGGGTTCCACCATCAAGCCTCACTCATGTTCCCAAGCCTGAGGGTTCCACTATCAAACCTCAATCATGTTGCCAGGCCACAGGTGTCAACCATCAAACCTCAGTCATGTTCCCAGTAAACAGGGCTCCAGAATCAAACCAATGTCAAGTTCCCACGCCACGGGGTTCCAGTATCAGGCCTCACTCATGTTCCCCGTGCACAGGGTGCCACAATCAAACTCAGTCATGTTGCCAGGCCACAGGTTTCTGCCATCACACCTCAGTCAAGTTGCCAGACCACAGGGTTCCAGAATCAAGCCTCAGTCATTTTGCCAGGCCATAGTGTTCCACCATCAAACCTCAGTCATCATCCCAAGCCACATGTTTCCACAATGAAACCTCAGTCATTTTCCCAGGCTAAAGGCTTCCAGAATCAAACCTCAGTCATATTCCCAGGACACATGGTTCCAGAATCAAACCTGAGTCATGTTCGCAGGCCACAGGTTTCAGCAATCAAACCTCAGTCATGTTCCCAGGACACAGGTGTCCAGAATCAAACCTCAGTCATGTTCCCAGGGAACAGGTTTCCAGAAACAAACCTCAGTCATGTTCCCAAGGCACAGGGTTCCAGAATCAAACCTCAGTCTTGTTCCCAGGACACAGGTTTCCAGAATCAACCCGATTTCATGTTCCCTAGCCACAGTCTTCCAGAATCAAACCTCAGTCATGTTGCCAGGCCACAGGTTTCCACCATCAAACCTCAGGCATGTTCCCAGGCCACAGGGTTCCAGAATCAAACCGTTCTCATGTTCCCAGGCCACAGGGTTCCAGAATCCACGGTTGTCATTTTCCCAGGCCACAAGATTCCAGAATCAATCCTCAGTTATGTTCCCAGGCTACAGGGTTCCAGAATAAAACCTCAGTCATGTTCCCAGTCCACAGGGTTCCAGAACCGAGGCTCAGTCAGGTTCCCGGGGCACAGTATTCCACAATCTAAACAGATGACATGTTCCCAGGCCTCAGGGTTCCAGAATCCACCGATGTCATGTTCCCAGGCCACAGGGTTCCAGAATCAATCCTCAGTTATGTTCCCAGGCTACAGGGTTCCAAAATAAAACCTCAGTCATGATCCCAGTCCACAGGGTTCCAGAACCAAGGCTCAGTCAGGTTCCCGGGGCACAGTATTCCACAATCTAAATAGATGTCATGTTCCCAGGCCACAGTGTTCCAGAATCACGCCTCAGTCATGGTCCCAGGCCACAGGGATCCAGAATCAAACTTCAGTCATGTTGCCAGGCCATAGGGTACCACCATCAAACCTCAGTCATATTCCCAGGCCACAGGTTTCCAGAATCAAACCGATTTCATGTTCCCAGGCAACAGGGTACCGGAATCCAAACCGATGTCATGTTCCCAGGCCACAGGATTCCACACTCTAACATCAGTCATCTTCCCAGGCCAATGGTTTCCAGAATCAAACCTCAGTCATATTCCCAGGCCACATGGTTGCAGAATCAAACCTCAGTTGTGTTCCCAGGACACAGGGTTCCAGAATAAAACCTCAGTCATGTTCCCTGGACACAGGTTTCAGAAATAAAATCCCAGTCATGTTCCCAGGCCACAGGGTTCCACAATTAAACCTCAGTCATATTCCCAGGCCAGAGGGTTCCACAATCAAACCTCAGTTCTGTTGCCAGACCACGGTTCCACCGTCAAGCCTCAGTCATGTTCCCAGGGAACAGGCTTCCAGAAACAAACCTCAGTCATGTTCCCAAGGCACAGGGTTCCAGAATCAAACCTCAGTCTTGTTCCCAGGACACAGGTTGCCAGAATCAACCCGATATCATGTTCCCTAGCCACAGTCTTCAAGAATCAAACCTCAGTCCTGTTGCCAGGCCACAGGTTTCCACCATCAAACCTCAGGCATGTTCCCAGGCCACAGGGTTCCAGAATCCACCGATGTCATGTTCCCAGGCCACAGGGTTCCAGAATCAATCCTCAGTTATGTTCCCAGGCTACAGGGTTCCAGAATAAAACCTCAGTCATGTTCCCAGTCCACAGGGTTCCAGAACCAAGTCTCAGTCAGGTTCCCGGGGAACAGTATTCCACAATCTAAATAGATGTCATGTTCCCAGGCCACAGTGTTCCAGAATCACTCCTCAGTCATGTTCCCAGGCGACAGGAATCCAGAATCAAACTTCAGTCATGTTGCCAGGCCATAGGGTACCACCATCAAACCTCAGTCATATTCCCAGGCCACAGGTTTCCAGAATCAAACCGATTTCATGTTCCCAGGCAACAGGGTACCGGAATCCAAACCGATGTCATGTTCCCAGGCCACAGGATTCCACACTCTAACATCAGTCATCTTCCCAGGCCAATGGTTTCCAGAATCAAACCTCAGTCATATTCCCAGGCCACATGGTTCCAGAATCAAACCTCAGTTGTGTTCCCAGGACACAGGGTTCCAGAATAAAACCTCAGTCATGTTCCCTGGACACAGGTTTCAGAAATAAAATCCCAGTCATGTTCCCAGGCCACAGGGTTCCACAATTAAACCTCAGTCATATTCCCAGGCCAGAGGGTTCCACAATCAAACCTCAGTTCTGTTGCCAGACCACGGTTCCACCATCAAGCCTCAGTCATGTTCCCAGGGAACAGGCTTCCAGAAACAAACCTCAGTCATGTTCCCAAGGCACAGGGTTCCAGAATCAAACCTCAGTCTTGTTCCCAGGACACAGGTTGCCAGAATCAACCCGATATCATGTTCCCTAGCCACAGTCTTCCAGAATCAAACCTCAGTCCTGTTGCCAGGCCACAGGTTTCCACCATCAAACCTCAGGCATGTTCCCAGGCCACAGGGTTCCAGAATCCACCGATGTCATGTTCCCAGGCCACAGGATTCCACACTCTAACATCAGTCATCTTCCCAGGCCAATGGTTTCCAGAATCAAACCTCAGTCATATTCCCAGGCCACATGGTTCCAGAATAAAACCTCAGTCATGTTCCCTGGACACAGGTTTCAGAAATAAACTCCCAGTCATGTTCCCAGGCTACAGGGTTCCACAATTAAACCTCAGTCATATTCCCAGGCCAGAGGGTTCCACAATCAAACCTCTGTCCCGTTGCTAGGCCACGGTTCCACCATCAAGCCTCAGTCATGTTCCCAGGAAAGACTGTTCCACAATCAAACCTAAGTCATCTTGCCAAGCCACAGGGTTCCACCATCAAGCCTCACTCATGTTGCCAGGCCACAGGGTTCCACCATCAAGCCTCACTCATGTTCCCAAGCCTGAGGGTTCCACTATCAAACCTCAATCATGTTGCCAGGCCACAGGTTTCAACCATCAAACCTCAGTCATGTTCCCAGTAAACAGGGCTCCAGAATCAAACCAATGTCAAGTTCCCACGCCACGGGGTTCCAGTATCAGGCCTCAGTCATGTTCCCCGTGCACAGGGTGCCACAATCAAACTCAGTCATGTTGCCAGTCCACAGGTTTCTGCCATCACACCTCAGTCAAGTTGCCAGGCCACAGGGTTCCAGAATCAAGCCTTAGTCATTTTGCCAGGCCATAGTGTTCCACCATCAAACCTCAGTCATGATCCCAAGCCACATGTTTCCACAATGAAACCTCAGTCATTTTCCCAGGCGAACGGTTTCCAGAATCAAACTTCAGTCATATTCCCAGGACACATGGTTCCAGAATCAAACCTGAGTCAGGTTCGCAGGCCACAGGTTTCAGCAATCAAACCTCAGTCATGTTCCCAGGGAACAGGTTTCCAGAAACAAACCTCAGTCATGTTCCCAAGGTACAGGGTTCCAGAATCAAACCTCAGTCTTGTTCCCAGGACACAGGTTTCCAGAATCAACCCGATATCATGTTCCCTAGCCACAGTCTTCCAGAATCAAACCTCAGTCATGTTGCCAGGCCACAGGTTTCCACCATCAAACCTCAGGCATGTTCCCAGGCCACAGGGTTCCAGAATCAAACCGTTCTCATGTTCCCAGGCCACAGGGTTCCAGAATCCACCGTTGTCATTTTCCCAGGCCACAAGATTCCAGAATCAATCCTCAGTTATGTTCCCAGGCTACAGGGTTCCAGAATAAAACCTCAGTCATGTTCCCAGTCCACAGGGTTCCAGAACCGAGGCTCAGTCAGGTTCCCGGGGCACAGTATTCCACAATCTAAACAGATGACATGTTCCCAGGCCTCAGGGTTCCAGAATCCACCGATGTCATGTTCCCAGGCCACAGGGTTCCAGAATCAATCCTCAGTTATGTTCCCAGGTTACAGGGTTCCAGAATAAAACCTCAGTCATGTTCCCAGTCCACAGGGTTCCAAAACCGAGGCTCAGTCAGGTTCCCGGGGCACAGTATTCCACAATCTAAACAGATGTCATGTTCCCAGGCCTCAGGGTTCCAGAATCCACTGATGTCATGTTCCCAGGCCACAGGGTTCCAGAATCAATCCTCAGTTATGTTCCCAGGCTACAGGGTTCCAGAATAAAACCTCAGTCATGATCCCAGTCCACAGGGTTCCAGAACCAAGGCTCAGTCAGGTTCCCGGGGCACAGTATTCCACAATCTAAATAGATGTCATGTTCCCAGGCCACAGTGTTCCAGAATCACGCCTCAGTCATGGGCCCAGGCCACAGGGATCCAGAATCAAACTTCAGTCATGTTGCCAGGCCATAGGGTACCACCATCAAACCTCAGTCATATTCCCAGGCCACAGGTTTCCAGAATCAAACCGATTTCATGTTCCCAGGCAACAGGGTACCGGAATCCAAACCGATGTCATGTTCCCAGGCCACAGGATTCCACACTCTAACATCAGTCATCTTCCCAGGCCAATGGTTTCCAGAATCAAACCTCAGTCATATTCCCAGGCCACATGGTTGCAGAATAAAACCTCAGTCATGTTCCCTGGACACAGGTTTCAGAAATAAAATCCCAGTCATGTTCCCAGGCCACAGGGTTCCACAATTAAACCTCAGTCATATTCCCAGGCCAGAGGGTTCCACAATCAAACCTCAGTTGTGTTGCCAGACCACGGTTCCACCGTCAAGCCTCAGTCATGTTCCCAGGGAACAGGCTTCCAGAAACAAACCTCAGTCATGTTCCCAAGGCACAGGGTTCCAGAATCAAACCTCAGTCTTGTTCCCAGGACACAGGTTGCCAGAATCAACCAGATATCATGTTCCCTAGCCACAGTCTTCAAGAATCAAACCTCAGTCCTGTTGCCAGGCCACAGGTTTCCACCATCAAACCTCAGGCATGTTCCCAGGCCACAGGGTTCCAGAATCCACCGATGTCATGTTCCCAGGCCACAGGATTCCACACTCTAACATCAGTCATCTTCCCAGGCCAATGGTTTCCAGAATCAAACCTCAGTCATATACCCAGGCCACATGGTTCCAGAATAAAACCTCAGTCATGTTCCCTGGACACAGGTTTCAGAAATAAACTCCCAGTCATGTTCCCAGGCCACAGGGTTCCACAATGAAACCTCAGTCATATTCCCAGGCCAGAGGGATCCACAATCAAACCTCTGTCCTGTTGTTAGGCCACGGTTCCACCATCAAGCCTCAGTCATGTTCCCAGGAAAGACTGTTCCACAATCAAACCTAAGTCATCTTGCCAAGCCACAGGGTTCCACCATCAAGCCTCACTCATGTTGCCAGGCCACAGGGTTCCACCATCAAGCCTCACTCATGTTCCCAAGCCTGAGGGTTCCACTATCAAACCTCAATCATGTTGCCAGGCCACAGGTTTCAACCATCAAACCTCAGTCATGTTCCCAGTAAACAGGGCTCCAGAATCAAACCAATGTCAAGTTCCCACGCCACGGGGTTCCAGTATCAGGCCTCAGTCATGTTCCCCGTGCACAGGGTGCCACAATCAAACTCAGTCATGTTGCCAGTCCACAGGTTTCTGCCATCACACCTCAGTCAAGTTGCCAGGCCACAGGGTTCCAGAATCAAGCCTCAGTCATTTTGCCAGGCCATAGTGTTCCACCATCAAACCTCAGTCATGATCCCAAGCCACATGTTTCCACAATGAAACCTCAGTCATTTTCCCAGGCCAAAGGTTTCCAGAATCAAACCTCAGTCATATTCCCAGGACACATGGTTCCAGAATCAAACCTGAGTCATGTTCGCAGGCCACAGGTTTCAGCAATCAAACCTCAGTCATGTTCCCAGGACACAGGTGTCCAGAATCCAACCTCAGTCATGTTCCCAGGGAACAGGTTTCCAGAAACAAACCTCAGTCATGTTCCCAAGGCACAGGGTTCCAGAATCAAACCTCAGTCTTGTTAGCAGGACACAGGTTTCCAGAATCAACCCGATATCATGTTCCCTAGCCACAGTCTTCCAGAATCAAACCTCAGTCCTGTTGCCAGGCCACAGGTTTCCACCATCAAACCTCAGGCATGTTCCCAGGCCACAGGGTTCCAGAATCAAACCGTTCTCATGTTCCCAGGCCACAGGGTTCCAGAATCCACGGTTGTCATTTTCCCAGGCCACAAGATTCCAGAATCAATCCTCAGTTATGTTCCCAGGCTACAGGGTTCCAGAATAAAACCTCAGTCATGTTCCCAGTCCACAGGGTTCCAGAACCGAGGCTCAGTCAGGTTCCCGGGGCACAGTATTCCACAATCTAAACAGACGTCATGTTCCCAGGCCTCAGGGTTCCAGAATCCACCGATGTCATGTTACCAGGCCACAGGGTTCCAGAATCAATCCTCAGTTATGTTCCCAGGCTACAGGGTTCCAGAATAAAACCTCAGTCATGTTCCCAGTCCACAGGGTTCCAGAACCGAGGCTCAGTCAGGTTCCCGGGGCACAGTATTCCACAATCTAAACAGACGTCATGTTCCCAGGCCTCAGGGTTCCAGAATCCACCGATGTCATGTTCCCACGCCACAGGGTTCCAGAATCAATCCTCAGTTATGTTCCCAGGCTACAGGGTTCCAGAATAAAACCTCAGTCATGTTCCCAGCCCACAGGGTTCCAGAATCAAGGCTTAGCCAGGTTCCCGGGGCACAGTATTCCACAATCTAAATAGATGTCATGTTCCCAGGCCACAGTTTTCCAGAATCACGCCTCAGTCACGTTCCCAGGCCACAGGGATCCAGAATCAAACTTCAGTCATGTTGCCAGGCCATAGGGTACCACCATCAAACCTCAGTCATATTCCCAGGCCACAGGTTTCCAGAATCAAACCGATTTCATGTTCCCAGGCAACAGGGTACCGGAATCCAAACCGATGTCATGTTCCCAGGCCACAGGATTCCACACTCTAACATCAGTCATCTTCCCAGGCCAATGGTTTCCAGAATCAAACCTCAGTCATATTCCCAGGCCACATGGTTGCAGAATCAAACCTCAGTTGTGTTCCCAGGACACAGGGTTCCAGAATAAAACCTCAGTCATGTTCCCTGGACACAGGTTTCAGAAATAAAATCCCAGTCATGTTCCCAGGCCACAGGGTTCCACAATTAAACCTTAGTCATATTCCCAGGCCAGAGGATTCCACAATCAAACCTCAGTTCTGTTCCCAGACCACGGTTCCACCATCAAGCCTCAGTTATGTTCCCAGGAACGGGCTTCCAGAAACAAACCTCAGTCATGTTCCCAAGGCACAGGGTTCCAGAATCAAACCTCAGTCTTGTTCCCAGGACACAGGTTGCCAGAATCAACCCGATATCATGTTCCCTAGCCACAGTCTTCCAGAACCACACCTCAGTCCTGCTGCCTGGCCACAGGCTTCCACCATCAAACCTCAGGCATATTCCCAGGCCACAGGGTTCCAGAATCCACCGATGTCATGTTCCCAGGCCACAGCATTCCACACTCTAACATCAGTCATCTTCCCAGGCCAATGGTTTCCAGAATCAAACCTCAGTCATATTCCCAGGCCACATGGTTCCAGAATCAAACCTCAGTTGTGTTCCCAGGACACAGGGTTCCAGAATAAAACCTCAGTCATGTTCCCTGGACAGAGGTTTCAGAAATAAAATCCCAGTCCTGTTCCCAGGCCACAGGGTTCCACAATCAAACCTCAGTTCTGTTGCCAGACCACGGTTCCACCATCAAGCCTCAGTCATGTTCCCAGGGAACAGGCTTCCAGAAACAAACCTCAGTCATGTTCCCTGGACACAGGTTTCAGAAATAAACTCCCAGTCATGTTCCCAGGCCACAGGGTTCCACCATCAAGCCTCACTCATGTTGCCAGGCCACAGGGTTCCACCATCAAGCCTCACTCATGTTCCCAAGCCTGAGGTTTCCACTATCAAACCTCAATCATGTTGCCAGGCCACAGGTGTCAACCATCAAACCTCAGTCATGTTCCCAGTAAACAGGGCTCCAGAATCAAACCAATGTCAAGTTCCCACGCCACGGGGTTCCAGTATCAGGCCTCAGTCATGTTCCCCGTGCACAGGGTGCCACAATCAAACTCAGTCATGTTGCCAGTCCACAGGTTTCTGCCATCACACCTCAGTCAAGTTGCCAGGCCACAGGGTTCCAGAATCAAGCCTCAGTCATTTTGCCATGCCATAGTGTTCCACCATCAAACCTCAGTCATGATCCCAAGCCACATGTTTCCACAATGAAACCTCAGTCATTTTCCCAGGCTAAAGGCTTCCAGAATCAAACCTCAGTCATATTCCCAGGACACATGGTTCCAGAATCAAACCTGAGTCATGTTCGCAGGCCACAGGTTTCAGCAATCAAACCTCAGTCATGTTCCCAGGACACAGGTGTCCAGAATCAAACCTCAGTCATGTTCCCAGGGAACAGGTTTCCAGAAACAAACCTCAGTCATGTTCCCAAGGCACAGGGTTCCAGAATCAAACCTCAGTCTTGTTCCCAGGACACAGGTTTCCAGAATCAACCCGATTTCATGTTCCCTAGCCACAGTCTTCCAGAATCAAACCTCAGTCATGTTGCCAGGCCACAGGTTTCCACCATCAAACCTCAGGCATGTTCCCAGGCCACAGGGTTCCAGAATCAAACCGTTCTCATGTTCCCAGGCCACAGGGTTCCAGAATCCACGGTTGTCATTTTCCCAGGCCACAAGATTCCAGAATCAATCCTCAGTTATGTTCCCAGGCTACAGGGTTCCAGAATAAAACCTCAGTCATGTTCCCAGTCCACAGGGTTCCAGAACCGAGGCTCAGTCAGGTTCCCGGGGCACAGTATTCCACAATCTAAACAGATGACATGTTCCCAGGCCTCAGGGTTCCAGAATCCACCGATGTCATGTTCCCAGGCCACAGGGTTCCAGAATCAATCCTCAGTTATGTTCCCAGGCTACAGGGTTCCAGAATAAAACCTCAGTCATGATCCCAGTCCACAGGGTTCCAGAACCAAGGCTCAGTCAGGTTCCCGGGGCACAGTATTCCACAATCTAAATAGATGTCATGTTCCCAGGCCACAGTGTTCCAGAATCACGCCTCAGTCATGGTCCCAGGCCACAGGGATCCAGAATCAAACTTCAGTCATGTTGCCAGGCCATAGGGTACCACCATCAAACCTCAGTCATATTCCCAGGCCACAGGTTTCCAGAATCAAACCGATTTCATGTTCCCAGGCAACAGGGTACCGGAATCCAAACCGATGTCATGTTCCCAGGCCACAGGATTCCACACTCTAACATCAGTCATCTTCCCAGGCCAATGGTTTCCAGAATCAAACCTCAGTCATATTCCCAGGCCACATGGTTGCAGAATCAAACCTCAGTTGTGTTCCCAGGACACAGGGTTCCAGAATAAAACCTCAGTCATGTTCCCTGGACACAGGTTTCAGAAATAAAATCCCAGTCATGTTCCCAGGCCACAGGGTTCCACAATTAAACCTCAGTCATATTCCCAGGCCAGAGGGTTCCACAATCAAACCTCAGTTCTGTTGCCAGACCACGGTTCCACCGTCAAGCCTCAGTCATGTTCCCAGGGAACAGGCTTCCAGAAACAAACCTCAGTCATGTTCCCAAGGCACAGGGTTCCAGAATCAAACCTCAGTCTTGTTCCCAGGACACAGGTTGCCAGAATCAACCCGATATCATGTTCCCTAGCCACAGTCTTCAAGAATCAAACCTCAGTCCTGTTGCCAGGCCACAGGTTTCCACCATCAAACCTCAGGCATGTTCCCAGGCCACAGGGTTCCAGAATCCACCGATGTCATGTTCCCAGGCCACAGGGTTCCAGAATCAATCCTCAGTTATGTTCCCAGGCTACAGGGTTCCAGAATAAAACCTCAGTCATGTTCCCAGTCCACAGGGTTCCAGAACCAAGTCTCAGTCAGGTTCCCGGGGAACAGTATTCCACAATCTAAATAGATGTCATGTTCCCAGGCCACAGTGTTCCAGAATCACTCCTCAGTCATGTTCCCAGGCGACAGGAATCCAGAATCAAACTTCAGTCATGTTGCCAGGCCATAGGGTACCACCATCAAACCTCAGTCATATTCCCAGGCCACAGGTTTCCAGAATCAAACCGATTTCATGTTCCCAGGCAACAGGGTACCGGAATCCAAACCGATGTCATGTTCCCAGGCCACAGGATTCCACACTCTAACATCAGTCATCTTCCCAGGCCAATGGTTTCCAGAATCAAACCTCAGTCATATTCCCAGGCCACATGGTTCCAGAATCAAACCTCAGTTGTGTTCCCAGGACACAGGGTTCCAGAATAAAACCTCAGTCATGTTCCCTGGACACAGGTTTCAGAAATAAAATCCCAGTCATGTTCCCAGGCCACAGGGTTCCACAATTAAACCTCAGTCATATTCCCAGGCCAGAGGGTTCCACAATCAAACCTCAGTTCTGTTGCCAGACCACGGTTCCACCATCAAGCCTCAGTCATGTTCCCAGGGAACAGGCTTCCAGAAACAAACCTCAGTCATGTTCCCAAGGCACAGGGTTCCAGAATCAAACCTCAGTCTTGTTCCCAGGACACAGGTTGCCAGAATCAACCCGATATCATGTTCCCTAGCCACAGTCTTCCAGAATCAAACCTCAGTCCTGTTGCCAGGCCACAGGTTTCCACCATCAAACCTCAGGCATGTTCCCAGGCCACAGGGTTCCAGAATCCACCGATGTCATGTTCCCAGGCCACAGGATTCCACACTCTAACATCAGTCATCTTCCCAGGCCAATGGTTTCCAGAATCAAACCTCAGTCATATTCCCAGGCCACATGGTTCCAGAATAAAACCTCAGTCATGTTCCCTGGACACAGGTTTCAGAAATAAACTCCCAGTCATGTTCCCAGGCTACAGGGTTCCACAATTAAACCTCAGTCATATTCCCAGGCCAGAGGGTTCCACAATCAAACCTCTGTCCCGTTGCTAGGCCACGGTTCCACCATCAAGCCTCAGTCATGTTCCCAGGAAAGACTGTTCCACAATCAAACCTAAGTCATCTTGCCAAGCCACAGGGTTCCACCATCAAGCCTCACTCATGTTGCCAGGCCACAGGGTTCCACCATCAAGCCTCACTCATGTTCCCAAGCCTGAGGGTTCCACTATCAAACCTCAATCATGTTGCCAGGCCACAGGTTTCAACCATCAAACCTCAGTCATGTTCCCAGTAAACAGGGCTCCAGAATCAAACCAATGTCAAGTTCCCACGCCACGGGGTTCCAGTATCAGGCCTCAGTCATGTTCCCCGTGCACAGGGTGCCACAATCAAACTCAGTCATGTTGCCAGTCCACAGGTTTCTGCCATCACACCTCAGTCAAGTTGCCAGGCCACAGGGTTCCAGAATCAAGCCTTAGTCATTTTGCCAGGCCATAGTGTTCCACCATCAAACCTCAGTCATGATCCCAAGCCACATGTTTCCACAATGAAACCTCAGTCATTTTCCCAGGCGAACTGTTTCCAGAATCAAACTTCAGTCATATTCCCAGGACACATGGTTCCAGAATCAAACCTGAGTCAGGTTCGCAGGCCACAGGTTTCAGCAATCAAACCTCAGTCATGTTCCCAGGGAACAGGTTTCCAGAAACAAACCTCAGTCATGTTCCCAAGGTACAGGGTTCCAGAATCAAACCTCAGTCTTGTTCCCAGGACACAGGTTTCCAGAATCAACCCGATATCATGTTCCCTAGCCACAGTCTTCCAGAATCAAACCTCAGTCATGTTGCCAGGCCACAGGTTTCCACCATCAAACCTCAGGCATGTTCCCAGGCCACAGGGTTCCAGAATCAAACCGTTCTCATGTTCCCAGGCCACAGGGTTCCAGAATCCACCGTTGTCATTTTCCCAGGCCACAAGATTCCAGAATCAATCCTCAGTTATGTTCCGAGGCTACAGGGTTCCAGAATAAAACCTCAGTCATGTTCCCAGTCCACAGGGTTCCAGAACCGAGGCTCAGTCAGGTTCCCGGGGCACAGTATTCCACAATCTAAACAGATGACATGTTCCCAGGCCTCAGGGTTCCAGAATCCACCGATGTCATGTTCCCAGGCCACAGGGTTCCAGAATCAATCCTCAGTTATGTTCCCAGGTTACAGGGTTCCAGAATAAAACCTCAGTCATGTTCCCAGTCCACAGGGTTCCAAAACCGAGGCTCAGTCAGGTTCCCGGGGCACAGTATTCCACAATCTAAACAGATGTCATGTTCCCAGGCCTCAGGGTTCCAGAATCCACTGATGTCATGTTCCCAGGCCACAGGGTTCCAGAATCAATCCTCAGTTATGTTCCCAGGCTACAGGGTTCCAGAATAAAACCTCAGTCATGATCCCAGTCCACAGGGTTCCAGAACCAAGGCTCAGTCAGGTTCCCGGGGCACAGTATTCCACAATCTAAATAGATGTCATGTTCCCAGGCCACAGTGTTCCAGAATCACGCCTCAGTCATGGGCCCAGGCCACAGGGATCCAGAATCAAACTTCAGTCATGTTGCCAGGCCATAGGGTACCACCATCAAACCTCAGTCATATTCCCAGGCCACAGGTTTCCAGAATCAAACCGATTTCATGTTCCCAGGCAACAGGGTACCGGAATCCAAACCGATGTCATGTTCCCAGGCCACAGGATTCCACACTCTAACATCAGTCATCTTCCCAGGCCAATGGTTTCCAGAATCAAACCTCAGTCATATTCCCAGGCCACATGGTTGCAGAATCAAACCTCAGTTGTGTTCCCAGGACACAGGTTTCAGAAATAAAATCCCAGTCATGTTCCCAGGCCACAGGGTTCCACAATTAAACCTCAGTCATATTCCCAGGCCAGAGGGTTCCACAATCAAACCTCAGTTGTGTTGCCAGACCAAGGTTCCACCGTCAAGCCTCAGTCATGTTCCCAGGGAACAGGCTTCCAGAAACAAACCTCAGTCATGTTCCCAAGGCACAGGGTTCCAGAATCAAACCTCAGTCTTGTTCCCAGGACACAGGTTGCCAGAATCAACCAGATATCATGTTCCCTAGCCACAGTCTTCAAGAATCAAACCTCAGTCCTGTTGCCAGGCCACAGGTTTCCACCATCAAACCTCAGGCATGTTCCCAGGCCACAGGGTTCCAGAATCCACCGATGTCATGTTCCCAGGCCACAGGATTCCACACTCTAACATCAGTCATCTTCCCAGGCCAATGGTTTCCAGAATCAAACCTCAGTCATATACCCAGGCCACATGGTTCCAGAATAAAACCTCAGTCATGTTCCCTGGACACAGGTTTCAGAAATAAACTCCCAGTCATGTTCCCAGGCCACAGGGTTCCACAATGAAACCTCAGTCATATTCCCAGGCCAGAGGGATCCACAATCAAACCTCTGTCCTGTTGTTAGGCCACGGTTCCACCATCAAGCCTCAGTCATGTTCCCAGGAAAGACTGTTCCACAATCAAACCTAAGTCATCTTGCCAAGCCACAGGGTTCCACCATCAAGCCTCACTCATGTTGCCAGGCCACAGGGTTCCACCATCAAGCCTCACTCATGTTCCCAAGCCTGAGGGTTCCACTATCAAACCTCAATCATGTTGCCAGGCCACAGGTTTCAACCATCAAACCTCAGTCATGTTCCCAGTAAACAGGGCTCCAGAATCAAACCAATGTCAAGTTCCCACGCCACGGGGTTCCAGTATCAGGCCTCAGTCATGTTCCCCGTGCACAGGGTGCCACAATCAAACTCAGTCATGTTGCCAGTCCACAGGTTTCTGCCATCACACCTCAGTCAAGTTGCCAGGCCACAGGGTTCCAGAATCAAGCCTCAGTCATTTTGCCAGGCCATAGTGTTCCACCATCAAACCTCAGTCATGATCCCAAGCCACATGTTTCCACAATGAAACCTCAGTCATTTTCCCAGGCCAAAGGTTTCCAGAATCAAACCTCAGTCATATTCCCAGGACACATGGTTCCAGAATCAAACCTGAGTCATGTTCGCAGGCCACAGGTTTCAGCAATCAAACCTCAGTCATGTTCCCAGGACACAGGTGTCCAGAATCCAACCTCAGTCATGTTCCCAGGGAACAGGTTTCCAGAAACAAACCTCAGTCATGTTCCCAAGGCACAGGGTTCCAGAATCAAACCTCAGTCTTGTTAGCAGGACACAGGTTTCCAGAATCAACCCGATATCATGTTCCCTAGCCACAGTCTTCCAGAATCAAACCTCAGTCCTGTTGCCAGGCCACAGGTTTCCACCATCAAACCTCAGGCATGTTCCCAGGCCACAGGGTTCCAGAATCAAACCGTTCTCATGTTCCCAGGCCACAGGGTTCCAGAATCCACGGTTGTCATTTTCCCAGGCCACAAGATTCCAGAATCAATCCTCAGTTATGTTCCCAGGCTACAGGGTTCCAGAATAAAACCTCAGTCATGTTCCCAGTCCACAGGGTTCCAGAACCGAGGCTCAGTCAGGTTCCCGGGGCACAGTATTCCACAATCTAAACAGACGTCATGTTCCCAGGCCTCAGGGTTCCAGAATCCACCGATGTCATGTTACCAGGCCACAGGGTTCCAGAATCAATCCTCAGTTATGTTCCCAGGTTACAGGGTTCCAGAATAAAACCTCAGTCATGTTCCCAGTCCACAGGGTTCCAGACCCGAGGCTCAGTCAGGTTCCCGGGGCACAGTATTCCACAATCTAAACAGACGTCATGTTCCCAGGCCTCAGGGTTCCAGAATCCACCGATGTCATGTTCCCACGCCACAGGGTTCCAGAATCAATCCTCAGTTATGTTCCCAGGCTACAGGGTTCCAGAATAAAACCTCAGTCATGTTCCCAGCCCACAGGGTTCCAGAACCAAGGCTTAGCCAGGTTCCCGGGGCACAGTATTCCACAATCTAAATAGATGTCATGTTCCCAGGCCACAGTTTTCCAGAATCACGCCTCAGTCACGTTCCCAGGCCACAGGGATCCAGAATCAAACTTCAGTCATGTTGCCAGGCCATAGGGTACCACCATCAAACCTCAGTCATATTCCCAGGCCACAGGTTTCCAGAATCAAACCGATTTCATGTTCCCAGGCAACAGGGTACCGGAATCCAAACCGATGTCATGTTCCCAGGCCACAGGATTCCACACTCTAACATCAGTCATCTTCCCAGGCCAATGGTTTCCAGAATCAAACCTCAGTCATATTCCCAGGCCACATGGTTGCAGAATCAAACCTCAGTTGTGTTCCCAGGACACAGGGTTCCAGAATAAAACCTCAGTCATGTTCCCTGGACACAGGTTTCAGAAATAAAATCCCAGTCATGTTCCCAGGCCACAGGGTTCCACAATTAAACCTTAGTCATATTCCCAGGCCAGAGGATTCCACAATCAAACCTCAGTTCTGTTCCCAGACCACGGTTCCACCATCAAGCCTCAGTTATGTTCCCAGGAACGGGCTTCCAGAAACAAACCTCAGTCATGTTCCCAAGGCACAGGGTTCCAGAATCAAACCTCAGTCTTGTTAGCAGGACACAGGTTTCCAGAATCAACCCGATATCATGTTCCCTAGCCACAGTCTTCCAGAATCAAACCTCAGTCCTGTTGCCAGGCCACAGGTTTCCACCATCAAACCTCAGGCATGTTCCCAGGCCACAGGGTTCCAGAATCAAACCGTTCTCATGTTCCCAGGCCACAGGGTTCCAGAATCCACGGTTGTCATTTTCCCAGGCCACAAGATTCCAGAATCAATCCTCAGTTATGTTCCCAGGCTACAGGGTTCCAGAATAAAACCTCAGTCATGTTCCCAGTCCACAGGGTTCCAGAACCGAGGCTCAGTCAGGTTCCCGGGGCACAGTATTCCACAATCTAAACAGACGTCATGTTCCCAGGCCTCAGGGTTCCAGAATCCACCGATGTCATGTTACCAGGCCACAGGGTTCCAGAATCAATCCTCAGTTATGTTCCCAGGTTACAGGGTTCCAGAATAAAACCTCAGTCATGTTCCCAGTCCACAGGGTTCCAGAACCGAGGCTCAGTCAGGTTCCCGGGGCACAGTATTCCACAATCTAAACAGACGTCATGTTCCCAGGCCTCAGGGTTCCAGAATCCACCGATGTCATGTTCCCACGCCACAGGGTTCCAGAATCAATCCTCAGTTATGTTCCCAGGCTACAGGGTTCCAGAATAAAACCTCAGTCATGTTCCCAGCCCACAGGGTTCCAGAACCAAGGCTTAGCCAGGTTCCCGGGGCACAGTATTCCACAATCTAAATAGATGTCATGTTCCCAGGCCACAGTTTTCCAGAATCACGCCTCAGTCACGTTCCCAGGCCACAGGGATCCAGAATCAAACTTCAGTCATGTTGCCAGGCCATAGGGTACCACCATCAAACCTCAGTCATATTCCCAGGCCACAGGTTTCCAGAATCAAACCGATTTCATGTTCCCAGGCAACAGGGTACCGGAATCCAAACCGATGTCATGTTCCCAGGCCACAGGATTCCACACTCTAACATCAGTCATCTTCCCAGGCCAATGGTTTCCAGAATCAAACCTCAGTCATATTCCCAGGCCACATGGTTGCAGAATCAAACCTCAGTTGTGTTCCCAGGACACAGGGTTCCAGAATAAAACCTCAGTCATGTTCCCTGGACACAGGTTTCAGAAATAAAATCCCAGTCATGTTCCCAGGCCACAGGGTTCCACAATTAAACCTTAGTCATATTCCCAGGCCAGAGGATTCCACAATCAAACCTCAGTTCTGTTCCCAGACCACGGTTCCACCATCAAGCCTCAGTTATGTTCCCAGGAACGGGCTTCCAGAAACAAACCTCAGTCATGTTCCCAAGGCACAGGGTTCCAGAATCAAACCTCAGTCTTGTTCCCAGGACACAGGTTGCCAGAATCAACCCGATATCATGTTCCCTAGCCACAGTCTTCCAGAACCACACCTCAGTCCTGCTGCCTGGCCACAGGCTTCCACCATCAAACCTCAGGCATATTCCCAGGCCACAGGGTTCCAGAATCCACCGATGTCATGTTCCCAGGCCACAGCATTCCACACTCTAACATCAGTCATCTTCCCAGGCCAATGGTTTCCAGAATCAAACCTCAGTCATATTCCCAGGCCACATGGTTCCAGAATCAAACCTCAGTTGTGTTCCCAGGACACAGGGTTCCAGAATAAAACCTCAGTCATGTTCCCTGGACAGAGGTTTCAGAAATAAAATCCCAGTCCTGTTCCCAGGCCACAGGGTTCCACAATCAAACCTCAGTTCTGTTGCCAGACCACGGTTCCACCATCAAGCCTCAGTCATGTTCCCAGGGAACAGGCTTCCAGAAACAAACCTCAGTCATGTTCCCTGGACACAGGTTTCAGAAATAAACTCCCAGTCATGTTCCCAGGCCACAGGGTTCCACCATCAAGCCTCACTCATGTTGCCAGGCCACAGGGTTCCACCATCAAGCCTCACTCATGTTCCCAAGCCTGAGGTTTCCACTATCAAACCTCAATCATGTTGCCAGGCCACAGGTGTCAACCATCAAACCTCAGTCATGTTCCCAGTAAACAGGGCTCCAGAATCAAACCAATGTCAAGTTCCCACGCCACGGGGTTCCAGTATCAGGCCTCAGTCATGTTCCCCGTGCACAGGGTGCCACAATCAAACTCAGTCATGTTGCCAGTCCACAGGTTTCTGCCATCACACCTCAGTCAAGTTGCCAGGCCACAGGGTTCCAGAATCAAGCCTCAGTCATTTTGCCATGCCATAGTGTTCCACCATCAAACCTCAGTCATGATCCCAAGCCACATGTTTCCACAATGAAACCTCAGTCATTTTCCCAGGCCAAAGGTTTCCAGAATCAAACCTCAGTCATATTCCCAGGACACATGGTTCCAGAATCAAACCTGAGTCATGTTCGCAGGCCACAGGTTTCAGCAATCAAACCTCAGTCATGTTCCCAGGACACAGGTGTCCAGAATCAAACCTCAGTCATGTTCCCAGGGAACAGGTTTCCAGAAACAAACCTCAGTCATGTTCCCAAGGCACAGGGTTCCAGAATCAAACCTCAGTCTTGTTCCCAGGACACAGGTTGCCAGAATCAACCCGATATCATGTTCCCTAGCCACAGTCTTCCAAAATCAAACCTCAGTCATGTTGCCAGGCCACAAGTTTCCACCATCAAACCTCAGGCATGTTCCCAGGCCACAGGGTTCCAGAATCAAACCGTTCTCATGTTCCCAGGCCACAGGGTTCCAGAAGCCACCGTTGTCATTTTCCCAGGCCACAAGATTCCAGAATCAATCCTCAGTTATGTTCCCAGGCTACAGGGTTCCAGAATAAAACCTCAGTCATGTTCCCAGTCCACAGGGTTCCAGAACCGAGGCTCAGTCAGGTTCCCGGGGCACAGTATTCCACAATCTAAACAGATGTCATGTTCCCAGGCCTCAGGGTTCCAGAATCCACAGATGTCATGTTCCCAAGCCACAGGGTTCCAGAATCAATCCTCAGTTATGTTCCCAGGCTACAGGGTTCCAGAATAAAACCTCAGTCATGTTCCCAGCCCACAGGGTTCCAGAACCAAGGCTTAGCCAGGTTCCCGGGGCACAGTATTCCATAATCTAAATAGATGTCATGTTCCCAGGCCACAGTTTTCCAGAATCACGCCTCAGTCACGTTCCCAGGCCACAGGGATCCAGAATCAAACTTCAGTCATGTTGCCAGGCCATAGGGTACCACCATCAAACCTCAGTCATATTCCCAGGCCACAGGTTTCCAGAATCAAACCGATTTCATGTTCCCAGGCAACAGGGTACCGGAATCCAAACCGATGTCATGTTCCCAGGCCACAGGATTCCACACTCTAACATCAGTCATCTTCCCAGGCCAATGGTTTCCAGAATCAAACCTCAGTCATATTCCCAGGCCACATGGTTCCAGAATCAAACCTCAGTTGTGTTCCCAGGACACAGGGTTCCAGAATAAAACCTCAGTCATGTTCCCTGGACACAGGTTTCAGAAATAAAATCCCAGTCATGTTCCCAGGCCACAGGGTTCCACAATTAAACCTCAGTCATATTCCCAGGCCAGAGGGTTCCACAATCAAACCTCAGTTCTGTTGCCAGACCACGGTTCCACCATCAAGCCTCAGTTAAGTTCCCAGGAACGGGCTTCCAGAAACAAACCTCAGTCATGTTCCCAAGGCACAGGGTTCCAGAATCAAACCTCAGTCTTGTTCCCAGGACACAGGTTGCCAGAATCAACCCGATATCATGTTCCCTAGCCACAGTCTTCCAGAACCACACCTCAGTCCTGCTGCCTGGCCACAGGCTTCCACCATCAAACCTCAGGCATGTTCCCAGGCCACAGGGTTCCAGAATCCACCGATGTCATGTTCCCAGGCCACAGGATTCCACACTCTAACATCAGTCATCTTCCCAGGCCAATGGTTTCCAGAATCAAACCTCAGTCATATTCCCAGGCCACATGGTTCCAGAATAAAACCTCAGTCATGTTCCCTGGACACAGGTTTCAGAAATAAACTCCCAGTCATGTTCCCAGGCCACAGGGTTCCACAATTAAACCTCAGTCATATTCCCAGGCCAGAGGGTTCCACAATCAAACCTCTGTCCTGTTGCTAGGCCACGGCTCCACCATCAAGGCTCAGTCATGTTCCCAGGAAAGACTGTTCCACAATCAAACGTAAGTCATCTTTCCAAGCCACAGGGTTCCACCATCAAGCCTCACTCATGTTGCCAGGCCACAGGGTTCCACCATCAAGCCTCACTCATGTTCCCAAGCCTGAGGGTTCCACTATCAAACCTCAATCATGTTGCCAGGCCACAGGTGTCAACCATCAAACCTCAGTCATGTTCCCAGTAAACAGGGCTCCAGAATCAAACCAATGTCAAGTTCCCACGCCACGGGGTTCCAGTATCAGGCCTCAGTCATGTTCCCCGTGCACAGGGTGCCACAATCAAACTCAGTCATGTTGCCAGTCCACAGGTTTCTGCCATCACACCTCAGTCAAGTTGCCAGGCCACAGGGTTCCAGAATCAAGTCTCAGTCATTTTCCCAGGCCATAGTGTTCCACCATCAAACCTCAGTCATGATCCCAAGCCACATGTTTCCACAATGAAACCTCAGTCATTTTCCCAGGCCAAAGGTTTCCTGAATCAAACCTCAGTAATATTCCCAGGACACATGGTTCCAGAATCAAACCTGAGTCATGTTCGCAGGCCACAGGTTTCAGCAATCAAACCTCAGTCATGTTCCCAGGACACAGGTGTCCAGAATCAAACCTCAGTCATGTTCCCAGGGAACAGGTTTCCAGAAACAAACCTCAGTCTTGTTCCCAGGACACAGGTTTCCAGAATCAACCCGATATCATGTTCCTTAGCCACAGTCTTCCAGAATCAAACCTCAGTCATGTTGCCAGGCCACAGGTTTCCACCATCAAACCTCAGGCATGTTCCCAGGCCACAGGGTTCCAGAATCAAACCGTTCTCATGTTCCCAGGCCACAGGGTTCCAGAAGCCACCGTTGTCATTTTCCCAGGCCACAAGATTCCAGAATCAATCCTCAGTTATGTTCCCAGGCTACAGGGTTCCAGAAGAAAACCTCAGTCATGTTCCCAGTCCATAGGGTTCCAGAACCGAGGCTCAGTCAGGTTCCCGGGTCACAGTATTCCACAATCTAAACAGACGTCATGTTCCCAGGCCTCAGGGTTCCAGAATCCACCGATGTCATGTTCCCAGGCCACAGGGTTCCAGAATCAATCCTCAGTTATGTTCCCAGGCTACAGGGTTCCAGAATAAAACCTCAGTCATGTTCCCAGGCCACAGGGTTCCAAAATTAAACCTCAGTCATATTCCCAGGCCAGAGGGTTTCACAATCATACCTCAGTTCTGTTGCCAGACCACGGTTCCACCATCAAGCCTCAGTCATGTGCCCAGGGAACAGGCTTCCAGAAACAAACCTCAGTCATGTTCCCAAGGCACAGGGTTCCAGAATCAAACCTCAGTCTTGTTCCCAGGACACAGGTTGCCAGAATCAACCCGATATCATGTTCCCTAGCCACAGTCTTCCAGAATCAAACCTCAGTCATTTTGCCAGGCCATAGTGTTCCACCATCAAACCTCAGTCATGATCCCAAGCCACATGTTTCCACAATGAAACCTCAGTCATTTTCCCAGGCCAAAGGTTTCCAGAATCAAACCTCAGTCATATTCCCAGGACACATGGTTCCAGAATCAAACCTGAGTCATGTTCGCAGGCCACAGGTTTCAGCAATCAAACCTCAGTCATGTTCCTAGGACACAGGTGTCCAGAATCAAACCTCAGTCATGTTCCCAGGGAACAGGTTTCCAGAAACAAACCTCAGTCATGTTCCCAAGGCACAGGGTTCCAGAATCAAACCTCAGTCTTGTTCCCCGGACACAGGTTGCCAGAATCAACCCGATATCATGTTCCCTAGCCACAGTCTTCCAAAATCAAACCTCAGTCATGTTGCAAGGCCACAAGTTTCCACCATCAAACCTCAGGCATGTTCCCAGGCCACAGGGTTCCAGAATCAAACCGTTCTCATGTTCCCAGGAAACAGGGTTCCAGAAGCCACCGTTGTCATTTTCCCAGGCCACAAGATTCCAGAATCAATCCTCAGTTATGTTCCCAGGCTACAGGGTTCCAGAATAAAACCTCAGTCATGTTCCCAGTCCACAGGGTTCCAGAACCGAGGCTCAGTCAGGTTCCCGGGGCACAGTATTCCACAATCTAAACAGATGTCATGTTCCCAGGCCTCAGGGTTCCAGAATCCACCGATGTCATGTTCCCAGGCCACAGGGTTCCAGAATCAATCCTCAGTTATGTTCCCAGGCTACAGGGTTCCAGAATAAAACCTCAGTCATGTTCCCAGCCCACAGGGTTCCAGAACCAAGGCTTAGCCAGGTTCCCGGGGCACAGTATTCCACAATCTAAATAGATGTCATGTTCCCAGGCCACAGTTTTCCAGAATCACGCCTCAGTCACATTCCCAGGCCACAGGGATCCAGAATCAAACTTCAGTCATGTTGCCAGGCCATAGGGTACCACCATCAAACCTCAGTCATACTCCCAGGCCACAGGTTTCCAGAATCAAACCGATTTCATGTTCCCAGGCAACAGGGTACCGGAATCCAAACCGATGTCATGTTCCCAGGCCACAGGATTCCACACTCTAACATCATTCATCTTCCCAGGCCAATGGTTTCCAGAATCAAACCTCAGTCATATTCCCAGGCCACATGGTTCCAGAATCAAACCTCAGTTGTGTTCCCAGGACACAGGGTTCCAGAATAAAACCTCAGTCATGTTCCCTGGACACAGGTTTCAGAAATAAAATCCCAGTCATGTTCCCAGGCCACAGGGTTCCACAATTAAACCTCAGTCATATTCCCAGGCCAGAGGGTTCCACAATCAAACCTCAGTTCTGTTGCCAGACCACGGTTCCACCATCAAGCCTCTGTTATGTTCCCAGGAACGGGCTTCCAGAAACAAACCTCAGTCATGTTCCCAAGGCACAGGGTTCCAGAATCAAACCTCAGTCTTGTTCCCAGGACACAGGTTGCCAGAATCAACCCGATATCATGTTCCCTAGCCACAGTCTTCCAGAACCACACCTCAGTCCTGCTGCCTGGCCACAGGCTTCCACCATCAAACCTCAGGCATGTTCCCAGGCCACAGGGTTCCAGAATCCACCGATGTCATGTTCCCAGGCCACAGGATTCCACACTCTAACATCAGTCATCTTCCCAGGCCAATGGTTTCCAGAATCAAACCTCAGTCATATTCCCAGGCCACATGGTTCCAGAATAAAACCTCAGTCATGTTCCCTGGACACAGGTTTCAGAAATAAACTCCCAGTCATGTTCCCAGGCCACAGGGTTCCACAATTAAACCTCAGTCATATTCCCAGGCCAGAGGGTTCCACAATCAAACCTCTGTCCTGTTGCTAGGCCACGGTTCCACCATCAAGCCTCAGTCATGTTCCCAGGAAAGACTGTTCCACAATCAAACGTAAGTCATCTTTCCAAGCCACAGGGTTCCACCATCAAGCCTCACTCATGTTGCCAGGCCACAGGGTTCCACCATCAAGCCTCACTCATGTTCCCAAGCCTGAGGGTTCCACTATCAAACCTCAATCATGTTGCCAGGCCACAGGTGTCAACCATCAAACCTCAGTCATGTTCCCAGTAAACAGGGCTCCAGAATCAAACCAATGTCAAGTTCCCACGCCACGGGGTTCCAGTATCAGGCCTCAGTCATGTTCCCCGTGCACAGGGTGCCACAATCAAACTCAGTCATGTTGCCAGTCCACAGGTTTCTGCCATCACACCTCAGTCAAGTTGCCAGGCCACAGGGTTCCAGAATCAAGTCTCAGTCATTTTCCCAGGCCATAGTGTTCCACCATCAAACCTCAGTCATGATCCCAAGCCACATGTTTCCACAATGAAACCTCAGTCATTTTCCCAGGCCAAAGGTTTCCTGAATCAAACCTCAGTAATATTCCCAGGACACATGGTTCCAGAATCAATCCTGAGTCATGTTCGCAGGCCACAGGTTTCAGCAATCAAACCTCAGTCATGTTCCCAGGACACAGGTGTCCAGAATCAAACCTCAGTCATGTTCCCAGGGAACAGGTTTCCAGAAACAAACCTCAGTCTTGTTCCCAGGACACAGGTTTCCAGAATCAACCCGATATCATGTTCCCTAGCCACAGTCTTCCAGAATCAAACCTCAGTCATGTTGCCAGGCCACAGGTTTCCACCATCAAACCTCAGGCATGTTCCCAGGCCACAGGGTTCCAGAATCAAACCGTTCTCATGTTCCCAGGCCACAGGGTTCCAGAAGCCACCGTTGTCATTTTCCCAGGCCACAAGATTCCAGAATCAATCCTCAGTTATGTTCCCAGGCTACAGGGTTCCAGAATAAAACCTCAGTCATGTTCTCAGTCCATAGGGTTCCAGAACCGAGGCTCAGTCAGGTTCCCGGGGCACAGTATTCCACAATCTAAACAGACGTCATGTTCCCAGGCCTCAGGGTTCCAGAATCCACCGATGTCATGTTCCCAGGCCACAGGGTTCCAGAATCAATCCTCAGTTATGTTCCCAGGCTACAGGGTTCCAGAATAAAACCTCAGTCATGTTCCCAGTCCACAGGGTTCCAGAACCAAGGCTCAGTCAGGTTCCCGGGGCACAGTATTCCACAATCTAAACAGATGTCATGTTCCCAGGCCTCAGGGTTCCAGAATCCACCGATGTCATGTTCCCAGGCCACAGGGTTCCAGAATCAATCCTCAGTTATGTTCCCAGGCTACAGGGTTCCAGAATAAAACCTCAGTCATGTTCCCAGCCCACAGGGTTCCAGAACCAAGGCTTAGTCAGGTTCCCGGGGCACAGTATTCCACAATCTAAATAGATGTCATGTTCCCAGGCAACAGTTTTCCAGAATCACGCCTCAGTCACGTTCCCAGGCCACAGGGATCCAGAATCAAAC
This sequence comes from Balaenoptera physalus, assembly GCF_965194825.1. Lineage (NCBI taxonomy): Eukaryota > Metazoa > Chordata > Mammalia > Artiodactyla > Balaenopteridae > Balaenoptera > Balaenoptera physalus. Next base: position 116,542 of record NW_028125977.1, on the reverse strand, counting down.
TTCAGTCATGTTGCCAGGCCATAGGGTACCACCATCAAACCTCAGTCATATTCCCAGGACACAGGTTGCCAGAATCAACCCGATATCATGTTCCCTAGCCACAGTCTTCCAGAATCAAACCTCAGTCATTTTGCCAGGCCATAGTGTTCCACCATCAAACCTCAGTCATGATCCCAAGCCACATGTTTCCACAATGAAACCTCAGTCATTTTCCCAGGCCAAAGGCTTCCAGAATCAAACCTCAGTCATATTCCCAGGACACATGGTTCCAGAATCAAACCTGAGTCATGTTCGCAGGCCACAGGTTTCAGCAATCAAACCTCAGTCATGTTCCCAGGACACAGGTGTCCAGAATCAAACCTCAGTCATGTTCCCAGGGAACAGGTTTCCAGAAACAAACCTCAGTCATGTTCCCAAGGCACAGGGTTCCAGAATCAAACCTCAGTCTTGTTCCCAGGACACAGGTTGCCAGAATCAACCTGATATCATGTTCCCTAGCCACAGTCTTCCAGAATCAAACCTCAGTCATGTTGCCAGGCCACAGGTTTCCACCATCAAACCTCAGGCATGTTCCCAGGCCACAGGGTTCCAGAATCAAACCGTTCTCATGTTCCCAGGCCACAGGGTTCCAGAATCCACCGTTGTCATTTTCCCAGGCCACAAGATTCCAGAATCAATCCTCAGTTATGTTCCCAGGCAACAGGGTTCCAGAATAAAACCTCAGTCATGTTCCCAGTCCACAGGATTCCAGAACCGAGGCTCAGTCAGGTTCCCGGGGCACAGTATTCCACAATCTAAACAGATGTCATGTTCCCAGGCCTCAGGGTTCCAGAATCCACCGATGTCATGTTCCCAGGCCACAGGGTTCCAGAATCAATCCTCAGTTATGTTCCCAGGCTACAGGGTTCCAGAATAAATCCTCAGTCATGTTCCCAGCCCACAGGGTTCCAGAACCAAGGCTTAGCCAGGTTCCCGGGGCACAGTATTCCACAATCTAAATAGATGTCATGTTCCCAGGCCACAGTTTTCCAGAATCACGCCTCAGTCACGTTCCCAGGCCACAGGGATCCAGAATCAAACTTCAGTCATGTTGCCAGGCCATAGGGTACCACCATCAAACCTCAGTCATATTCCCAGGACACAGGTTTCCAGAATCAAACTGATTTCATATTCCCAGGCAACAGGATACCGGAATCCAAACCGATGTCATGTTCCCAGGCCACAGGATTCCACACTCTAACATCAGTCATCTTCCCAGGCCAATGGTTTCCAGAATCAAACCTCAGTCATATTCCCAGGCCACATGGTTCCAGAATCAAACCTCAGTTGTGTTCCCAGGACACAGGGTTCCAGAATAAAACTTCAGTCATGTTCCCTGGACACAGGTTTCAGAAATAAAATCCCAGTCATGTTCCCAGGCCACAGGGTTCCACAATTAAACCTCAGTCATATTCCCAGGCCAGAGGGTTCCACAATCAAACCTCAGTTCTGTTGCCAGACCACGGTTCCACCATCAAGCCTCAGTCATGTTCCCAGGAAAGACTGTTCCACAATCAAACCTAAGTCATCTTGCCAAGCCACAGGGTTCCACCATCAAGCCTCACTCATGTTGCCAGGCCACAGGGTTCCACCATCAAGCCTCACTCATGTTCCCAAGCCTGAGGGTTCCACTATCAAACCTCAATCATGTTGCCAGGCCACAGGTGTCAACCATCAAACCTCAGTCATGTTCCCAGTAAACAGGGTTCCAGAATCAAACCAATGTCAAGTTCCCACGCCACGGGGTTCCAGTATCAGGCCTCACTCATGTTCCCCGTGCACAGGGTGCCACAATCAAACTCAGTCATGCTGCCAGTCCACAGGTTTCTGCCATCACACCTCAGTCAAGTTGCCAGGCCACCGGGTTCCAGAATCAAGCCTCAGTCATTTTGCCAGGCCATAGTGTTCCACCATCAAACCTCAGTCATGATCCCAAGCCACATGTTTCCACAATGAAACCTCAGTCATTTTCCCAGGCCGAAGGTTTCCAGAATCATACCTCAGTCATATTCCCAGGACACATGGTTCCAGAATCAAACCTGAGTCATGTTCGCAGGCCACAGGTTTCAGCAATCAAACCTCAGTCATGTTCCCAGGACACAGGTGTCCAGAATCAAACCTCAGTCATGTTCCCAGGGAACAGGTTTCCAGAAACAAACCTCAGTCATGTTCCCAAGGCAAAGGGTTCTAGAATCAAACCTCAGTCTTGTTCCCAGGACACAGGTTGCCAGAATCAACCCGATATCATGTTCCCTAGCCACAGTCTTCCAGAATCAAACCTCAGTCCTGTTGCCAGGCCACAGGTTTCCACCATCAAACCTCAGGCATGTTCCCAGGCCACAGGGTTCCAGAATCCACCGATGTCATGTTCCCAGGCCACAGGATTCCACACTCTAACATCAGTCATCTTCCCAGGCCAATGGTTCCCAGAATCAAACCTCAGTCATATTCCCAGGCCACATGGTTCCAGAATAAAACCTCAGTCATGTTCCCTGGACACAGGTTTGAGAAATTAACTCCCAGTCATGTTCCCAGGCCACAGGTTTCCACAATTAAACCTCAGTCATATTCCCAGGCCAGAGGGTTCCACAATCAAACCTCTGTCCTGTTGCTAGGCCACGGTTCCACCATCAAGCCTCAGTCATGTTCCCAGGAAAGACTGTTCCACAATCAAACCTAAGTCATCTTGCCAAGCCACAGGGTTCCACCATCAAGCCTCACTCATGTTGCCAGGCCACAGGGTTCCACCATCAAGCCTCACTCATGTTCCCAAGCCTGAGGGTTCCACTATCAAACCTCAATCATGTTGCCAGGCCACAGGTGTCAACCATCAAACCTCAGTCATGTTCCCAGTAAACAGGGCTCCAGAATCAAACCAATGTCAAGTTCCCACGCCACGGGGTTCCAGTATCAGGCCTCACTCATGTTCCCCGTGCACAGGGTGCCACAATCAAACTCAGTCATGTTGCCAGGCCACAGGTTTCTGCCATCACACCTCAGTCAAGTTGCCAGGCCACAGGGTTCCAGAATCAAGTCTCAGTCATTTTCCCAGGCCATAGTGTTCCACCATCAAACCTCAGTCATGATCCCAAGCCACATGTTTCCACAATGAAACCTCAGTCATTTTCCCAGGCCAAAGGTTTCCTGAATCAAACCTCAGTAATATTCCCAGGACACATGGTTCCAGAATCAAACCTGAGTCATGTTCTCAGGCCACAGGTTTCAGCAATCAAACCTCAGTCATGTTCCCAGGACACAGGTGTCCAGAATCAAACCTCAGTCATGTTCCCAGGGAACAGGTTTCCAGAAACAAACCTCAGTCTTGTTCCCAGGACACAGGTTTCCAGAATCAACCCGATATCATGTTCCCTAGCCACAGTCTTCCAGAATCAAACCTCAGTCATGTTGCCAGGCCACAGGTTTCCACCATCAAACCTCAGGCATGTTCCCAGGCCACAGGGTTCCAGAATCAAACCGTTCTCATGTTCCCAGGCCACAGGGTTCCAGAATCCACGGTTGTCATTTTCCCAGGCCACAAGATTCCAGAATCAATCCTCAGTTATGTTCCCAGGCTACAGGGTTCCAGAATAAAACCTCAGTCATGTTCCCAGTCCACAGGGTTCCAGAACCGAGGCTCAGTCAGGTTCCCGGGGCACAGTATTCCACAATCTAAACAGATGACATGTTCCCAGGCCTCAGGGTGCAAGAATCCACCGATGTCATGTTCCCAGGCCACAGGGTTCCAGAATCAATCCTCAGTTATGTTCCCAGGCTACAGGGTTCCAGAATAAAACCTCAGTCATGATCCCAGTCCACAGGGTTCCAGAACCAAGGCTCAGTCAGGTTCCCGGGGCACAGTATTCCACAATCTAAATAGATGTCATGTTCCCAGGCCACAGTGTTCCAGAATCACGCCTCAGTCATGGTCCCAGGCCACAGGGATCCAGAATCAAACTTCAGTCATGTTGCCAGGCCATAGGGTACCACCATCAAACCTCAGTCATATTCCCAGGCCACAGGTTTCCAGAATCAAACCGATTTCATGTTCCCAGGCAACAGGGTACCGGAATCCAAACCGATGTCATGTTCCCAGGCCACAGGATTCCACACTCTAACATCAGTCATCTTCCCAGGCCAATGGTTTCCAGAATCAAACCTCAGTCATATTCCCAGGCCACATGGTTGCAGAATCAAACCTCAGTTGTGTTCCCAGGACACAGGGTTCCAGAATAAAACCTCAGTCATGTTCCCTGGACACAGGTTTCAGAAATAAAATCCCAGTCATGTTCCCAGGCCACAGGGTTCCACAATTAAACCTCAGTCATATTCCCAGGCCAGAGGGTTCGACAATCAAACCTCAGTTCTGTTGCCAGACCACGGTTCCACCGTCAAGCCTCAGTCATGTTCCCAGGGAACAGGCTTCCAGAAACAAACCTCAGTCATGTTCCCAAGGCACAGGGTTCCAGAATCAAACCTCAGTCTTGTTCCCAGGACACAGGTTGCCAGAATCAACCCGATATCATGTTCCCTAGGCACAGTCTTCAAGAATCAAACCTCAGTCCTGTTGCCAGGCCACAGGTTTCCACCATCAAACCTCAGGCATGTTCCCAGGCCACAGGGTTCCAGAATCCACCGATGTCATGTTCCCAGGCCACAGGGTTCCAGAATCAATCCTCAGTTATGTTCCCAGGCTACAGGGTTCCAGAATAAAACCTCAGTCATGTTCCCAGTCCACAGGGTTCCAGAACCAAGTCTCAGTCAGGTTCCCGGGGAACAGTATTCCACAATCTAAATAGATGTCATGTTCCCAGGCCACAGTGTTCCAGAATCACTCCTCAGTCATGTTCCCAGGCGACAGGAATCCAGAATCAAACTTCAGTCATGTTGCCAGGCCATAGGGTACCACCATCAAACCTCAGTCATATTCCCAGGCCACAGGTTTCCAGAATCAAACCGATTTCATGTTCCCAGGCAACAGGGTACCGGAATCCAAACCGATGTCATGTTCCCAGGCCACAGGATTCCACACTCTAACATCAGTCATCTTCCCAGGCCAATGGTTTCCAGAATCAAACCTCAGTCATATTCCCAGGCCACATGGTTCCAGAATCAAACCTCAGTTGTGTTCCCAGGACACAGGGTTCCAGAATAAAACCTCAGTCATGTTCCCTGGACACAGGTTTCAGAAATAAAATCCCAGTCATGTTCCCAGGCCACAGGGTTCCACAATTAAACCTCAGTCATATTCCCAGGCCAGAGGGTTCCACAATCAAACCTCAGTTCTGTTGCCAGACCACGGTTCCACCATCAAGCCTCAGTCATGTTCCCAGGGAACAGGCTTCCAGAAACAAACCTCAGTCATGTTCCCAAGGCACAGGGTTCCAGAATCAAACCTCAGTCTTGTTCCCAGGACACAGGTTGCCAGAATCAACCCGATATCATGTTCCCTAGCCACAGTCTTCCAGAATCAAACCTCAGTCCTGTTGCCAGGCCACAGGTTTCCACCATCAAACCTCAGGCATGTTCCCAGGCCACAGGGTTCCAGAATCCACCGATGTCATGTTCCCAGGCCACAGGATTCCACACTCTAACATCAGTCATCTTCCCAGGCCAATGGTTTCCAGAATCAAACCTCAGTCATATTCCCAGGCCACATGGTTCCAGAATAAAACCTCAGTCATGTTCCCTGGACACAGGTTTCAGAAATAAACTCCCAGTCATGTTCCCAGGCTACAGGGTTCCACAATTAAACCTCAGTCATATTCCCAGGCCAGAGGGTTCCACAATCAAACCTCTGTCCCGTTGCTAGGCCACGGTTCCACCATCAAGCCTCAGTCATGTTCCCAGGAAAGACTGTTCCACAATCAAACCTAAGTCATCTTGCCAAGCCACAGGGTTCCACCATCAAGCCTCACTCATGTTGCCAGGCCACAGGGTTCCACCATCAAGCCTCACTCATGTTCCCAAGCCTGAGGGTTCCACTATCAAACCTCAATCATGTTGCCAGGCCACAGGTTTCAACCATCAAACCTCAGTCATGTTCCCAGTAAACAGGGCTCCAGAATCAAACCAATGTCAAGTTCCCACGCCACGGGGTTCCAGTATCAGGCCTCAGTCATGTTCCCCGTGCACAGGGTGCCACAATCAAACTCAGTCATGTTGCCAGTCCACAGGTTTCTGCCATCACACCTCAGTCAAGTTGCCAGGCCACAGGGTTCCAGAATCAAGCCTTAGTCATTTTGCCAGGCCATAGTGTTCCACCATCAAACCTCAGTCATGATCCCAAGCCACATGTTTCCACAATGAAACCTCAGTCATTTTCCCAGGCGAACGGTTTCCAGAATCAAACTTCAGTCATATTCCCAGGACACATGGTTCCAGAATCAAACCTGAGTCAGGTTCGCAGGCCACAGGTTTCAGCAATCAAACCTCAGTCATGTTCCCAGGGAACAGGTTTCCAGAAACAAACCTCAGTCATGTTCCCAAGGTACAGGGTTCCAGAATCAAACCTCAGTCTTGTTCCCAGGACACAGGTTTCCAGAATCAACCCGATATCATGTTCCCTAGCCACAGTCTTCCAGAATCAAACCTCAGTCATGTTGCCAGGCCACAGGTTTCCACCATCAAACCTCAGGCATGTTCCCAGGCCACAGGGTTCCAGAATCAAACCGTTCTCATGTTCCCAGGCCACAGGGTTCCAGAATCCACCGTTGTCATTTTCCCAGGCCACAAGATTCCAGAATCAATCCTCAGTTATGTTCCCAGGCTACAGGGTTCCAGAATAAAACCTCAGTCATGTTCCCAGTCCACAGGGTTCCAGAACCGAGGCTCAGTCAGGTTCCCGGGGCACAGTATTCCACAATCTAAACAGATGACATGTTCCCAGGCCTCAGGGTTCCAGAATCCACCGATGTCATGTTCCCAGGCCACAGGGTTCCAGAATCAATCCTCAGTTATGTTCCCAGGCTACAGGGTTCCAGAATAAAACCTCAGTCATGTTCCCAGTCCACAGGGTTCCAGAACCGAGGCTCAGTCAGGTTCCCGGGGCACAGTATTCCACAATCTAAACAGATGTCATGTTCCCAGGCCTCAGGGTTCCAGAATCCACCGATGTCATGTTCCCAGGCCACAGGGTTCCAGAATCAATCCTCAGTTATGTTCCCAGGCTACAGGGTTCCAGAATAAAACCTCAGTCATGATCCCAGTCCACAGGGTTCCAGAACCAAGGCTCAGTCAGGTTCCCGGGGCACAGTATTCCACAATCTAAATAGATGTCATGTTCCCAGGCCACAGTGTTCCAGAATCACGCCTCAGTCATGGTCCCAGGCCACAGGGATCCAGAATCAAACTTCAGTCATGTTGCCAGGCCATAGGGTACCACCATCAAACCTCAGTCATATTCCCAGGCCACAGGTTTCCAGAATCAAACCGATTTCATGTTCCCAGGCAACAGGGTACCGGAATCCAAACCGATGTCATGTTCCCAGGCCACAGGATTCCACACTCTAACATCAGTCATCTTCCCAGGCCAATGGTTTCCAGAATCAAACCTCAGTCATATTCCCAGGCCACATGGTTGCAGAATCAAACCTCAGTTGTGTTCCCAGGACACAGGTTTCAGAAATAAAATCCCAGTCATGTTCCCAGGCCACAGGGTTCCACAATTAAACCTCAGTCATATTCCCAGGCCAGAGGGTTCCACAATCAAACCTCAGTTCTGTTGCCAGACCACGGTTCCACCGTCAAGCCTCAGTCATGTTCCCAGGGAACAGGCTTCCAGAAACAAACCTCAGTCATGTTCCCAAGGCACAGGGTTCCAGAATCAAACCTCAGTCTTGTTCCCAGGACACAGGTTGCCAGAATCAACCAGATATCATGTTCCCTAGCCACAGTCTTCAAGAATCAAACCTCAGTCCTGTTGCCAGGCCACAGGTTTCCACCATCAAACCTCAGTCAAGTTGCCAGGCCACAGGGTTCCAGAATCCACCGATGTCATGTTCCCAGGCCACAGGATTCCACACTCTAACATCAGTCATCTTCCCAGGCCAATGGTTTCCAGAATCAAACCTCAGTCATATACCCAGGCCACATGGTTCCAGAATAAAACCTCAGTCATGTTCCCTGGACACAGGTTTCAGAAATAAACTCCCAGTCATGTTCCCAGGCCACAGGGTTCCACAATGAAACCTCAGTCATATTCCCAGGCCAGAGGATTCCACAATCAAACCTCAGTTCTGTTCCCAGACCAAGGTTCCACCATCAAGCCTCAGTTATGTTCCCAGGAACGGGCTTCCAGAAACAAACCTCAGTCATGTTCCCAAGGCACAGGGTTCCAGAATCAAACCTCAGTCTTGTTCCCAGGACACAGGTTGCCAGAATCAACCCGATATCATGTTCCCTAGCCACAGTCTTCCAGAACCACACCTCAGTCCTGCTGCCTGGCCACAGGCTTCCACCATCAAACCTCAGGCATATTCCCAGGCCACAGGGTTCCAGAATCCACCGATGTCATGTTCCCAGGCCACAGCATTCCACACTCTAACATCAGTCATCTTCCCAGGCCAATGGTTTCCAGAATCAAACCTCAGTCATATTCCCAGGCCACATGGTTCCAGAATCAAACCTCAGTTGTGTTCCCAGGACACAGGGTTCCAGAATAAAACCTCAGTCATGTTCCCTGGACAGAGGTTTCAGAAATAAAATCCCAGTCCTGTTCCCAGGCCACAGGGTTCCACAATCAAACCTCAGTTCTGTTGCCAGACCACGGTTCCACCATCAAGCCTCAGTCATGTTCCCAGGGAACAGGCTTCCAGAAACAAACCTCAGTCATGTTCCCTGGACACAGGTTTCAGAAATAAACTCCCAGTCATGTTCCCAGGCCACAGGGTTCCACCATCAAGCCTCACTCATGTTGCCAGGCCACAGGGTTCCACCATCAAGCCTCACTCATGTTCCCAAGCCTGAGGTTTCCACTATCAAACCTCAATCATGTTGCCAGGCCACAGGTGTCAACCATCAAACCTCAGTCATGTTCCCAGTAAACAGGGCTCCAGAATCAAACCAATGTCAAGTTCCCACGCCACGGGGTTCCAGTATCAGGCCTCAGTCATGTTCCCCGTGCACAGGGTGCCACAATCAAACTCAGTCATGTTGCCAGTCCACAGGTTTCTGCCATCACACCTCAGTCAAGTTGCCAGGCCACAGGGTTCCAGAATCAAGCCTCAGTCATTTTGCCAGGCCATAGTGTTCCACCATCAAACCTCAGTCATGATCCCAAGCCACATGTTTCCACAATGAAACCTCAGTCATTTTCCCAGGCCAAAGGTTTCCAGAATCAAACCTCAGTAATATTCCCAGGACACATGGTTCCAGAATCAAACCTGAGTCATGTTCGCAGGCCACAGGTTTCAGCAATCAAACCTCAGTCATGTTCCCAGAACACAGGTGTCCAGAACCAAACCTCAGTCATGTTCCCAGGGAACATTTTTCCAGAAACAAACCTCAGTCTTGTTCCCAGGACACAGGTTTCCAGAATCAACCCGATATCATGTTCCCTAGCCACAGTCTTCCAGAATCAAACCTCAGTCATGTTGCCAGGACACAGGTTTCCACCATCAAACCTCAGGCATGTTCCCAGGCCACAGGGTTCCAGAATCAAACCGTTCTCATGTTCCCAGGCCACAGGGTTCCAGAAGCCACCGTTGTCATTTTCCCAGGCCACAAGATTCCAGAATCAATCCTCAGTTATGTTCCCAGGCTACAGGGTTCCAGAATAAAACCTCAGTCATGTTCCCAGTCCACAGGGTTCCAGAACCGAGGCTCAGTCAGGTTCCCGGGGCACAGTATTCCACAATCTAAACAGACGTCATGTTCCCAGGCCTCAGGGTTCCAGAATCCACCGATGTCATGTTCCCAGGCCACAGGGTTCCAGAATCAATCCTCAGTTATGTTCCCAGGCTACAGGGTTCCAGAATAAAACCTCAGTCATGTTCCCAGCCCACAGGGTTCCAGAACCAAGGCTTAGTCAGGTTCCCGGGGCACAGTATTCCACAATCTAAATAGATGTCATGTTCCCAGGCAACAGTTTTCCAGAATCACGCCTCAGTCACGTTCCCAGGCCACAGGGATCCAGAATCAAACTTCAGTCATGTTGCCAGGCCATAGGGTACCACCATCAAACCTCAGTCATATTCCCAGGCCACAGGTTTCCAGAATCAAACCGATTTCATGTTCCCAGGCAACAGGGTACCGGAATCCAAACCGATGTCATGTTCCCAGGCCACAGGATTCCACACTCTAACATCAGTCATCTTCCCAGGCCAATGGTTTCCAGAATCAAACCTCAGTCATATTCCCAGGCCACATGGTTCCAGAATCAAACCTCAGTTGTGTTCCCAGGACACAGGGTTCCAGAATAAAACCTCAGTCATGTTCCCTGGACACAGGTTTCAGAAATAAAATCCCAGTCATGTTCCCAGGCCACAGGGTTCCACAATTAAACCTCAGTCATATTCCCAGGCCAGAGGGTTCCACAATCAAACCTCAGTTCTGTTGCCAGACCACGGTTCCACCATCAAGCCTCAGTTATGTTCCCAGGAACGGGCTTCCAGAAACAAACCTCAGTCATGTTCCCAAGGCACAGGGTTCCAGAATCAAACCTCAGTCTTGTTCCCAGGACACAGGTTGCCAGAATCAACCCGATATCATGTTCCCTAGCCACAGTCTTCCAGAACCACACCTCAGTCCTGCTGCCTGGCCACAGGCTTCCACCATCAAACCTCAGGCATGTTCCCAGGCCACAGGGTTCCAGAATCCACCGATGTCATGTTCCCAGGCCACAGGATTCCACACTCTAACATCAGTCATCTTCCCAGGCCAATGGTTTCCAGAATCAAACCTCAGTCATATTCCCAGGCCACATGGTTCCAGAATAAAACCTCAGTCATGTTTTCTGGACACAGGTTTCAGAAATAAACTCCCAGTCATGTTCCCAGGCCACAGGGTTCCACAATTAAACCTCAGTCATATTCCCAGGCCAGAGGGTTCCACAATCAAACCTCTGTCCTGTTGCTAGGCCACGGTTCCACCATCAAGCCTCAGTCATGTTCCCAGGAAAGACTGTTCCACAATCAAACGTAAGTCATCTTTCCAAGCCACAGGGTTCCACCATCAAGCCTCACTCATGTTGCCAGGCCACAGGGTTCCACCATCAAGCCTCACTCATGTTCCCAAGCCTGAGGTTTCCACTATCAAACCTCAATCATGTTGCCAGGCCACAGGTGTCACCCATCAAACCTCAGTCATGTTCCCAGTAAACAGGGCTCCAGAATCAAACCAATGTCAAGTTCCCACGCCACGGGGTTCCAGTATCAGGCCTCAGTCATGTTCCCCGTGCACAGGGTGCCACAATCAAACTCAGTCATGTTGCCAGTCCACAGGTTTCTGCCATCACACCTCAGTCAAGTTGCCAGGCCAAAGGTTTCCTGAATCAAACCTCAGTAATATTCCCAGGACACATGGTTCCAGAATCAAACCTGAGTCATGTTCTCAGGCCACAGGTTTCAGCAATCAAACCTCAGTCATGTTCCCAGGACACAGGTGTCCAGAATCAAACCTCAGTCATGTTCCCAGGGAACAGGTTTCCAGAAACAAACCTCAGTCTTGTTCCCAGGACACAGGTTTCCAGAATCAACCCGATATCATGTTCCCTAGCCACAGTCTTCCAGAATCAAACCTCAGTCATGTTGCCAGGCCACAGGTTTCCACCATCAAACCTCAGGCATGTTCCCAGGCCACAGGGTTCCAGAATCAAACCGTTCTCATGTTCCCAGGCCACAGGGTTCCAGAAGCCACCGTTGTCATTTTCCCAGGCCACAAGATTCCAGAATCAATCCTCAGTTATGTTCCCAGGCTACAGGGTTCCAGAATAAAACCTCAGTCATGTTCCCAGTCCATAGGGTTCCAGAACCGAGGCTCAGTCAGGTTCCCGGGGCACAGTATTCCACAATCTAAACAGACGTTATGTTCCCAGGCTTCAGGGTTCCAGAATCCACCGATGTCATGTTCCCAGGCCACAGGGTTCCAGAATCAATCCTCAGTTATGTTCCCAGACTACAGGGTTCCAGAATAAAACCTCAGTCATGTTCCCAGTCCACAGGGTTCCAGAACCAAGGCTCAGTCAGGTTCCCGGGGCACAGTATTCCACAATCTAAATAGATGTCATGTTCCCAGGCCACAGTTTTCCAGAATCACGCCTCAGTCACGTTCCCAGGCCACAGGGATCCAGAATCAAACTTCAGTCATGTTGCCAGGCCATAGGGTACCACCATCAAACCTCAGTCATATTCCCAGGCCACAGGTTTCCAGAATCAAACCAATTTCATGTTCCCAGGCAACAGGGTACCGGAATCCAAACCGATGTCATGTTCCCAGGCCACAGGATTCCACACTCTAACATCAGTCATCTTCCCAGGCCAATGGTTTCCAGAATCAAACCTCAGTCATATTCCCAGGCCACATGGTTCCAGAATCAAACCTCACTTGTGTTCCCAGGACACAGGGTTCCAGAATAAAACCTCAGTCATGTTCCCTGGACAAAGGTTTCAGAAATAAAATCCCAGTCATGTTCCCAGGCCACAGGGTTCCACAATTAAACCTCAGTCATATTCCCAGGCCAGAGGGTTTCACAATCAAACCTCAGTTCTGTTGCCAGACCACGGTTCCACCATCAAGCCTCAGTCATGTTCCCAGGGAACAGGCTTCCAGAAACAAACCTCAGTCATGTTCCCAAGGAACAGGGTTCCAGAATCAAACCTCAGTCTTGTTCCCAGGAGAGAGGTTGCCAGAATCAACCCGATATCATGTTCCCTAGCCACAGTCTTCCAGAATCAAACCTCAGTCATTTTGCCAGGCCATAGTGTTCCACCATCAAACCTCAGTCATGATCCCAAGCCACATGTTTCCACAATGAAACCTCAGTCATTTTCCCAGGCCAAAGGCTTCCAGAATCAAACCTCAGTCATATTCCCAGGACACATGGTTCCAGAATCAAACCTGAGTCATGTTCGCAGGCCACAGGTTTCAGCAATCAAACCTCAGTCATGTTCCCAGGACACAGGTGTCCAGAATCAAACCTCAGTCATGTTCCCAGGGAACAGGTTTCCAGAAACAAACCTCAGTCATGTTCCCAAGGCACAGGGTTCCAGAATCAAACCTCAGTCTTGTTCCCAGGACACAGGTTTCCAGAATCAACCTGATATCATGTTCCCAAGCCACAGTCTTCCAGAATCAAACCTCAGTCATGTTGCCAGGCCACAGGTTTCCACCATCAAACCTCAGGCATGTTCCCAGGCCACAGGGTTCCAGAATCAAACCGTTCTCATGTTCCCAGGCCACAGGGTTCCAGAAGCCACCGTTGTCATTTTCCCAGGCCACAAGATTCCAGAATCAATCCTCAGTTATGTTCCCAGGCTACAGGGTTCCAGAATAAAACCTCAGTCATGTTCCCAGTCCACAGGGTTCCAGAACCGAGGCTCAGTCAGGTTCCCGGGGCACAGTATTCCACAATCTAAACAGACGTCATGTTCCCAGGCCTCAGGGTTCCAGAATCCACAGATGTCATGTTCCCAGGCCACAGGGTTCCAGAATCAATCCTCAGTTATGTTCCCAGGCTACAGGGTTCCAGAATAAAACCTCAGTCATGTTCCCAGTCCACAGGGTTCCAGAACCAAGGCTCAGTCAGGTTCCCGGGGCACAGTATTCCACAATCTAAATAGATGTCATGTTCCCAGGCAACAGTTTTCCAGAATCACGCCTCAGTCACGTTCCGAGGCCACAGGGATCCAGAATCAAACTTCAGTCATGTTGCCAGGCCATAGGTTACCACCATAAAACCTCAGTCATATTCCCAGGCCACAGGTTTCCAGAATCAAACCGATTTCATGTTCCCAGGCAACAGGGTACCGGAATCCAAACCGATGTCATGTTCCCAGGCCACAGGATTCCACACTCTAACATCAGTCATCTTCCCAGGCCAATGGTTTCCAGAATCAAACCTCAGTCATATTCCCAGGCCACATGGTTCCAGAATCAAACCTCACTTGTGTTCCCAGGACACAGGGTTCCAGAATAAAACCTCAGTCATGTTCCCTTGACACAGGTTTCAGAAATAAAATCCCAGTCATGTTCCCAGGCCACAGGGTTCCACAATTAAACCTCAGTCATATTCCCAGGCCAGAGAGTTCCACAATCAAACCTCAGTTCTGTTGCCACACCACGGTTCCACCATCAAGACTCAGTCATGTTCCCAGGGAACAGGCTTCCAGAAACAAACCTCAGTCATGTTCCCAAGGCACAGGGTTCCAGAATCAAACCTCAGTCTTGTTCCCAGGACACAGGTTGCCAGAATCAACCCGATATCATGTTCCCTAGCCACAGTCTTCCAGAATCAAACCTCAGTCCTGTTGCCAGGCCACAGGTTTCCACCATCAAACCTCAGGCATGTTCCCAGGCCACAGGGTTCCAGAATCCACCGATGTCATGTTCCCAGGCCACAGGATTCCACACTCTAACATCAGTCATCTTCCCAGGCCAATGGTTTCCAGAATCAAACCTCAGTCATATTCCCAGGCCACATGGTTCCAGAATAAAACCTCAGTAATGTTCCCTGGACACAGGTTTCAGAAATAAACTCCCAGTCATGTTCCCAGGCCACAGGGTTCCACAATGAAACCTCAGTCATATTCCCAGGCCAGAGGGTTCCACAATCAAAACTCTGTCCTGTTGCTAGGCCACGGTTCCACCATCAAGCCTCATTCATGTTCCCAGGAAAGACTGTTCCACAATCAAACCTAAGTCATCTTGCCAAGCCACAGGGTTCCACCATCAAGCCTCACTCATGTTGCCAGGCCACAGGGTTCCACCATCAAGCCTCACTCATGTTCCCAAGCCTGAGGGTTCCACTATCAAACCTCAATCATGTTGCCAGGCCACAGGTGTCAACCATCAAACCTCAGTCATGTTCCCAGTAAACAGGGCTCCAGAATCAAACCAATGTCAAGTTCCCACGCCACGGGGTTCCAGTATCAGGCCTCAGTCATGTTCCCCGTGCACAGGGTGCCACAATCAAACTCAGCCATGTTGCCAGTCCACAGGTTTCTGCCATCACACCTCAGTCAAGTTGCCAGGCCACAGGGTTCCAGAATCAAGCCTCAGTCATTTTGCCAGGCCATAGTGTTCCACCATCAAACCTCAGTCATGATCCCAAGCCACATGTTTCCACAATGAAACCTCAGTCATTTTCCCAGGCCAAAGGTTTCCAGAATCAAACCTCAGTCATATTCCCAGGACACATGGTTCCAGAATCAAACCTGAGTCATGTTCGCAGGCCACAGGTTTCAGCAATCAAACCTCAGTCATGTTCCCAGGACACAGGTGTCCAGAATCAAACCTCAGTCATGTTCCCAGGGAACAGGTTTCCAGAAACAAACCTCAGTCATGTTCCCAAGGCACAGGGTTCCAGAATCAAACCTCAGTCATGTTCCCAGGACACAGGTTTCCAGAATCAACCCGATATCATGTTCCCTAGCCACAGTCTTCCAGAATCAAACCTCAGTCATGTTGCCAGGCCACAGGTTTCCACCATCAAACCTCAGGCATGTTCCCAGGCCACAGGGTTCCAGAATCAAACCGTTCTCATGTTCCCAGGCCACAGGGTTCCAGAATCCACCGTTGTCATTTTCCCAGGCCACAAGATTCCAGAATCAATCTTCAGTTATGTTCCCAGGCTACAGGGTTCCAGAATAAAACCTCAGTCATGTTCCCAGTCCACAGGGTTCCAGAACCGAGGCTCAGTCAGGTTCCCGGGGCACAGTATTCCACAATCTAAACAGACGTCATGTTCCCAGGCCTCAGGGTTCCAGAATCCACCGATGTCATGTTCCCAGGCCACAGGGTTCCAGAATCAATCCTCAGTTATGTTCCCAGGCTACAGGGTTCCAGAATAAAACCTCAGTCATGTTCCCAGTCCACAGGGTTCCAGAACCAAGGCTCAGTCAGGTTCCCGGGGCACAGTATTCCACAATCTAAATAGATGTCATGTTCCCAGGCCACAGTTTTCCAGAATCACGCCTCAGTCACGTTCCCAGGCCACAGGGATCCAGAATCAAACTTCAGTCATGTTGCCAGGCCATAGGGTACCACCATCAAACCTCAGTCATATTCCCAGGCCACAGGTTTCCAGAATCAAACCGATTTCATGTTCCCAGGCAACAGGGTACCGGAATCCAAACCGATGTCATGTTCCCAGGCCACAGGATTCCACACTCTAACATCAGTCATCTTCCCAGGCCAATGGTTTCCAGAATCAAACCTCAGTCATATTCCCAGGCCACATGGTTCCAGAATCAAACCTCAGTTGTGTTCCCAGGACACAGGGTTCCAGAATAAAACCTCAGTCATGTTCCCTGGACACAGGTTTCAGAAATAAAATCCCAGTCATGTTCCCAGGCCACAGGGTTCCACAATTAAACCTCAGTCATATTCCCAGGCCAGAGGGTTCCACAATCAAACCTCAGTTCTGTTGCCAGACCACGGTTCCACCATCAAGCCTCAGTTATGTTCCCAGGAACGGGCTTCCAGAAACAAACCTCAGTCATGTTCCCAAGGCACAGGGTTCCAGAATCAAACCTCAGTCTTGTTCCCAGGACACAGGTTGCCAGAATCAACCCGATATCATGTTCCCTAGCCACAGTCTTCCAGAACCACACCTCAGTCCTGCTGCCTGGCCACAGGCTTCCACCATCAAACCTCAGGCATGTTCCCAGGCCACAGGGTTCCAGAATCCACCGATGTCATGTTCCCAGGCCACAGGATTCCACACTCTAACATCAGTCATCTTCCCAGGCCAATGGTTTCCAGAATCAAACCTCAGTCATATTCCCAGGCCACATGGTTCCAGAATAAAACCTCAGTCATGTTCCCTGGACACAGGTTTCAGAAATAAACTCCCAGTCATGTTCCCAGGCCACAGGGTTCCACAATTAAACCTCAGTCATATTCCCAGGCCAGAGGGTTCCACAATCAAACCTCTGTCCTGTTGCTAGGCCACGGTTCCACCATCAAGCCTCAGTCATGTTCCCAGGAAAGACTGTTCCACAATCAAACCTAAGTCATCTTGCCAAGCCACAGGGTTCCACCATCAAGCCTCACTCATGTTGCCAGGCCACAGGGTTCCACCATCAAGCCTCACTCATGTTCCCAAGCCTGAGGTTTCCACTATCAAACCTCAAACATGTTGCCAGGCCACAGGTGTCAACCATCAAACCTCAGTCATGTTCCCAGTAAACAGGGCTCCAGAATCAAACCAATGTCAAGTTCCCACGCCACGGGGTTCCAGTATCAGGCCTCAGTCATGTTCCCCGTGCACAGGGTGCCACAATCAAACTCAGTCATGTTGCCAGTCCACAAGTTTCTGCCATCACACCTCAGTCAAGTTGCCAGGCCACAGGGTTCCAGAATCAAGCCTTAGTCATTTTGCCAGGCCATAGTGTTCCACCATCAAACCTCAGTCATGATCCCAAGCCACATGTTTCCACAATGAAACCTCAGTCATTTTCCCAGGCCAAAGGTTTCCAGAATCAAACCTCAGTAATATTCCCAGGACACATGGTTCCAGAATCAAACCTGAGTCATGTTCGCAGGCCACAGGTTTCAGCAATCAAACCTCAGTCATGTTCCCAGAACACAGGTGTCCAGAATCAAACCTCAGTCATGTTCCCAGGGAACAGGTTTCCAGAAACAAACCTCAGTCTTGTTCCCAGGACACAGGTTTCCAGAATCAACCTGATATCATGTTCCCAAGCCACAGTCTTCCAGAATCAAACCTCAGTCATGTTGCCAGGCCACAGGTTTCCACCATCAAACCTCAGGCATGTTCCCAGGCCACAGGGTTCCAGAATCAAACCGTTCTCATGTTCCCAGGCCACAGGGTTCCAGAAGCCACCGTTGTCATTTTCCCAGGCCACAAGATTCCAGAATCAATCCTCAGTTATGTTCCCAGGCTACAGGGTTCCAGAATAAAACCTCAGTCATGTTCTCAGTCCATAGGGTTCCAGAACCGAGGCTCAGTCAGGTTCCCGGGGCACAGTATTACACAATCTAAACAGACGTCATGTTCCCAGGCCTCAGGGTTCCAGAATCCACCGATGTCATGTTCCCAGGCCACAGGGTTCCAGAATCAATCCTCAGTTATGTTCCCAGGCTACAGGGTTCCAGAATAAAACCTCAGTCATGTTCCCAGTCCACAGGGTTCCAGAACCAAGGCTCAGTCAGGTTCCCGGGGCACAGTATTCCACAATCTAAATAGATGTCATGTTCCCAGGCCACAGTTTTCCAGAATCACGCCTCAGTCACGTTCCCAGGCCACAGGGATCCAGAATCAAACTTCAGTCATGTTGCCAGGCCATAGGGTACCACCATCAAACCTCAGTCATATTCCCAGGACACAGGTTTCCAGAATCAAACTGATTTCATATTCCCAGGCAACAGGATACCGGAATCCAAACCGATGTCATGTTCCCAGGCCACAGGATTCCACACTCTAACATCAGTCATCTTCCCAGGCCAATGGTTTCCAGAATCAAACCTCAGTCATATTCCCAGGCCACATGGTTCCAGAATCAAACCTCAGTTGTGTTCCCAGGACACAGGGTTCCAGAATAAAACCTCAGTCATGTTCCCTGGACACAGGTTTCAGAAATAAAATCCCAGTCATGTTCCCAGGCCACAGGGTTCCACAATTAAACCTCAGTCATATTCCCAGGCCAGAGGGTTCCACAATCAAACCTCAGTTCTGTTGCCAGACCACGGTTCCACCATCAAGCCTCAGTCATGTTCCCAGGAAAGACTGTTCCACAATCAAACCTAAGTCATCTTGCCAAGCCACAGGGTTCCACCATCAAGCCTCACTCATGTTGCCAGGCCACAGGGTTCCACCATCAAGCCTCACTCATGTTCCCAAGCCTGAGGGTTCCACTATCAAACCTCAATCATGTTGCCAGGCCACAGGTGTCAACCATCAAACCTCAGTCATGTTCCCAGTAAACAGGGTTCCAGAATCAAACCAATGTCAAGTTCCCACGCCACGGGGTTCCAGTATCAGGCCTCATTAATGTTCCCCGTGCACAGGGTGCCACAATCAAACTCAGTCATGCTGCCAGTCCACAGGTTTCTGCCATCACACCTCAGTCAAGTTGCCAGGCCACCGGGTTCCAGAATCAAGCCTCAGTCATTTTGCCAGGCCATAGTGTTCCACCATCAAACCTCAGTCATGATCCCAAGCCACATGTTTCCACAATGAAACCTCAGTCATTTTCCCAGGCCGAAGGTTTCCAGAATCATACCTCAGTCATATTCCCAGGACACATGGTTCCAGAATCAAACCTGAGTCATGTTCGCAGGCCACAGGTTTCAGCAATCAAACCTCAGTCATGTTCCCAGGACACAGGTGTCCAGAAACAAACCTCAGTCATGTTCCCAAGGCAAAGGGTTCTAGAATCAAACCTCAGTCCTGTTGCCAGGCCACAGGTTTCCACCATCAAACCTCAGGCATGTTCCCAGGCCACAGGGTTCCAGAATCCACCGATGTCATGTTCCCAGGCCACAGGATTCCACACTCTAACATCAGTCATCTTCCCAGGCCAATGGTTCCCAGAATCAAACCTCAGTCATATTCCCAGGCCACATGGTTCCAGAATAAAACCTCAGTCATGTTCCCTGGACACAGGTTTGAGAAATTAACTCCCAGTCATGTTCCCAGGCCACAGGTTTCCACAATTAAACCTCAGTCATATTCCCAGGCCAGAGGGTTCCACAATCAAACCTCTGTCCTGTTGCTAGGCCACGGTTCCACCATCAAGCCTCAGTCATGTTCCCAGGAAAGACTGTTCCACAATCAAACCTAAGTCATCTTGCCAAGCCACAGGGTTCCACCATCAAGCCTCACTCATGTTGCCAGGCCACAGGGTTCCACCATCAAGCCTCACTCATGTTCCCAAGCCTGAGGGTTCCACTATCAAACCTCAATCATGTTGCCAGGCCACAGGTGTCAACCATCAAACCTCAGTCATGTTCCCAGTAAACAGGGCTCCAGAATCAAACCAATGTCAAGTTCCCACGCCACGGGGTTCCAGTATCAGGCCTCACTCATGTTCCCCGTGCACAGGGTGCCACAATCAAACTCAGTCATGTTGCCAGGCCACAGGTTTCTGCCATCACACCTCAGTCAAGTTGCCAGACCACAGGGTTCCAGAATCAAGCCTCAGTCATTTTGCCAGGCCATAGTGTTCCACCATCAAACCTCAGTCATCATCCCAAGCCACATGTTTCCACAATGAAACGTCAGTCATTTTCCCAGGCTAAAGTCTTCCAGAATCAAACCTCAGTCATATTCCCAGGACACATGGTTCCAGAATCAAACCTGAGTCATGTTCGCAGGCCACAGGTTTCAGCAATCAAACCTCAGTCATGTTCCCAGGACACAGGTGTCCAGAATCAAACCTCAGTCATGTTCCCAGGGAACAGGTTTCCAGAAACAAACCTCAGTCATGTTCCCAAGGCACAGGGTTCCAGAATCAAACCTCAGTCTTGTTCCCAGGACACAGGTTTCCAGAATCAACCCGATATCATGTTCCCTAGCCACAGTCTTCCAGAATCAAACCTCAGTCATGTTGCCAGGCCACAGGTTTCCACCATCAAACCTCAGGCATGTTCCCAGGCCACAGGGTTCCAGAATCAAACCGTTCTCATGTTCCCAGGCCACAGGGTTCCAGAATCCACGGTTGTCATTTTCCCAGGCCACAAGATTCCAGAATCAATCCTCAGTTATGTTCCCAGGCTACAGGGTTCCAGAATAAAACCTCAGTCATGTTCCCAGTCCACAGGGTTCCAGAACCGAGGCTCAGTCAGGTTCCCGGGGCACAGTATTCCACAATCTAAACAGATGACATGTTCCCAGGCCTCAGGGTTCCAGAATCCACCGATGTCATGTTCCCAGGCCACAGGGTTCCAGAATCAATCCTCAGTTATGTTCCCAGGCTACAGGGTTCCAGAATAAAACCTCAGTCATGATCCCAGTCCACAGGGTTCCAGAACCAAGGCTCAGTCAGGTTCCCGGGGCACAGTATTCCACAATGTAAATAGATGTCATGTTCCCAGGCCACAGTGTTCCAGAATCACGCCTCAGTCATGGTCCCAGGCCACAGGGATCCAGAATCAAACTTCAGTCATGTTGCCAGGCCATAGGGTACCACCATCAAACCTCAGTCATATTCCCAGGCCACAGGTTTCCAGAATCAAACCGATTTCATGTTCCCAGGCAACAGGGTACCAGAATCCAAACCGATGTCATGTTCCCAGGCCACAGGATTCCACACTCTAACATCAGTCATCTTCCCAGGCCAATGGTTTCCAGAATCAAACCTCAGTCATATTCCCAGGCCACATGGTTGCAGAATCAAACCTCAGTTGTGTTCCCAGGACACAGGGTTCCAGAATAAAACCTCAGTCATGTTCCCTGGACACAGGTTTCAGAAATAAAATCCCAGTCATGTTCCCAGGCCACAGGGTTCCACAATTAAACCTCAGTCATATTCCCAGGCCAGAGTGTTCCACAATCAAACCTCAGTTCTGTTGCCAGACCACGGTTCCACCGTCAAGCCTCAGTCATGTTCCCAGGGAACAGGCTTCCAGAAACAAACCTCAGTCATGTTCCCAAGGCACAGGGTTCCAGAATCAAACCTCAGTCTTGTTCCCAGGACACAGGTTGCCAGAATCAACCCGATATCATGTTCCCTAGCCACAGTCTTCAAGAATCAAACCTCAGTCCTGTTGCCAGGCCACAGGTTTCCACCATCAAACCTCAGGCATGTTCCCAGGCCACAGGGTTCCAGAATCCACCGATGTCATGTTCCCAGGCCACAGGGTTCCAGAATCAATCCTCAGTTATGTTCCCAGGCTACAGGGTTCCAGAATAAAACCTCAGTCATGTTCCCAGTCCACAGGGTTCCAGAACCAAGTCTCAGTCAGGTTCCCGGGGAACAGTATTCCACAATCTAAATAGATGTCATGTTCCCAGGCCACAGTGTTCCAGAATCACTCCTCAGTCATGTTCCCAGGCGACAGGAATCCAGAATCAAACTTCAGTCATGTTGCCAGGCCATAGGGTACCACCATCAAACCTCAGTCATATTCCCAGGCCACAGGTTTCCAGAATCAAACCGATTTCATGTTCCCAGGCAACAGGGTACCGGAATCCAAACCGATGTCATGTTCCCAGGCCACAGGATTCCACACTCTAACATCAGTCATCTTCCCAGGCCAATGGTTTCCAGAATCAAACCTCAGTCATATTCCCAGGCCACATGGTTCCAGAATCAAACCTCAGTTGTGTTCCCAGGACACAGGGTTCCAGAATAAAACCTCAGTCATGTTCCCTGGACACAGGTTTCAGAAATAAAATCCCAGTCATGTTCCCAGGCCACAGGGTTCCACAATTAAACCTCAGTCATATTCCCAGGCCAGAGGGTTCCACAATCAAACCTCAGTTCTGTTGCCAGACCACGGTTCCACCATCAAGCCTCAGTCATGTTCCCAGGGAACAGGCTTCCAGAAACAAACCTCAGTCATGTTCCCAAGGCACAGGGTTCCAGAATCAAACCTCAGTCTTGTTCCCAGGACACAGGTTGCCAGAATCAACCCGATATCATGTTCCCTAGCCACAGTCTTCCAGAATCAAACCTCAGTCCTGTTGCCAGGCCACAGGTTTCCACCATCAAACCTCAGGCATGTTCCCAGGCCACAGGGTTCCAGAATCCACCGATGTCATGTTCCCAGGCCACAGGATTCCACACTCTAACATCAGTCATCTTCCCAGGCCAATGGTTTCCAGAATCAAACCTCAGTCATATTCCCAGGCCACATGGTTCCAGAATAAAACCTCAGTCATGTTCCCTGGACACAGGTTTCAGAAATAAACTCCCAGTCATGTTCCCAGGCTACAGGGTTCCACAATTAAACCTCAGTCATATTCCCAGGCCAGAGGGTTCCACAATCAAACCTCTGTCCCGTTGCTAGGCCACGGTTCCACCATCAAGCCTCAGTCATGTTCCCAGGAAAGACTGTTCCACAATCAAACCTAAGTCATCTTGCCAAGCCACAGGGTTCCACCATCAAGCCTCACTCATGTTGCCAGGCCACAGGGTTCCACCATCAAGCCTCACTCATGTTCCCAAGCCTGAGGGTTCCACTATCAAACCTCAATCATGTTGCCAGGCCACAGGTTTCAACCATCAAACCTCAGTCATGTTCCCAGTAAACAGGGCTCCAGAATCAAACCAATGTCAAGTTCCCACGCCACGGGGTTCCAGTATCAGGCCTCAGTCATGTTCCCCGTGCACAGGGTGCCACAATCAAACTCAGTCATGTTGCCAGTCCACAGGTTTCTGCCATCACACCTCAGTCAAGTTGCCAGGCCACAGGGTTCCAGAATCAAGCCTCAGTCATTTTGCCAGGCCATAGTGTTCCACCATCAAACCTCAGTCATGATCCCAAGCCACATGTTTCCACAATGAAACCTCAGTCATTTTCCCAGGCGAACGGTTTCCAGAATCAAACTTCAGTCATATTCCCAGGACACATGGTTCCAGAATCAAACCTGAGTCAGGTTCGCAGGCCACAGGTTTCAGCAATCAAACCTCAGTCATGTTCCCAGGGAACAGGTTTCCAGAAACAAACCTCAGTCATGTTCCCAAGGTACAGGGTTCCAGAATCAAACCTCAGTCTTGTTCCCAGGACACAGGTTTCCAGAATCAACCCGATATCATGTTCCCTAGCCACAGTCTTCCAGAATCAAACCTCAGTCATGTTGCCAGGCCACAGGTTTCCACCATCAAACCTCAGGCATGTTCCCAGGCCACAGGGTTCCAGAATCAAACCGTTCTCATGTTCCCAGGCCACAGGGTTCCAGAATCCACCGTTGTCATTTTCCCAGGCCACAAGATTCCAGAATCAATCCTCAGTTATGTTCCCAGGCTACAGGGTTCCAGAATAAAACCTCAGTCATGTTCCCAGTCCACAGGGTTCCAGAACCGAGGCTCAGTCAGGTTCCCGGGGCACAGTATTCCACAATCTAAACAGATGACATGTTCCCAGGCCTCAGGGTTCCAGAATCCACCGATGTCATGTTCCCAGGCCACAGGGTTCCAGAATCAATCCTCAGTTATGTTCCCAGGCTACAGGGTTCCAGAATAAAACCTCAGTCATGTTCCCAGTCCACAGGGTTCCAGAACCGAGGCTCAGTCAGGTTCCCGGGGCACAGTATTCCACAATCTAAACAGATGTCATGTTCCCAGGCCTCAGGGTTCCAGAATCCACCGATGTCATGTTCCCAGGCCACAGGGTTCCAGAATCAATCCTCAGTTATGTTCCCAGGCTACAGGGTTCCAGAATAAAACCTCAGTCATGATCCCAGTCCACAGGGTTCCAGAACCAAGGCTCAGTCAGGTTCCCGGGGCACAGTATTCCACAATCTAAATAGATGTCATGTTCCCAGGCCACAGTGTTCCAGAATCACGCCTCAGTCATGGTCCCAGGCCACAGGGATCCAGAATCAAACTTCAGTCATATTGCCAGGCCATAGGGTACCACCATCAAACCTCAGTCATATTCCCAGGCCACAGGTTTCCAGAATCAAACCGATTTCATGTTCCCAGGCAACAGGGTACCGGAATCCAAACCGATGTCATGTTCCCAGGCCACAGGATTCCACACTCTAACATCAGTCATCTTCCCAGGCCAATGGTTTCCAGAATCAAACCTCAGTCATATTCCCAGGCCACATGGTTGCAGAATCAAACCTCAGTTGTGTTCCCAGGACACAGGTTTCAGAAATAAAATCCCAGTCATGTTCCCAGGCCACAGGGTTCCACAATTAAACCTCAGTCATATTCCCAGGCCAGAGGGTTCCACAATCAAACCTCAGTTCTGTTGCCAGACCACGGTTCCACCGTCAAGCCTCAGTCATGTTCCCAGGGAACAGGCTTACAGAAACAAACCTCAGTCATGTTCCCAAGGCACAGGGTTCCAGAATCAAACCTCAGTCTTGTTCCCAGGACACAGGTTGCCAGAATCAACCAGATATCATGTTCCCTAGCCACAGTCTTCAAGAATCAAACCTCAGTCCTGTTGCCAGGCCACAGGTTTCCACCATCAAACCTCAGGCATATTCCCAGGCCACAGGGTTCCAGAATCCACCGATGTCATGTTCCCAGGCCACAGCATTCCACACTCTAACATCAGTCATCTTCCCAGGCCAATGGTTTCCAGAATCAAACCTCAGTCATATTCCCAGGCCACATGGTTCCAGAATCAAACCTCAGTTGTGTTCCCAGGACACAGGGTTCCAGAATAAAACCTCAGTCATGTTCCCTGGACAGAGGTTTCAGAAATAAAATCCCAGTCCTGTTCCCAGGCCACAGGGTTCCACAATCAAACCTCAGTTCTGTTGCCAGACCACGGTTCCACCATCAAGCCTCAGTCATGTTCCCAGGGAACAGGCTTCCAGAAACAAACCTCAGTCATGTTCCCTGGACACAGGTTTCAGAAATAAACTCCCAGTCATGTTCCCAGGCCACAGGGTTCCACCATCAAGCCTCACTCATGTTGCCAGGCCACAGGGTTCCACCATCAAACCTCAGTCATATTCCCAGGACACAGGTTGCCAGAATCAACCCGATATCATGTTCCCTAGCCACAGTCTTCCAGAATCAAACCTCAGTCATTTTGCCAGGCCATAGTGTTCCACCATCAAACCTCAGTCATGATCCCAAGCCACATGTTTCCACAATGAAACCTCAGTCATTTTCCCAGGCCAAAGGCTTCCAGAATCAAACCTCAGTCATATTCCCAGGACACATGGTTCCAGAATCAAACCTGAGTCATGTTCGCAGGCCACAGGTTTCAGCAATCAAACCTCAGTCATGTTCCCAGGACACAGGTGTCCAGAATCAAACCTCAGTCATGTTCCCAGGGAACAGGTTTCCAGAAACAAACCTCAGTCATGTTCCCAAGGCACAGGGTTCCAGAATCAAACCTCAGTCTTGTTCCCAGGACACAGGTTGCCAGAATCAACCCGATATCATTTTCCCTAGCCACAGTCTTCCAGAATCAAACCTCAGTCATGTTGCCAGGCCACAGGTTTCCACCATCAAACCTCAGGCATGTTCCCAGGCCACAGGGTTCCAGAATCAAACCGTTCTCATGTTCCCAGGCCACAGGGTTCCAGAATCCACCGTTGTCATTTTCCCAGGCCACAAGATTCCAGAATCAATCCTCAGTTATGTTCCCAGGCAACAGGGTTCCAGAATAAAACCTCAGTCATGTTCCCAGTCCACAGGATTCCAGAACCGAGGCTCAGTCAGGTTCCCGGGGCACAGTATTCCACAATCTAAACAGATGTCATGTTCCCAGGCCTCAGGGTTCCAGAATCCACCGATGTCATGTTCCCAGGCCACAGGGTTCCAGAATCAATCCTCAGTTATGTTCCCAGGCTACAGGGTTCCAGAATAAATCCTCAGTCATGTTCCCAGCCCACAGGGTTCCAGAACCAAGGCTTAGCCAGGTTCCCGGGGCACAGTATTCCACAATCTAAATAGATGTCATGTTCCCAGGCCACAGTTTTCCAGAATCACGCCTCAGTCACGTTCCCAGGCCACAGGGATCCAGAATCAAACTTCAGTCATGTTGCCAGGCCATAGGGTACCACCATCAAACCTCAGTCATATTCCCAGGACACAGGTTTCCAGAATCAAACTGATTTCATATTCCCAGGCAACAGGATACCGGAATCCAAACCGATGTCATGTTCCCAGGCCACAGGATTCCACACTCTAACATCAGTCATCTTCCCAGGCCAATGGTTTCCAGAATCAAACCTCAGTCATATTCCCAGGCCACATGGTTCCAGAATCAAACCTCAGTTGTGTTCCCAGGACACAGGGTTCCAGAATAAAACCTCAGTCATGTTCCCTGGACACAGGTTTCAGAAATAAAATCCCAGTCATGTTCCCAGGCCACAGGGTTCCACAATTAAACCTCAGTCATATTCCCAGGCCAGAGGGTTCCACAATCAAACCTCAGTTCTGTTGCCAGACCACGGTTCCACCATCAAGCCTCAGTTATGTTCCCAGGAACGGGCTTCCAGAAACAAACCTCAGTCATGTTCCCAAGGCACAGGGTTCCAGAATCAAACCTCAGTCTTGTTCCCAGGACACAGGTTGCCAGAATCAACCCGATATCATGTTCCCTAGCCACAGTCTTCCAGAACCACACCTCAGTCCTGCTGCCTGGCCACAGGCTTCCACCATCAAACCTCAGGCATGTTCCCAGGCCACAGGGTTCCAGAATCCACCGATGTCATGTTCCCAGGCCACAGGATTCCACACTCTAACATCAGTCATCTTCCCAGGCCAATGGTTTCCAGAATCAAACCTCAGTCATATTCCCAGGCCACATGGTTCCAGAATAAAATCTCAGTCATGTTCCCTGGACACAGGTTTCAGAAATAAACTCCCAGTCATGTTCCCAGGCCACAGGGTTCCACAATTAAACCTCAGTCATATTCCCAGGCCAGAGGGTTCCACAATCAAACCTCTGTCCTGTTGCTAGGCCACGGTTCCACCATCAAGCCTCAGTCATGTTCCCAGGAAAGACTGTTCCACAATCAAACCTAAGTCATCTTGCCAAGCCACAGGGTTCCACCATCAAGCCTCACTCATGTTGCCAGGCCACAGGGTTCCACCATCAAGCCTCACTCATGTTCCCAAGCCTGAGGTTTCCACTATCAAACCTCAATCATGTTGCCAGGCCACAGGTGTCAACCATCAAACCTCAGTCATGTTCCCAGTAAACAGGGCTCCAGAATCAAACCAATGTCAAGTTCCCACGCCACGGGGTTCCAGTATCAGGCCTCAGTCATGTTCCCCGTGCACAGGGTGCCACAATCAAACTCAGTCATGTTGCCAGTCCACAGGTTTCTGCCATCACACCTCAGTCAAGTTGCCAGGCCACAGGGTTCCAGAATCAAGCCTCAGTCATTTTGCCAGGCCATAGTGTTCCACCATCAAACCTCAGTCATGATCCCAAGCCACATGTTTCCACAATGAAACCTCAGTCATTTTCCCAGGCCAAAGGTTTCCAGAATCAAACCTCAGTAATATTCCCAGGACACATGGTTCCAGAATCAAACCTGAGTCATGTTCGCAGGCCACAGGTTTCAGCAATCAAACCTCAGTCATGTTCCCAGAACACAGGTGTCCAGAACCAAACCTCAGTCATGTTCCCAGGGAACAGGTTTCCAGAAACAAACCTCAGTCTTGTTCCCAGGACACAGGTTTCCAGAATCAACCCGATATCATGTTCCCTAGCCACAGTCTTCCAGAATCAAACCTCAGTCATGTTGCCAGGCCACAGGTTTCCACCATCAAACCTCAGGCATGTTCCCAGGCCACAGGGTTCCAGAATCAAACCGTTCTCATGTTCCCAGGCCACAGGGTTCCAGAAGCCACCGTTGTCATTTTCCCAGGCCACAAGATTCCAGAATCAATCCTCAGTTATGTTCCCAGGCTACAGGGTTCCAGAATAAAACCTCAGTCATGTTCCCAGTCCACAGGGTTCCAGAACCGAGGCTCAGTCAGGTTCCCGGGGCACAGTATTCCACAATCTAAACAGACGTTATGTTCCCAGGCTTCAGGGTTCCAGAATCCACCGATGTCATGTTCCCAGGCCACAGGGTTCCAGAATCAATCCTCAGTTATGTTCCCAGACTACAGGGTTCCAGAATAAAACCTCAGTCATGTTCCCAGTCCACAGGGTTCCAGAACCAAGGCTCAGTCAGGTTCCCGGGGCACAGTATTCCACAATCTAAATAGATGTCATGTTCCCAGGCCACAGTTTTCCAGAATCACGCCTCAGTCACGTTCCCAGGCCACAGGGATCCAGAATCAAACTTCAGTCATGTTGCCAGGCCATAGGGTACCACCATCAAACCTCAGTCATATTTCCAGGCCACAGGTTTCCAGAATCAAACCAATTTCATGTTCCCAGGCAACAGGGTACCGGAATCCAAACCGATGTCATGTTCCCAGGCCACAGGATTCCACACTCTAACATCAGTCATCTTCCCAGGCCAATGGTTTCCAGAATCAAACCTCAGTCATATTCCCAGGCCACATGGTTCCAGAATCAAACCTCACTTGTGTTCCCAGGACACAGGGTTCCAGAATAAAACCTCAGTCATGTTCCCTGGACAAAGGTTTCAGAAATAAAATCCCAGTCATGTTCCCAGGCCACAGGGTTCCACAATTAAACCTCAGTCATATTCCCAGGCCAGAGGGTTTCACAATCAAACCTCAGTTCTGTTGTCAGACCACGGTTCCACCATCAAGCCTCAGTCATGTTCCCAGGGAACAGGCTTCCAGAAACAAACCTCAGTCATGTTCCCAAGGAACAGGGTTCCAGAATCAAACCTCAGTCTTGTTCCCAGGACAGAGGTTGCCAGAATCAACCCGATATCATGTTCCCTAGCCACAGTCTTCCAGAATCAAACCTCAGTCATTTTGCCAGGCCATAGTGTTCCACCATCAAACCTCAGTCATGATCCCAAGCCACATGTTTCCACAATGAAACCTCAGTCATTTTCCCAGGCCAAAGGCTTCCAGAATCAAACCTCAGTCATATTCCCAGGACACATGGTTCCAGAATCAAACCTGAGTCATGTTCGCAGGCCACAGGTTTCAGCAATCAAACCTCAGTCATGTTCCCAGGACACAGGTGTCCAGAATCAAACCTCAGTCATGTTCCCAGGGAACAGGTTTCCAGAAACAAACCTCAGTCATGTTCCCAAGGCACAGGGTTCCAGAATCAAACCTCAGTCTTGTTCCCAGGACACAGGTTTCCAGAATCAACCTGATATCATGTTCCCAAGCCACAGTCTTCCAGAATCAAACCTCAGTCATGTTGCCAGGCCACAGGTTTCCACCATCAAACCTCAGGCATGTTCCCAGGCCACAGGGTTCCAGAATCAAACCGTTCTCATGTTCCCAGGCCACAGGGTTCCAGAAGCCACCGTTGTCAGTTTCCCAGGCCACAAGATTCCAGAATCAATCCTCAGTTATGTTCCCAGGCTACAGGGTTCCAGAATAAAACCTCAGTCATGTTCCCAGTCCACAGGGTTCCAGAACCGAGGCTCAGTCAGGTTCCCGGGGCACAGTATTCCACAATCTAAACAGACGTCATGTTCCCAGGCCTCAGGGTTCCAGAATCCACCGATGTCATGTTCCCAGGCCACAGGGTTCCAGAATCAATCCTCAGTTATGTTCCCAGGCTACAGGGTTCCAGAATAAAACCTCAGTCATGTTCCCAGTCCACAGGGTTCCAGAACCAAGGCTCAGTCAGGTTCCCGGGGCACAGTATTCCACAATCTAAATAGATGTCATGTTCCCAGGCCACAGTTTTCCAGAATCACGCCTCAGTCACGTTCCCAGGCCACAGGGATCCAGAATCAAACTTCAGTCATGTTGCCAGGCCATAGGGTACCACCATCAAACCTCAGTCATATTCCCAGGCCACAGGTTTCCAGAATCAAACCGATTTCATGTTCCCAGGCAACAGGGTACCGGAATCCAAACCGATGTCATGTTCCCAGGCCACAGGATTCCACACTGTAACATCAGTCATCTTCCCAGGCCAATGGTTTCCAGAATCAAACCTCAGTCATATTCCCAGGCCACATGGTTCCAGAATCAAACCTCAGTTGTGTTCCCAGGACACAGGGTTCCAGAATAAAACCTCAGTCATGTTCCCTGGACACAGGTTTCAGAAATAAAATCCCAGTCATGTTCCCAGGCCACAGGGTTCCACAATTAAACCTCAGTCATATTCCCAGGCCAGAGGGTTCCACAATCAAACCTCAGTTCTGTTGCCAGACCACGGTTCCACCATCAAGCCTCAGTTATGTTCCCAGGAACGGGCTTCCAGAAACAAACCTCAGTCATGTTCCCAAGGCACAGGGTTCCAGAATCAAACCTCAGTCTTGTTCCCAGGACACAGGTTGCCAGAATCAACCCGATATCATGTTCCCTAGCCACAGTCTTCCAGAACCACACCTCAGTCCTGCTGCCTGGCCACAGGCTTCCACCATCAAACCTCAGGCATGTTCCCAGGCCACAGGGTTCCAGAATCCACCGATGTCATGTTCCCAGGCCACAGGATTCCACACTCTAACATCAGTCATCTTCCCAGGCCAATGGTTTCCAGAATCAAACCTCAGTCATATTCCCAGGCCACATGGTTCCAGAATAAAACCTCAGTCATGTTCCCTGGACACAGGTTTCAGAAATAAACTCCCAGTCATGTTCCCAGGCCACAGGGTTCCACAATTAAACCTCAGTCATATTCCCAGGCCAGAGGGTTCCACAATCAAACCTCTGTCCTGTTGCTAGGCCACGGTTCCACCATCAAGCCTCAGTCATGTTCCCAGGAAAGACTGTTCCACAATCAAACCTAAGTCATCTTGCCAAGCCACAGGGTTCCACCATCAAGCCTCACTCATGTTGCCAGGCCACAGGGTTCCACCATCAAGCCTCACTCATGTTCCCAAGCCTGAGGTTTCCACTATCAAACCTCAAACATGTTGCCAGGCCACAGGTGTCAACCATCAAACCTCAGTCATGTTCCCAGTAAACAGGGCTCCAGAATCAAACCAATGTCAAGTTCCCACGCCACGGGGTTCCAGTATCAGGCCTCAGTCATGTTCCCCGTGCACAGGGTGCCACAATCAAACTCAGTCATGTTGCCAGTCCACAGGTTTCTGCCATCACACCTCAGTCAAGTTGCCAGGCCACAGGGTTCCAGAATCAAGCCTCAGTCATTTTGCCAGGCCATAGTGTTCCACCATCAAACCTCAGTCATGATCCCAAGCCACATGTTTCCACAATGAAACCTCAGTCATTTTCCCAGGCCAAAGGTTTCCAGAATCAAACCTCAGTAATATTCCCAGGACACATGGTTCCAGAATCAAACCTGAGTCATGTTCGCAGGCCACAGGTTTCAGCAATCAAACCTCAGTCATGTTCCCAGAACACAGGTGTCCAGAATCAAACCTCAGTCATGTTCCCAGGGAACAGGTTTCCAGAAACAAACCTCAGTCTTGTTCCCAGGACACAGGTTTCCAGAATCAACCTGATATCATGTTCCCAAGCCACAGTCTTCCAGAATCAAACCTCAGTCATGTTGCCAGGCCACAGGTTTCCACCATCAAACCTCAGGCATGTTCCCAGGCCACAGGGTTCCAGAATCAAACCGTTCTCATGTTCCCAGGCCACAGGGTTCCAGAAGCCACCCTTGTCATTTTCCCAGGCCACAAGATTCCAGAATCAATCCTCAGTTATGTTCCCAGGCTACAGGGTTCCAGAATAAAACCTCAGTCATGTTCCCAGTCCACAGGGTTCCAGAACCGAGGCTCAGTCAGGTTCCCGGGGCACAGTATTCCACAATCTAAACAGACGTCATGTTCCCAGGCCTCAGGGTTCCAGAATCCACCGATGTCATGTTCCCAGGCCACAGGGTTCCAGAATCAATCCTCAGTTATGTTCCCAGGCTACAGGGTTCCAGAATAAAACCTCAGTCATGTTCCCAGTCCACAGGGTTCCAGAACCAAGGCTCAGTCAGGTTCCCGGGGCACAGTATTCCACAATCTAAATAGATGTCATGTTCCCAGGCAACAGTTTTCCAGAATCACGCCTCAGTCACGTTCCGAGGCCACAGGGATACAGAATCAAACTTCAGTCATGTTGCCAGGCCATAGGTTACCACCATAAAACCTCAGTCATATTCCCAGGCCACAGGTTTCCAGAATCAAACCGATTTCATGTTCCCAGGCAACAGGGTACCGGAATCCAAACCGATGTCATGTTCCCAGGCCACAGGATTAGACACTCTAACATCAGTCATCTTCCCAGGCCAATGGTTTCCAGAATCAAACCTCAGTCATATTCCCAGGCCACATGGTTCCAGAATCAAACCTCACTTGTGTTCCCAGGACACAGGGTTCCAGAATAAAACCTCAGTCATGTTCCCTTGACACAGGTTTCAGAAATAAAATCCCAGTCATGTTCCCAGGCCACAGGGTTCCACAATTAAACCTCAGTCATATTCCCAGGCCAGAGAGTTCCACAATCAAACCTCAGTTCTGTTGCCAGACCACGGTTCCACCATCAAGACTCAGTCATGTTCCCAGGGAACAGGCTTCCAGAAACAAACCTCAGTCATGTTCCCAAGGCACAGGGTTCCAGAATCAAACCTCAGTCTTGTTCCCAGGACACAGGTTGCCAGAATCAACCCGATATCATGTTCCCTAGCCACAGTCTTCCAGAATCAAACCTCAGTCCTGTTGCCAGGCCACAGGTTTCCACCATCAAACCTCAGGCATGTTCCCAGGCCACAGGGTTCCAGAATCCACCGATGTCATGTTCCCAGGCCACAGGATTCCACACTCTAACATCAGTCATCTTCCCAGGCCAATGGTTTCCAGAATCAAACCTCAGTCATATTCCCAGGCCACATGGTTCCAGAATAAAACCTCAGTAATGTTCCCTGGACACAGGTTTCAGAAATAAACTCCCAGTCATGTTCCCAGGCCACAGGGTTCCACAATGAAACCTCAGTCATATTCCCAGGCCAGAGGGTTCCACAATCAAAACTCTGTCCTGTTGCTAGGCCACGGTTCCACCATCAAGCCTCATTCATGTTCCCAGGAAAGACTGTTCCACAATCAAACCTAAGTCATCTTGCCAAGCCACAGGGTTCCACCATCAAGCCTCACTCATGTTGCCAGGCCACAGGGTTCCACCATCAAGCCTCACTCATGTTCCCAAGCCTGAGGGTTCCACTATCAAACCTCAATCATGTTGCCAGGCCACAGGTGTCAACCATCAAACCTCAGTCATGTTCCCAGTAAACAGGGCTCCAGAATCAAACCAATGTCAAGTTCCCACGCCACGGGGTTCCAGTATCAGGCCTCAGTCATGTTCCCCGTGCACAGGGTGCCACAATCAAACTCAGTCATGTTGCCAGTCCACAGGTTTCTGCCATCACACCTCAGTCAAGTTGCCAGGCCACAGGGTTCCAGAATCAAGCCTCAGTCATTTTGCCAGGCCATAGTGTTCCACCATCAAACCTCAGTCATGATCCCAAGCCACATGTTTCCACAATGAAACCTCAGTCATTTTCCCAGGCCAAAGGTTTCCAGAATCAAACCTCAGTCATATTCCCAGGACACATGGTTCCAGAATCAAACCTGAGTCATGTTCGCAGGCCACAGGTTTCAGCAATCAAACCTCAGTCATGTTCCCAGGACACAGGTGTCCAGAATCAAACCTCAGTCATGTTCCCAGGGAACAGGTTTCCAGAAACAAACCTCAGTCATGTTCCCAAGGCACAGGGTTCCAGAATCAAACCTCAGTCATGTTCCCAGGACACAGGTTTCCAGAATCAACCCGATATCATGTTCCCTAGCCACAGTCTTCCAGAATCAAACCTCAGTCATGTTGCCAGGCCACAGGTTTCCACCATCAAACCTCAGGCATGTTCCCAGGCCACAGGGTTCCAGAATCAAACCGTTCTCATGTTCCCAGGCCACAGGGTTCCAGAATCCACCGTTGTCATTTTCCCAGGCCACAAGATTCCAGAATCAATCTTCAGTTATGTTCCCAGGCTACAGGGTTCCAGAATAAAACCTCAGTCATGTTCCCAGTCCACAGGGTTCCAGAACCGAGGCTCAGTCAGGTTCCCGGGGCACAGTATTCCACAATCTAAACAGACGTCATGTTCCCAGGCCTCAGGGTTCCAGAATCCACTGATGTCATGTTCCCAGGCCACAGGGTTCCAGAATCAATCCTCAGTTATGTTCCCAGGCTACAGGGTTCCAGAATAAAACCTCAGTCATGTTCCCAGTCCACAGGGTTCCAGAACCAAGGCTCAGTCAGGTTCCCGGGGCACAGTATTCCACAATCTAAATAGATGTCATGTTCCCAGGCCACAGTTTTCCAGAATCACGCCTCAGTCACGTTCCCAGGCCACAGGGATCCAGAATCAAACTTCAGTCATGTTGCCAGGCCATAGGGTACCACCATCAAACCTCAGTCATATTCCCAGGCCACAGGTTTCCAGAATCAAACCGATTTCATGTTCCCAGGCAACAGGGTACCGGAATCCAAACCGATGTCATGTTCCCAGGCCACAGGATTCCACACTCTAACATCAGTCATCTTCCCAGGCCAATGGTTTCCAGAATCAAACCTCAGTCATATTCCCAGGCCACATGGTTCCAGAATCAAACCTCAGTTGTGTTCCCAGGACACAGGGTTCCAGAATAAACCCTCAGTCATGTTCCCTTGACACAGGTTTCAGAAATAAAATCCCAGTCATGTTCCCAGGCCACAGGGTTCCACAATAAAACCTCAGTCATATTCCCAGGCCAGAGAGTTCCACAATCAAACCTCAGTTCTGTTGCCAGACCACGGTTCCACCATCAAGACTCAGTCATGTTCCCAGGGAACAGGCTTCCAGAAACAAACCTCAGTCATGTTCCCAAGGCACAGGGTTCCAGAATCAAACCTCAGTCTTGTTCCCAGGACACAGGTTGCCAGAATCAACCCGATATCATGTTCCCTAGCCACAGTCTTCCAGAATCAAACCTCAGTCCTGTTGCCAGGCCACAGGTTTCCACCATCAAACCTCAGGCATGTTCCCAGGCCACAGGGTTCCAGAATCCACCGATGTCATGTTCCCAGGCCACAGGATTCCACACTCTAACATCAGTCATCTTCCCAGGCCAATGGTTTCCAGAATCAAACCTCAGTCATATACCCAGGCCACATGGTTCCAGAATAAAACCTCAGTCATGTTCCCAGGACACAGGTGTCCAGAATCAAACCTCAGTCATGTTCCGAGGGAACAGGTTTCCAGAAAAAAAACCTCAGTCATGTTCCCAAGGCACAGGGTTCCAGAATCAAACCTCAGTCTTGTTCCCAGGACACAGGTTGCCAGAATCAACCCGATATCATGTTCCCTAGCCACAGTCTTCCAGAATCAAACCTCAGTCATGTTGCCAGGCCACAGGTTTCCACCATCAAACCTCAGGCATGTTCCCAGGCCACAGGGTTCCAGAATCAAACCGTTCTCATGTTCCCAGGCCTCAGGGTTCCAGAATCCACCGTTGTCATCTTCACAGGCCACAAGATTCCAGAATCAATCCTCAGTTATGTTCCTAGGCTACAGGGTTCCAGAATAAAACCTCAGTCATTTTCCCAGTCCACAGGGTTCCAGAACCGAGGCTCAGTCAGGTTCCCGGGGCACAGTATTCCACAATCTAAACAGATGTCATGTTCCCAGGCCTCAGGGTTCCATAATCCACCGATGTCATGTTCCCAGGCCACAGGGTTCCAGAATCAATCCTCAGTTATATTCCCAGGCTACAGGGTTCCAGAATAAAACCTCAGTCATGTTCCCAGTCCACAGGGTTCCAGAACCAAGGCTCAGTCAGGTTGCCGGGGCACAGTATTCCACAATCTAAATAGATGTCATGTTCCCAGGCCACAGTGTTCCAGAATCACGCCTCAGTCATGTTCCCAGGCCACAGGGATCCAGAATCAAACTTCAGTCATGTTGCCAGGCCATAGGGTACCACCATCAAACCTCAGTCATATTCCCAGGCCACAGGTTTCCAGAATCAAACCGATTTCATGTTCCCAGGCAACAGGGTACCGGAATCCAAACCGATGTCATGTTCCCAGGCCACAGGATTCCACACTCTAACATCAGTCATCTTCCCAAGCCAATGGTTTCCAGAATCAAACCTCAGTCATATTCCCAGGCCACATGGTTCCAGAATCAAACCTCAGTTGTGTTCCCAGGACACAGGGTTCCAGAATAAAACCTCAGTCATGTTCCCTGGACACAGGCTTCAGAAATAAAATCCCAGTCATTTTCCCAGGCCACAGGGTTCCACAATTAAACCTCAGTCATATTCCCAGGCCAGAGGGTTCCACAATCAAACCTCAGTTCTGTTGCCAGACCACGGTTCCACCATCAAGCCTCAGTCATGTTCCCAGGGAACAGGCTTCCAGAAACAAATCTCAGTCATGTTCCAAAGGCACAGGGTTCCAGAATCAAACCTCAGTCTTGTTCCCAGGACACAGGTTTCCAGAATCAACCCGATATCACGTTCCCTAGCTACAGTCTTCCAGAATCAAACCTCAGTCATGTTGCCAGGCCACAGGTTTCCACAATCAAACCTCAGGCATGTTCCCAAGCCACAGGGTTCCAGAATCAAACCGTTCTCATGTTCCCAGGCCACAGGGTTCCAGAATCCACCGTTGTCATTTTCCCAGGCCACAAGATTCCAGAATCAATCCTCAGTTATGTTCCCAGGCTACAGGGTTCCAGAATAAAACCTCAGTCATGTTCCCAGTCCACAGGGTTCCATAACCGATGCTCAGTCAGGTTCCCGGGGCACAGTATTCCACAATCTATACAGATGTAATGTTCCCAGGCCTCAGGGTTCCAGAATCCACCGATGTCATGTTCCCAGGCCACAGGGTTCCAGAATCAATCCTCAGTTATGTTCCCAGGCTACAGGGTTCCAGAATAAAACCTCAGTCATGTTCCCAGTCCACAGGGTTCCAGAACCGAGGCTCAGTCAGGTTCCCGGGGCACAGTATTCCACAATCTAAACAAATGTCATGTTCCCAGGCCTCAGGGTTCCAGAATCCACCGATGTCATGTTCCCAGGCCACAGGGTTCCAGAATCACGCCTCAGTCATGTTCCCAGGCCACAGGGATCCAGAATCAAACCGATTTCATGTTCCCAGGCAAAAGGGTACCGGAATCCAAACCGATGTCATGATCCCAGGCCACAGGATTCCACACTCTAACATCAGTCTTCTTCCCAGGCCAATGCTTTCCAGAATCAAACCTCAGTCATGTTCCCAAGGCACAGGTTTCCAGAATTAAACCTCAGTCTTGTTCCCAGGACACAGGTTGCCAGAATCAACCCGATATCATGTTCCCTAGCCACAGTCTTCCAGAATCAAACCTCAGTCCTGTTGCCAGGCCACAGGTTTCCACCATCAAACCTCAGGCATGTTCCCAGGCCACAGGGTTCCAGAATCCACCGATGTCATGTTCCCAGGCCACAGGATTCCACACTCTAACATCAGTCATCTTCCCAGGCCAATGGTTTCCAGAACCAAACCTCAGTCATGTTCCCAGGGAACAGGCTTCCAGAAACAAACCTCAGTCATGTTCCCAAGGAACAGGGTTCCAGAATCAAACCTCAGTCTTGTTCCCAGGACAGAGGTTGCCAGAATCAACCCGATATCATGTTCCCTAGCCACAGTCTTCCAGAATCAAACCTCAGTCATTTTGCCAGGCCATAGTGTTCCACCATCAAACCTCAGTCATGATCCCAAGCCACATGTTTCCACAATGAAACCTCAGTCATTTTCCCAGGCCAAAGGCTTCCAGAATCAAACCTCAGTCATATTCCCAGGACACATGGTTCCAGAATCAAACCTGAGTCATGTTCGCAGGCCACAGGTTTCAGCAATCAAACCTCAGTCATGTTCCCAGGACACAGGTGTCCAGAATCAAACCTCAGTCATGTTCCCAGGGAACAGGTTTCCAGAAACAAACCTCAGTCATGTTCCCAAGGCACAGGGTTCCAGAATCAAACCTCAGTCTTGTTCCCAGGACACAGGTTTCCGGAATCAACCTGATATCATGTTCCCAAGCCACAGTCTTCCAGAATCAAACCTCAGTCATGTTGCCAGGCCACAGGTTTCCACCATCAAACCTCAGGCATGTTCCCAGGCCACAGGGTTCCAGAATCAAACCGTTCTCATGTTCCCAGGCCACAGGGTTCCAGAAGCCACCGTTGTCAGTTTCCCAGGCCACAAGATTCCAGAATCAATCCTCAGTTATGTTCCCAGGCTACAGGGTTCCAGAATAAAACCTCAGTCATGTTCCCAGTCCACAGGGTTCCAGAACCGAGGCTCAGTCAGGTTCCCGGGGCACAGTATTCCACAATCTAAACAGACGTCATGTTCCCAGGCCTCAGGGTTCCAGAATCCACAGATGTCATGTTCCCAGGCCACAGGGTTCCAGAATCAATCCTCAGTTATGTTCCCAGGCTACAGGGTTCCAGAATAAAACCTCAGTCATGTTCCCAGTCCACAGGGTTCCAGAACCAAGGCTCAGTCAGGTTCCCGGGGCACAGTATTCCACAATCTAAATAGATGTCATGTTCCCAGGCAACAGTTTTCCAGAATCACGCCTCAGTCACGTTCCGAGGCCACAGGGATCCAGAATCAAACTTCAGTCATGTTGCCAGGCCATAGGTTACCACCATAAAACCTCAGTCATATTCCCAGGCCACAGGTTTCCAGAATCAAACCGATTTCATGTTCCCAGGCAACAGGGTACCGGAATCCAAACCGATGTCATGTTCCCAGGCCACAGGATTCCACACTCTAACATCAGTCATCTTCCCAGGCCAATGGTTTCCAGAATCAAACCTCAGTCATATTCCCAGGCCACATGGTTCCAGAATCAAACCTCACTTGTGTTCCCAGGACACAGGGTTCCAGAATAAAACCTCAGTCATGTTCCCTTGACACAGGTTTCAGAAATAAAATCCCAGTCATGTTCCCAGGCCACAGGATTCCACACTCTAACATCAGTCATCTTCCCAGGCCAATGGTTTCCAGAATCAAACCTCAGTCATATACCCAGGCCACATGGTTCCAGAATAAAACCTCAGTCATGTTCCCAGGACACAGGTGTCCAGAATCAAACCTCAGTCATGTTCCGAGGGAACAGGTTTCCAGAAAAAAAACCTCAGTCATGTTCCCAAGGCACAGGTGTCCAGAATCAAACCTCAGTCATATTCCCAGGCCACATGGTTCCAGAATAAAACCTCAGTCATGTTCCCTGGACACAGGTTTCAGAAATAAACTCCCAGTCATGTTCCCAGGCCACAGGGTTCCACAATTAAACCTCAGTCATATTCCCAGGCCAGAGGGTTCCACAATCAAACCTCTGTCCTGTTGCTAGGCCACGGTTCCACCATCAAGCCTCAGTCATGTTCCCAGGAAAGACTGTTCCACAATCAAACCTAAGTCATCTTGCCAAGCCACAGGGTTCCACCATCAAGCCTCACTCATGTTGCCAGGCCACAGGGTTCCACCATCAAGCCTCACTCATGTTCCCAAGCCTGAGGTTTCCACTATCAAACCTCAAACATGTTGCCAGGCCACAGGTGTCAACCATCAAACCTCAGTCATGTTCCCAGTAAACAGGGCTCCAGAATCAAACCAATGTCAAGTTCCCACGCCACGGGGTTCCAGTATCAGGCCTCAGTCATGTTCCCCGTGCACAGGGTGCCACAATCAAACTCAGTCATGTTGCCAGTCCACAGGTTTCTGCCATCACACCTCAGTCAAGTTGCCAGGCCACAGGGTTCCAGAATCAAGCCTCAGTCATTTTGCCAGGCCATAGTGTTCCACCATCAAACCTCAGTCATGATCCCAAGCCACATGTTTCCACAATGAAACCTCAGTCATTTTCCCAGGCCAAAGGTTTCCAGAATCAAACCTCAGTCATATTCCCAGGACACATGGTTCCAGAATCAAACCTGAGTCATGTTCGCAGGCCACAGGTTTCAGCAATCAAACCTCAGTCATGTTCCCAGAACACAGGTGTCCAGAATCAAACCTCAGTCATGTTCCCAGGGAACAGGTTTCCAGAAACAAACCTCAGTCTTGTTCCCAGGACACAGGTTTCCAGAATCAACCTGATATCATGTTCCCAAGCCACAGTCTTCCAGAATCAAACCTCAGTCATGTTGCCAGGCCACAGGTTTCCACCATCAAACCTCAGGCATGTTCCCAGGCCACAGGGTTCCAGAATCAAACCGTTCTCATGTTCCCAGGCCACAGGGTTCCAGAAGCCACCGTTGTCATTTTCCCAGGCCACAAGATTCCAGAATCAATCCTCAGTTATGTTCCCAGGCTACAGGGTTCCAGAATAAAACCTCAGTCATGTTCCCAGTCCACAGGGTTCCAGAACCGAGGCTCAGTCAGGTTCCCGGGGCACAGTATTCCACAATCTAAACAGACGTCATGTTCCCAGGCCTCAGGGTTCCAGAATCCACCGATGTCATGTTCCCAGGCCACAGGGTTCCAGAATCAATCCTCAGTTATGTTCCCAGGCTACAGGGTTCCAGAATAAAACCTCAGTCATGTTCCCAGTCCACAGGGTTCCAGAACCAAGGCTCAGTCAGGTTCCCGGGGCACAGTATTCCACAATCTAAATAGATGTCATGTTCCCAGGCAACAGTTTTCCAGAATCACGCCTCAGTCACGTTCCGAGGCCACAGGGATACAGAATCAAACTTCAGTCATGTTGCCAGGCCATAGGTTACCACCATAAAACCTCAGTCATATTCCCAGGCCACAGGTTTCCAGAATCAAACCGATTTCATGTTCCCAGGCAACAGGGTACCGGAATCCAAACCGATGTCATGTTCCCAGGCCACAGGATTAGACACTCTAACATCAGTCATCTTCCCAGGCCAATGGTTTCCAGAATCAAACCTCAGTCATATTCCCAGGCCACATGGTTCCAGAATCAAACCTCACTTGTGTTCCCAGGACACAGGGTTCCAGAATAAAACCTCAGTCATGTTCCCTTGACACAGGTTTCAGAAATAAAATCCCAGTCATGTTCCCAGGCCACAGGGTTCCACAATTAAACCTCAGTCATATTCCCAGGCCAGAGAGTTCCACAATCAAACCTCAGTTCTGTTGCCAGACCACGGTTCCACCATCAAGACTCAGTCATGTTCCCAGGGAACAGGCTTCCAGAAACAAACCTCAGTCATGTTCCCAAGGCACAGGGTTCCAGAATCAAACCTCAGTCTTGTTCCCAGGACACAGGATGCCAGAATCAACCCGATATCATGTTCCCTAGCCACAGTCTTCCAGAATCAAACCTCAGTCCTGTTGCCAGGCCACAGGTTTCCACCATCAAACCTCAGGCATGTTCCCAGGCCACAGGGTTCCAGAATCCACCGATGTCATGTTCCCAGGCCACAGGATTCCACACTCTAACATCAGTCATCTTCCCAGGCCAATGGTTTCCAGAATCAAACCTCAGTCATATTCCCAGGCCACATGGTTCCAGAATAAAACCTCAGTAATGTTCCCTGGACACAGGTTTCAGAAATAAACTCCCAGTCATGTTCCCAGGCCACAGGGTTCCACAATGAAACCTCAGTCATATTCCCAGGCCAGAGGGTTCCACAATCAAAACTCTGTCCTGTTGCTAGGCCACGGTTCCACCATCAAGCCTCATTCATGTTCCCAGGAAAGACTGTTCCACAATCAAACCTAAGTCATCTTGCCAAGCCACAGGGTTCCACCATCAAGCCTCACTCATGTTGCCAGGCCACAGGGTTCCACCATCAAGCCTCACTCATGTTCCCAAGCCTGAGGGTTCCACTATCAAACCTCAATCATGTTGCCAGGCCACAGGTGTCAACCATCAAACCTCAGTCATGTTCCCAGTAAACAGGGCTCCAGAATCAAACCAATGTCAAGTTCCCACGCCACGGGGTTCCAGTATCAGGCCTCAGTCATGTTCCCCGTGCACAGGGTGCCACAATCAAACTCAGTCATGTTGCCAGTCCACAGGTTTCTGCCATCACACCTCAGTCAAGTTGCCAGGCCACAGGGTTCCAGAATCAAGCCTCAGTCATTTTGCCAGGCCATAGTGTTCCACCATCAAACCTCAGTCATGATCCCAAGCCACATGTTTCCACAATGAAACCTCAGTCATTTTCCCAGGCCAAAGCTTTCCAGAATCAAACCTCAGTCATATTCCCAGGACACATGGTTCCAGAATCAAACCTGAGTCATGTTCGCAGGCCACAGGTTTCAGCAATCAAACCTCAGTCATGTTCCCAGAACACAGGTGTCCAGAATCAAACCTCAGTCATGTTCCCAGGGAACAGGTTTCCAGAAACAAACCTCAGTCTTGTTCCCAGGACACAGGTTTCCAGAATCAACCTGATATCATGTTCCCAAGCCACAGTCTTCCAGAATCAAACCTCAGTCATGTTGCCAGGCCACAGGTTTCCACCATCAAACCTCAGGCATGTTCCCAGGCCACAGGGTTCCAGAATCAAACCGTTCTCATGTTCCCAGGCCACAGGGTTCCAGAAGCCACCGTTGTCATTTTCCCAGGCCACAAGATTCCAGAATCAATCCTCAGTTATGTTCCCAGGCTACAGGGTTCCAGAATAAAACCTCAGTCATGTTCCCAGTCCACAGGGTTCCAGAACCGAGGCTCAGTCAGGTTCCCGGGGCACAGTATTCCACAATCTAAACAGACGTCATGTTCCCAGGCCTCAGGGTTCCAGAATCCACCGATGTCATGTTCCCAGGCCACAGGGTTCCAGAATCAATCCTCAGTTATGTTCCCAGGCTACAGGGTTCCAGAATAAAACCTCAGTCATGTTCCCAGTCCACAGGGTTCCAGAACCAAGGCTCAGTCAGGTTCCCGGGGCACAGTATTCCACAATCTAAATAGATGTCATGTTCCCAGGCAACAGTTTTCCAGAATCACGCCTCAGTCACGTTCCGAGGCCACAGGGATACAGAATCAAACTTCAGTCATGTTGCCAGGCCATAGGTTACCACCATAAAACCTCAGTCATATTCCCAGGCCACAGGTTTCCAGAATCAAACCGATTTCATGTTCCCAGGCAACAGGGTACCGGAATCCAAACCGATGTCATGTTCCCAGGCCACAGGATTAGACACTCTAACATCAGTCATCTTCCCAGGCCAATGGTTTCCAGAATCAAACCTCAGTCATATTCCCAGGCCACATGGTTCCAGAATCAAACCTCACTTGTGTTCCCAGGACACAGGGTTCCAGAATAAAACCTCAGTCATGTTCCCTTGACACAGGTTTCAGAAATAAAATCCCAGTCATGTTCCCAGGCCACAGGGTTCCACAATTAAACCTCAGTCATATTCCCAGGCCAGAGAGTTCCACAATCAAACCTCAGTTCTGTTGCCAGACCACGGTTCCACCATCAAGACTCAGTCATGTTCCCAGGGAACAGGCTTCCAGAAACAAACCTCAGTCATGTTCCCAAGGCACAGGGTTCCAGAATCAAACCTCAGTCTTGTTCCCAGGACACAGGATGCCAGAATCAACCCGATATCATGTTCCCTAGCCACAGTCTTCCAGAATCAAACCTCAGTCCTGTTGCCAGGCCACA
This sequence comes from Balaenoptera physalus, assembly GCF_965194825.1. NCBI lineage: Eukaryota > Metazoa > Chordata > Mammalia > Artiodactyla > Balaenopteridae > Balaenoptera > Balaenoptera physalus. The sequence continues at coordinate 72,042 of NW_028125977.1, read as the reverse complement.
GGTTTCCACCATCAAACCTCAGGCATGTTCCCAGGCCACAGGGTTCCAGAATCCACCGATGTCATGTTCCCAGGCCACAGGATTCCACACTCTAACATCAGTCATCTTCCCAGGCCAATGGTTTCCAGAATCAAACCTCAGTCATATTCCCAGGCCACATGGTTCCAGAATAAAACCTCAGTAATGTTCCCTGGACACAGGTTTCAGAAATAAACTCCCAGTCATGTTCCCAGGCCACAGGGTTCCACAATGAAACCTCAGTCATATTCCCAGGCCAGAGGGTTCCACAATCAAAACTCTGTCCTGTTGCTAGGCCACGGTTCCACCATCAAGCCTCATTCATGTTCCCAGGAAAGACTGTTCCACAATCAAACCTAAGTCATCTTGCCAAGCCACAGGGTTCCACCATCAAGCCTCACTCATGTTGCCAGGCCACAGGGTTCCACCATCAAGCCTCACTCATGTTCCCAAGCCTGAGGGTTCCACTATCAAACCTCAATCATGTTGCCAGGCCACAGGTGTCAACCATCAAACCTCAGTCATGTTCCCAGTAAACAGGGCTCCAGAATCAAACCAATGTCAAGTTCCCACGCCACGGGGTTCCAGTATCAGGCCTCAGTCATGTTCCCCGTGCACAGGGTGCCACAATCAAACTCAGTCATGTTGCCAGTCCACAGGTTTCTGCCATCACACCTCAGTCAAGTTGCCAGGCCACAGGGTTCCAGAATCAAGCCTCAGTCATTTTGCCAGGCCATAGTGTTCCACCATCAAACCTCAGTCATGATCCCAAGCCACATGTTTCCACAATGAAACCTCAGTCATTTTCCCAGGCCAAAGCTTTCCAGAATCAAACCTCAGTCATATTCCCAGGACACATGGTTCCAGAATCAAACCTGAGTCATGTTCGCAGGCCACAGGTTTCAGCAATCAAACCTCAGTCATGTTCCCAGGACACAGGTGTCCAGAATCAAACCTCAGTCATGTTCCCAGGGAACAGGTTTCCAGAAACAAACCTCAGTCATGTTCCCAAGGCACAGGGTTCCAGAATCAAACCTCAGTCATGTTCCCAGGACACAGGTTTCCAGAATCAACCCGATATCATGTTCCCTAGCCACAGTCTTCCAGAATCAAACCTCAGTCATGTTGCCAGGCCACAGGTTTCCACCATCAAACCTCAGGCATGTTCCCAGGCCACAGGGTTCCAGAATCAAACCGTTCTCATGTTCCCAGGCCACAGGGTTCCAGAATCCACCGTTGTCATTTTCCCAGGCCACAAGATTCCAGAATCAATCTTCAGTTATGTTCCCAGGCTACAGGGTTCCAGAATAAAACCTCAGTCATGTTCCCAGTCCACAGGGTTCCAGAACCGAGGCTCAGTCAGGTTCCCGGGGCACAGTATTCCACAATCTAAACAGACGTCATGTTCCCAGGCCTCAGGGTTCCAGAATCCACTGATGTCATGTTCCCAGGCCACAGGGTTCCAGAATCAATCCTCAGTTATGTTCCCAGGCTACAGGGTTCCAGAATAAAACCTCAGTCATGTTCCCAGTCCACAGGGTTCCAGAACCAAGGCTCAGTCAGGTTCCCGGGGCACAGTATTCCACAATCTAAATAGATGTCATGTTCCCAGGCCACAGTTTTCCAGAATCACGCCTCAGTCACGTTCCCAGGCCACAGGGATCCAGAATCAAACTTCAGTCATGTTGCCAGGCCATAGGGTACCACCATCAAACCTCAGTCATATTCCCAGGCCACAGGTTTCCAGAATCAAACCGATTTCATGTTCCCAGGCAACAGGGTACCGGAATCCAAACCGATGTCATGTTCCCAGGCCACAGGATTCCACACTCTAACATCAGTCATCTTCCCAGGCCAATGGTTTCCAGAATCAAACCTCAGTCATATTCCCAGGCCACATGGTTCCAGAATCAAACCTCAGTTGTGTTCCCAGGACACAGGGTTCCAGAATAAACCCTCAGTCATGTTCCCTTGACACAGGTTTCAGAAATAAAATCCCAGTCATGTTCCCAGGCCACAGGGTTCCACAATTAAACCTCAGTCATATTCCCAGGCCAGAGAGTTCCACAATCAAACCTCAGTTCTGTTGCCAGACCACGGTTCCACCATCAAGACTCAGTCATGTTCCCAGGGAACAGGCTTCCAGAAACAAACCTCAGTCATGTTCCCAAGGCACAGGGTTCCAGAATCAAACCTCAGTCTTGTTCCCAGGACACAGGTTGCCAGAATCAACCCGATATCATGTTCCCTAGCCACAGTCTTCCAGAATCAAACCTCAGTCCTGTTGCCAGGCCACAGGTTTCCACCATCAAACCTGAGGCATGTTCCCAGGCCACAGGGTTCCAGAATCCACCGATGTCATGTTCCCAGGCCACAGGATTCCACACTCTAACATCAGTCATCTTCCCAGGCCAATGGTTTCCAGAATCAAACCTCAGTCATATACCCAGGCCACATGGTTCCAGAATAAAACCTCAGTCATGTTCCCAGGACACAGGTGTCCAGAATCAAACCTCAGTCATGTTCCGAGGGAACAGGTTTCCAGAAAAAAAACCTCAGTCATGTTCCCAAGGCACAGGGTTCCAGAATCAAACCTCAGTCTTGTTCCCAGGACACAGGTTGCCAGAATCAACCCGATATCATGTTCCCTAGCCACAGTCTTCCAGAATCAAACCTCAGTCATGTTGCCAGGCCACAGGTTTCCACCATCAAACCTCAGGCATGTTCCCAGGCCACAGGGTTCCAGAATCAAACCGTTCTCATGTTCCCAGGCCTCAGGGTTCCAGAATCCACCGTTGTCATCTTCACAGGCCACAAGATTCCAGAATCAATCCTCAGTTATGTTCCTAGGCTACAGGGTTCCAGAATAAAACCTCAGTCATTTTCCCAGTCCACAGGGTTCCAGAACCGAGGCTCAGTCAGGTTCCCGGGGCACAGTATTCCACAATCTAAACAGATGTCATGTTCCCAGGCCTCAGGGTTCCATAATCCACCGATGTCATGTTCCCAGGCCACAGGGTTCCAGAATCAATCCTCAGTTATATTCCCAGGCTACAGGGTTCCAGAATAAAACCTCAGTCATGTTCCCAGTCCACAGGGTTCCAGAACCAAGGCTCAGTCAGGTTGCCGGGGCACAGTATTCCACAATCTAAATAGATGTCATGTTCCCAGGCCACAGTGTTCCAGAATCACGCCTCAGTCATGTTCCCAGGCCACAGGGATCCAGAATCAAACTTCAGTCATGTTGCCAGGCCATAGGGTACCACCATCAAACCTCAGTCATATTCCCAGGCCACAGGTTTCCAGAATCAAACCGATTTCATGTTCCCAGGCAACAGGGTACCGGAATCCAAACCGATGTCATGTTCCCAGGCCACAGGATTCCACACTCTAACATCAGTCATCTTCCCAAGCCAATGGTTTCCAGAATCAAACCTCAGTCATATTCCCAGGCCACATGGTTCCAGAATCAAACCTCAGTTGTGTTCCCAGGACACAGGGTTCCAGAATAAAACCTCAGTCATGTTCCCTGGACACAGGCTTCAGAAATAAAATCCCAGTCATTTTCCCAGGCCACAGGGTTCCACAATTAAACCTCAGTCATATTCCCAGGCCAGAGGGTTCCACAATCAAACCTCAGTTCTGTTGCCAGACCACGGTTCCACCATCAAGCCTCAGTCATGTTCCCAGGGAACAGGCTTCCAGAAACAAATCTCAGTCATGTTCCAAAGGCACAGGGTTCCAGAATCAAACCTCAGTCTTGTTCCCAGGACACAGGTTTCCAGAATCAACCCGATATCACGTTCCCTAGCTACAGTCTTCCAGAATCAAACCTCAGTCATGTTGCCAGGCCACAGGTTTCCACAATCAAACCTCAGGCATGTTCCCAAGCCACAGGGTTCCAGAATCAAACCGTTCTCATGTTCCCAGGCCACAGGGTTCCAGAATCCACCGTTGTCATTTTCCCAGGCCACAAGATTCCAGAATCAATCCTCAGTTATGTTCCCAGGCTACAGGGTTCCAGAATAAAACCTCAGTCATGTTCCCAGTCCACAGGGTTCCATAACCGATGCTCAGTCAGGTTCCCGGGGCACAGTATTCCACAATCTATACAGATGTCATGTTCCCAGGCCTCAGGGTTCCAGAATCCACCGATGTCATGTTCCCAGGCCACAGGGTTCCAGAATCAATCCTCAGTTATGTTCCCAGGCTACAGGGTTCCAGAATAAAACCTCAGTCATGTTCCCAGTCCACAGGGTTCCAGAACCGAGGCTCAGTCAGGTTCCCGGGGCACAGTATTCCACAATCTAAACAAATGTCATGTTCCCAGGCCTCAGGGTTCCAGAATCCACCGATGTCATGTTCCCAGGCCACAGGGTTCCAGAATCACGCCTCAGTCATGTTCCCAGGCCACAGGGATCCAGAATCAAACCGATTTCATGTTCCCAGGCAAAAGGGTACCGGAATCCAAACCGATGTCATGATCCCAGGCCACAGGATTCCACACTCTAACATCAGTCTTCTTCCCAGGCCAATGCTTTCCAGAATCAAACCTCAGTCATGTTCCCAAGGCACAGGTTTCCAGAATCAAACCTCAGTCTTGTTCCCAGGACACAGGTTGCCAGAATCAACCCGATATCATGTTCCCTAGCCACAGTCTTCCAGAATCAAACCTCAGTCCTGTTGCCAGGCCACAGGTTTCCACCATCAAACCTCAGGCATGTTCCCAGGCCACAGGGTTCCAGAATCCACCGATGTCATGTTCCCAGGCCACAGGATTCCACACTCTAACATCAGTCATCTTCCCAGGCCAATGGTTTCCAGAATCAAACCTCAGTCATATTCCCATGCCACATGGTTCCAGAATAAAACCTCAGTCATGTTCCCTGGACACAGGTTTCAGAAATAAACTCCCAGTGATGTTCCCAGGCCACAGGGTTCCACAATTAAACCTCAGTCATATTCCCAGGCCAGAGGGTTCCACAATCAAACCTCTGTCCTGTTGCTAGGCCACGGTTCCACCATCAAGCCTCAGTCATGTTCCCAGGAAAGACTGTTCCACAATCAAACCTAAGTCATCTTGCCAAGCCACAGGGTTCCACCATCAAGCCTCACTCATGTTGCCAGGCCACAGGGTTCCACCATCAAGCCTCACTCATGTTCCCAAGCCTGAGGGTTCCACTATCAAACCTCAATCATGTTGCCAGGCCACAGGTTTCAACCATCAAACCTCAGTCATGTTCCCAGTAAACAGGGCTCCAGAATCAAACCGATGTCAAGTTCCCACGCCACGGGGTTCCAGTATCAGGCTTGAGTCATGTTCCCCGTGCACAGGGTGCCACAATCAAACTCAATCATGTTGCCAGTCCACAGGTTTCTGCCATCACACCTCAGTCAAGTTGCCAGGCCACAGGGTTCCAGAATCAAGCCTCAGTCATTTTGCCAGGCCATAGCGTTCCACCATCAAACCTCAGTCATGAACCCAAGCCACATGTTTCCACGATGAAACCTCAGTCATTTTCCCAGGCCAAAGCTTTCCAGAATCAAACCTCAGTCATATTCCCAGGACACATGGTTCCAGAATCAAACCTGAGTCATGTTCGCAGGCCACAGGTTTCAGCAATCAAACCTCAGTCATGTTCCCAGGACACAGGTGTCCAGAATCAAACCTCAGTCATGTTCCCAGGGAACAGGTTTCCAGAAACAAACCTCAGTCATGTTCCCAAGGCAAAGGGTTCCAGAATCAAACCTCAGTCTTGTTCCCAGGACACAGGTTGCCAGAATCAACCCGATATCATGTTCCCTAGCCACAGTCTTCCAGAATCAAACCTCAGTCATGTTGCCAGGCCACAGGTTTCCACCATCAAACCTCAGGCATGTTCCCAGGCCACAGGGTTCCAGAATCAAACCGTTCTCATGTTCCCAGGCCTCACGGTTCCAGAATCCGCCGTTGTCATTTTCCCAGGCCACAAGATTCCAGAATCAATCCTCAGTTATGTTCCCAGGCTACAGGGTTCCAGAATAAAACCTCAGTCATTTTCCCAGTCCACAGGGTTCCAGAACCGAGGCTCAGTCAGGTTCCCGGGGCACAGTATTCCACAATCTAAACAGATGTCATGTTCCCAGGCCTCAGGGTTCCAGAATCCACCGATGTCATGTTCCCAGGCCACAGGGTTCCAGAATCAATCCTCAGTTATGTTCCCAGGCTACAGGGTTCCAGAATAAAACCTCAGTCATGTTCCCAGTCCACAGGGTTCCAGAACCAAGGCTCAGTCAGGTTCCCGGGGCACAGTATTCCACAATCTAAATAGATGTCATGTTCCCAGGCCACAGTGTTCCAGAATCACGCCTCAGTCATGTTCCCAGGCCACAGGGATCCAGAATCAAACTTCAGTCATGTTGCCAGGCCATAGGGTACCACCATCAAACCTCAGTCATATTCCCAGGCCACAGGTTTCCAGAATCAAACCGATTTCATGTTCCCAGGCAACAGGGTACCGGAATCCAAACCGATGTCATGTTCCCAGGCCACAGGATTCCACACTCTAACATCAGTCATCTTCCCAGGCCAATGGTTTCCAGAATCAAACCTCAGTCATATTCCCAGGCCACATGGTTCCAGAATCAAACCTCAGTTGTGTTCCCAGGACACAGGGTTCCAGAATAAAACCTCAGTCATGTTCCCTGGACACAGGTTTCAGAAATAAAATCCCAGTCATGTTCCCAGGCCACAGGGTTCCACAATTAAACCTCAGTCATATTCCCATGCCAGAGGGTTCCACAATCAAACCTCAGTTCTGTTGCCAGACCACGGTTCCACCATCAAGCCTCAGTCATGTTCCCAGGGAACAGGCTTCCAGAAACAAACCTCAGTCATGTTCCCAAGGCACAGGGTTCCAGAATCAAACCTCAGTCTTGTTCCCAGGACACAGGTTGCCAGAATCAACCCGATATCATGTTCCCTAGCCACAGTCTTCCAGAATCAAACCTCAGTCCTGTTGCCAGGCCACAGGTTTCCACCATCAAACCTGAGGCATGTTCCCAGGCCACAGGGTTCCAGAATCCACCGATGTCATGTTCCCAGGCCACAGGATTCCACACTCTAACATCAGTCATCTTCCCAGGCCAATGGTTTCCAGAATCAAACCTCAGTCATATTCCCAGGCCACACGGTTGCAGAATCAAACCTCAGTTGTGTTCCCAGGACACAGGGTTCCAGAATAAAACCTCAGTCATGTTCCCTGGACACAGGTTTCAGAAATAAAATCCCAGTCATGTTCCCAGGCCACAGGGTTCCACAATTAAACCTCAGTCATATTCCCAGGCCAGAGGGTTCCACAATCAAACCTCAGTTCTGTTGCCAGACCACGGTTCCACCGTCAAGCCTCAGTCATGTTCCCAGGGAACAGGCTTCCAGAAACAAACCTCAGTCATGTTCCCAAGGCACAGGGTTCCAGAATCAAACCTCAGTCTTGTTCCCAGGACACAGGTTGCCAGAATCAACCCGATATCATGTTCCCTAGCCACAGTCTTCAAGAATCAAACCTCAGTCCTGTTGCCAGGCCACAGGTTTCCACCATCAAACCTCAGGCATGTTCCCAGGCCACAGGGTTCCAGAATCCACCGATGTCATGTTCCCAGGCCACAGGGTTCCAGAATCAATCCTCAGTTATGTTCCCAGGCTACAGGGTTCCAGAATAAAACCTCAGTCATGTTCCCAGTCCACAGGGTTCCAGAACCAAGGCTCAGTCAGGTTCCCAGGGCACAGTATTACACAATCTAAATAGATGTCATGTTCCCTGGCCACAGTGTTCCAGAATCACGCCTCAGTCATGTTCCCAGGCCACAGGGATCCAGAATCAACCTTCAGTCATGTTGCCAGGCCATAGGGTACCACCATCAAACCTCAGTCATATTCCCAGGCCACAGGTTTCCAGAATCAAACCGATTTCATGTTCCCAGGCAACAGGGTACCGGAATCCAAACCGATGTCATGTTCCCAGGCCACAGGATTCCACACTCTAACATCAGTCATCTTCCCAGGCCAATGGTTTCCAGAATCAATCCTCAGTCATATTCCCAGGCCACATGGTTCCAGAATAAAACCTCAGTCATTTTCCCTGGACACAGGTTTCAGAAATAAACTCCCAGTCATGTTCCCAGGCCACAGGGTTCCACAATTAAACCTCAGTCATATTCCCAGGCCAGAGGGTTCCACAATCAAACCTCTGTCCTGTTGCTAGGCCACGGTTCCACCATCAAGCCTCAGTCATGTTCCCAGGAAAGACTGTTCCACAATCAAACCTAAGTCATCTTGCCAAGCCACAGGGTTCCACCATCAAGCCTCACTCATGTTGCCAGGCCACAGGGTTCCACCATCAAGCCTCACTCATGTTCCCAAGCCTGAGGGTTCCACTATCAAACCTCAATCATGTTGCCAGGCCACAGGTTTCAACCATCAAACCTCAGTCATGTTCCCAGTAAACAGGGCTCCAGAATCAAACCAATGTCAAGTTCCCACGCCACGGGGTTCCAGTATCAGGCCTCAGTCATGTTCCCCGTGCACAGGGTGCCACAATCAAACTCAGTCATGTTGCCAGTCCACAGGTTTCTGCCATCACACCTCAGTCAAGTTGCCAGGCCACAGGGTTCCAGAGTCAAGCCGCAGTCATTTCGCCAGGCCATAGTGTTCCACCATCAAACCTCAGTCATGATCCCAAGCCACATGTTTCCACAATGAAACCTCAGTCATTTTCCCAGGCCAAAGGTTTCCAGAATCAAACCTCAGTCATATTCCCAGGACACATGGTTCCAGAATCAAACCTGAGTCAGGTTCGCAAGCCACAGGTTTCAGCAATCAAACCTCAGTCATGTTCCCAGGGAACAGGTTTCCAGAAACAAACCTCAGTCATGTTCCCAAGGCACAGGGTTCCAGAATCAAACCGCAGTCTTGTTCCCAGGACACAGGTTGCCAGAATCAACCCGATATCATGTTCCCTAGCCACAGTCTTCCAGAATCAAACCTCAGTCATGTTGCCAGGCCACAGGTTTCCACCATCAAACCTCAGGCATGTTCCCAGGCCACAGGGTTCCAGAATCAAACCGTTCTCATGTTCCCAGGCCAAAGGGTTCCAGAATCCACCGTTGTCATTTTCCCAGGCCGCAAGATTCCAGAATCAATCCTCAGTTATGTTCCCAGGCTACAGGGTTCCAGAATAAATCCTCAGTCATGTTCCCAGTCCACAGGGTTCCAGAACCGAGGCTCAGTCAGGTTCCCGGGGCACAGTATTCCACAATCTATACAGATGTCATGTTCCCAGGCCTCAGGGTTCCAGAATCCACCGATGTCATGTTCCCAGGCCACAGGGTTCCAGAATCAGTCCTCAGGTATGTTCCCAGGCTACAGGGTTCCAGAATAAAACCTCAGTCATGTTCCCAGTCCACAGGGTTCCAGAACCAAGGCTCAGTCAGGTTCCCGGGGCACAGTATTCCACAATCTAAATAGATGTCATGTTCCCAGGCCACAGTGTTCCAGAATCACGCCTCAGTCATGTTCCCAGGCCACAGGGATCCAGAATCAAACTTCAGTCATGTTGCCAGGCCATAGGGTACCACCATTAAACCTCAGTCATATTCCCAGGCCACAGGTTTCCAGAATCAAACCGATTTCATGTTCCCAGGCAACAGGGTACCGGAATCCAAACCGATGTCATGTTCCCAGGCCACAGGATTCCACACTCTAACATCAGTCATCTTCCCAGGCCAATGGTTTCCAGAATCAAACCTCAGTCATATTCCCAGGCCACATGGTTCCAGAATCAAACCTCAGTTGTGTTCCCAGGACACAGGGTTCCAGAATAAAACCTCAGTCATGTTCCCTGGACACAGGTTTCAGAAATAAAATGCCAGTCATGTTCCCAGGCCACAGGGTTCCACAATTAAACCTCAGTCATATTCCCAGGCCAGAGGGTTCCACAATCAAACCTCAGTTCTGTTGCCAGACCACGGTTCCACCGTCAAGCCTCAGTCATGTTCCCAGGGAACAGGCTTCCAGAAACAAACCTCAGTCATGTTCCTAAGGCACAGGGTTCCAGAATCAAACCTCAGTCTTGTTCCCAGGACACAGGTTGCCAGAATCAACCCGATATCATGTTCCCTAGCCACAGTCTTCAAGAATCAAACCTCAGTCCTGTTGCCAGGCCACAGGTTTCCACCATCAAACCTCAGGCATGTTCCCAGGCCACAGGGTTCCAGAATCCACCGATGTCATGTTCCCAGGCCACAGGATTCCACACTCTAACATCAGTCATCTTCCCAGGCCAATGGTTTCCAGAATCAAACCTCAGTCATATACCCAGGCCACATGGTTCCAGAATAAAACCTCAGTCATGTTCCCTGGACACAGGTTTCAGAAATAAACTCCCAGTCATGTTCCCAGGCCACAGGGTTCCACAATGAAACCTCAGTCATATTCCCAGGCCAGAGGGATCCACAATCAAACCTCTGTCCTGTTGCTAGGCCACGGTTCCACCATCAAGCCTCAGTCATGTTCCCAGGAAAGACTGTTCCACAATCAAACCTAAGTCATCTTGCCAAGCCACAGGGTTCCACCATCAAGCCTCACTCATGTTGCCAGGCCACAGGGTTCCACCATCAAGCCTCACTCATGTTCCCAAGCCTGAGGGTTCCACTATCAAACCTCAATCATGTTGCCAGGCCACAGGTTTCAACCATCAAACCTCAGTCATGTTCCCAGTAAACAGGGCTCCAGAATCAAACCAATGTCAAGTTCCCACGCCACGGGGTTCCAGTATCAGGCCTCACTCATGTTCCCCGTGCACAGGGTGCCACAATCAAACTCAGTCATGTTGCCAGTCCACAGGTTTCTGCCATCACACCTCAGTCAAGTTGCCAGGCCACAGGGTTCCAAAATCAAGCCTCAGTCATTTTGCCAGGCCACAGTGTTCCACCATCAAACCTCAGTCATGATCCCAGGCCACATGTTTCCACAATGAAACCTCAGTCATTTTCCCAGGCCAAAGGTTTCCAGAATCAAACCTCAGTCATATTCCCAGGACACATGGTTCCAGAATCAAACCTGAGTCATGTTCGCAGGCCACAGGTTTCAGCAATCAAACCTCAGTCATGTTCCCAGGACACAGGTGTCCAGAATCAAACCTCAGTCATGTTCCCAGGGAACAGGTTTCCAGAAACAAACCTCAGTCATGTTCCCAAGGCACAGGGTTCCAGAATCAAACCTCAGTCTTCTTCCCAGGAAACAGGTTTCCAGAAACAACCCGGTATCATGTTCCCTAGCCACAGTCTTCCAGAATCAAACCTCAGTCATGTTGCCAGGCCACAGGTTTCCACCATCAAACCTCAGGCATGTTCCCAGGCCACAGGGTTCCAGAATCAAACCGTTCTCATGTTCCCAGGCCACAGGGTTCCAGAATCCACCGTTGTCATTTTCCCAGGCCACAAGATTCCAGAATCAATCCTCAGTTATGTTCCCAGGCTACAGGGTTCCATTATAAAACCTCAGTCATGTTCCCAGTCCACAGGGTTCCAGAACCGAGGCTCAGTCAGGTTCCCGGGGCACAGTATTCCACAATCTAAACAGATGACATGTTCCCAGGCCTCAGGGTTCCAGAATCCACCGATGTCATGTTCCCAGGCCACAGGGTTCGAGAATCAATCCTCAGTTAGGTTCCCAGGCTACAGGGTTCCAGAATAAAACCTCAGTCATGTTCCCAGTCCACAGGGTTCCAGAACCAAGGCTCAGTCAGGTTCCCGGGGCACAGTATTCCACAATCTAAATAGATGTCATGTTCCCAGGCAACAGTTTTCCAGAATCACGCCTCAGTCACGTTCCGAGGCCACAGGGATCCAGAATCAAACTTCAGTCATGTTGCCAGGCCATAGGTTACCACCATAAAACCTCAGTCATATTCCCAGGCCACAGGTTTCCAGAATCAAACCGATTTCATGTTCCCAGGCAACAGGGTACCGGAATCCAAACCGATGTCATGTTCCCAGGCCACAGGATTCCACACTCTAACATCAGTCATCTTCCCAGGCCAATGGTTTCCAGAATCAAACCTCAGTCATATTCCCAGGCCACATGGTTCCAGAATCAAACCTCACTTGTGTTCCCAGGACACAGGGTTCCAGAATAAAACCTCAGTCATGTTCCCTTGACACAGGTTTCAGAAATAAAATCCCAGTCATGTTCCCAGGCCACAGGGTTCCACAATTAAACCTCAGTCATATTCCCAGGCCAGAGAGTTCCACAATCAAACCTCAGTTCTGTTGCCAGACCACGGTTCCACCATCAAGACTCAGTCATGTTCCCAGGGAACAGGCTTCCAGAAACAAACCTCAGTCATGTTCCCAAGGCACAGGGATCCAGAATCAAACCTCAGTCTTGTTCCCAGGACACAGGTTGCCAGAATCAACCCGATATCATGTTCCCTAGCCACAGTCTTCCAGAATCAAACCTCAGTCCTGTTGCCAGGCCACAGGTTTCCACCATCAAACCTCAGGCATGTTCCCAGGCCACAGGGTTCCAGAATCCACCGATGTCATGTTCCCAGGCCACAGGATTCCACACTCTAACATCAGTCATCTTCCCAGGCCAATGGTTTCCAGAATCAAACCTCAGTCATATTCCCAGGCCACATGGTTCCAGAATAAAACCTCAGTAATGTTCCCTGGACACAGGTTTCAGAAATAAACTCCCAGTCATGTTCCCAGGCCACAGGGTTCCACAATGAAACCTCAGTCATATTCCCAGGCCAGAGGGTTCCACAATCAAAACTCTGTCCTGTTGCTAGGCCACGGTTCCACCATCAAGCCTCATTCATGTTCCCAGGAAAGACTGTTCCACAATCCAACCTAAGTCATCTTGCCAAGCCACAGGGTTCCACCATCAAGCCTCACTCATGTTGCCAGGCCACAGGGTTCCACCATCAAGCCTCACTCATGTTCCCAAGCCTGAGGGTTCCACTATCAAACCTCAATCATGTTGCCAGGCCACAGGTGTCAACCATCAAACCTCAGTCATGTTCCCAGTAAACAGGGCTCCAGAATCAAACCAATGTCAAGTTCCCACGCCACGGGGTTCCAGTATCAGGCCTCAGTCATGTTCCCCGTGCACAGGGTGCCACAATCAAACTCAGTCATGTTGCCAGTCCACAGGTTTCTGCCATCACACCTCAGTCAAGTTGCCAGGCCACAGGGTTCCAGAATCAAGCCTCAGTCATTTTGCCAGGCCATAGTGTTCCACCATCAAACCTCAGTCATGATCCCAAGCCACATGTTTCCACAATGAAACCTCAGTCATTTTCCCAGGCCAAAGGTTTCCAGAATCAAACCTCAGTCATATTCCCAGGACACATGGTTCCAGAATCAAACCTGAGTCATGTTCGCAGGCCACAGGTTTCAGCAATCAAACCTCAGTCATGTTCCCAGGACACAGGTGTCCAGAATCAAACCTCAGTCATGTTCCCAGGGAACAGGTTTCCAGAAACAAACCTCAGTCATGTTCCCAAGGCACAGGGTTCCAGAATCAAACCTCAGTCATGTTCCCAGGACACAGGTTTCCAGAATCAACCCGATATCATGTTCCCTAGCCACAGTCTTCCCGAATCAAACCTCAGTCATGTTGCCAGGCCACAGGTTTCCACCATCAAACCTCAGGCATGTTCCCAGGCCACAGGGTTCCAGAATCAAACCGTTCTCATGTTCCCAGGCCACAGGGTTCCAGAATCCACCGTTGTCATTTTCCCAGGCCACAAGATTCCAGAATCAATCTTCAGTTATGTTACCAGGCTACAGGGTTCCAGAATAAAACCTCAGTCATGTTCCCAGTCCACAGGGTTCCAGAACCGAGGCTCAGTCAGGTTCCCGGGGCACAGTATTCCACAATCTAAACAGACGTCATGTTCCCAGGCCTCAGGGTTCCAGAATCCACCGATGTCATGTTCCCAGGCCACAGGGTTCAAGAATCAATCCTCAGTTATGTTCCCAGGCTACAGGGTTCCAGAATAAAACCTCAGTCATGTTCCCAGTCCACAGGGTTCCAGAACCAAGGCTCAGTCAGGTTCCCGGGGCACAGTATTCCACAATCTAAACAGACGTCATGTTCCCAGGCCTCAGGGTTCCAGAATCCACCGATGTCATGTTCCCAGGCCACAGGGTTCCAGAATCAATCCTCAGTTATGTTCCCAGGCTACAGGGTTCCAGAATAAAACCTCAGTCATGTTCCCAGTCCACAGGGTTCCAGAACCAAGGCTCAGTCAGGTTCCCGGGGCACAGTATTCCACAATCTAAATAGATGTCATGTTCCCAGGCCACAGTGTTCCAGAATCACGCCTCAGTCATGTTCCCAGGCCACAGGGATCCAGAATCAAACTTCAGTCATGTTGCCAGGCCATAGGGTACCACCATCAAACCTCAGTCATATTCCCAGGCCACAGGTTTCCAGAATCAAACCGATTTCATGTTCCCAGGCAACAGGGTACCGGAATCCAAACCGATGTCATGTTCCCAGGCCACAGGATTCCACACTCTAACATCAGTCATCTTCCCAGGCCAATGGTTTCCAGAATCAAACCTCAGTCATATTCCCAGGCCACATGGTTCCAGAATCAAACCTCAGTTGTGTTCCCAGGACACAGGGTTCCAGAATAAAACCTCAGTCATGTTCCCTGGACACAGGTTTCAGAAATAAAATCCCAGTCATGTTCCCAGGCCACAGGGTTCCACAATTAAACCTCAGTCATATTCCCATGCCAGAGGGTTCCACAATCAAACCTCAGTTCTGTTGCCAGACCACGGTTCCACCATCAAGCCTCAGTCATGTTCCCAGGGAACAGGCTTCCAGAAACAAACCTCAGTCATGTTCCCAAGGCACAGGGTTCCAGAATCAAACCTCAGTCTTGTTCCCAGGACACAGGTTGCCAGAATCAACCCGATATCATGTTCCCTAGCCACAGTCTTCCAGAATCAAACCTCAGTCCTGTTGCCAGGCCACAGGTTTCCACCATCAAACCTGAGGCATGTTCCCAGGCCACAGGGTTCCAGAATCCACCGATGTCATGTTCCCAGGCCACAGGATTCCACACTCTAACATCAGTCATCTTCCCAGGCCAATGGTTTCCAGAATCAAACCTCAGTCATATTCCCAGGCCACACGGTTGCAGAATCAAACCTCAGTTGTGTTCCCAGGACACAGGGTTCCAGAATAAAACCTCAGTCATGTTCCCTGGACACAGGTTTCAGAAATAAAATCCCAGTCATGTTCCCAGGCCACAGGGTTCCACAATTAAACCTCAGTCATATTCCCAGGCCAGAGGGTTCCACAATCAAACCTCAGTTCTGTTGCCAGACCACGGTTCCACCGTCAAGCCTCAGTCATGTTCCCAGGGAACAGGCTTCCAGAAACAAACCTCAGTCATGTTCCCAAGGCACAGGGTTCCAGAATCAAACCTCAGTCTTGTTCCCAGGACACAGGTTGCCAGAATCAACCCGATATCATGTTCCCTAGCCACAGTCTTCAAGAATCAAACCTCAGTCCTGTTGCCAGGCCACAGGTTTCCACCATCAAACCTCAGGCATGTTCCCAGGCCACAGGGTTCCAGAATCCACCGATGTCATGTTCCCAGGCCACAGGGTTCGAGAATCAATCCTCAGTTATGTTCCCAGGCTACAGGGTTCCAGAATAAAACCTCAGTCATGTTCCCAGTCCACAGGGTTCCAGAACCAAGGCTCAGTCAGGTTCCCAGGGCACAGTATTACACAATCTAAATAGATGTCATGTTCCCTGGCCACAGTGTTCCAGAATCACGCCTCAGTCATGTTCCCAGGCCACAGGGATCCAGAATCAACCTTCAGTCATGTTGCCAGGCCATAGGGTACCACCATCAAACCTCAGTCATATTCCCAGGCCACAGGTTTCCAGAATCAAACCGATTTCATGTTCCCAGGCAACAGGGTACCGGAATCCAAACCGATGTCATGTTCCCAGGCCACAGGATTCCACACTCTAACATCAGTCATCTTCCCAGGCCAATGGTTTCCAGAATCAATCCTCAGTCATATTCCCAGGCCACATGGTTCCAGAATAAAACCTCAGTCATGTTCCCTGGACACAGGTTTCAGAAATAAACTCCCAGTCATGTTCCCAGGCCACAGGGTTCCACAATTAAACCTCAGTCATATTCCCAGGCCAGAGGGTTCCACAATCAAACCTCTGTCCTGTTGCTAGGCCACGGTTCCACCATCAAGCCTCAGTCATGTTCCCAGGAAAGACTGTTCCACAATCAAACCTAAGTCATCTTGCCAAGCCACAGGGTTCCACCATCAAGCCTCACTCATGTTGCCAGGCCACAGGGTTCCACCATCAAGCCTCACTCATGTTCCCAAGCCTGAGGGTTCCACTATCAAACCTCAATCATGTTGCCAGGCCACAGGTTTCAACCATCAAACCTCAGTCATGTTCCCAGTAAACAGGGCTCCAGAATCAAACCAATGTCAAGTTCCCACGCCACGGGGTTCCAGTATCAGGCCTCAGTCATGTTCCCCGTGCACAGGGTGCCACAATCAAACTCAGTCATGTTGCCAGTCCACAGGTTTCTGCCATCACACCTCAGTCAAGTTGCCAGGCCACAGGGTTCCAGAATCAAGCCGCAGTCATTTCGCCAGGCCATAGTGTTCCACCATCAAACCTCAGTCATGATCCCAAGCCACATGTTTCCACAATGAAACCTCAGTCATTTTCCCAGGCCAAAGGTTTCCAGAATCAAACCTCAGTCATATTCCCAGGCCACATGGTTCCAGAATCAAACCTCAGTTGTGTTCCCAGGACACAGGGTTCCAGAATAAAACCTCAGTCATGTTCCCTGGACACAGGTCTCAGAAATAAAATGCCAGTCATGTTCCCAGGCCACAGGGTTCCACAATTAAACCTCAGTCATATTCCCAGGCCAGAGGGTTCCACAATCAAACCTCAGTTCTGTTGCCAGACCACGGTTCCACCGTCAAGCCTCAGTCATGTTCCCAGGGAACAGGCTTCCAGAAACAAACCTCAGTCATGTTCCTAAGGCACAGGGTTCCAGAATCAAACCTCAGTCTTGTTCCCAGGACACAGGTTGCCAGAATCAACCCGATATCATGTTCCCTAGCCACAGTCTTCAAGAATCAAACCTCAGTCCTGTTGCCAGGCCACAGGTTTCCACCATCAAACCTCAGGCATGTTCCCAGGCCACAGGGTTCCAGAATCCACCGATGTCATGTTCCCAGGCCACAGGATTCCACACTCTAACATCAGTCATCTTCCCAGGCCAATGGTTTCCAGAATCAAACCTCAGTCATATACCCAGGCCACATGGTTCCAGAATAAAACCTCAGTCATGTTCCCTGGACACAGGTTTCAGAAATAAACTCCCAGTCATGTTCCCAGGCCACAGGGTTCCACAATGAAACCTCAGTCATATTCCCAGGCCAGAGGGATCCACAATCAAACCTCTGTCCTGTTGCTAGGCCACGGTTCCACCATCAAGCCTCAGTCATGTTCCCAGGAAAGACTGTTCCACAATCAAACCTAAGTCATCTTGCCAAGCCACAGGGTTCCACCATCAAGCCTCACTCATGTTCCCAAGCCTGAGGGTTCCACTATCAAACCTCAATCATGTTGCCAGGCCACAGGTTTCAACCATCAAACCTCAGTCATGTTCCCAGTAAACAGGGCTCCAGAATCAAACCAATGTCAAGTTCCCACGCCACGGGGTTCCAGTATCAGGCCTCACTCATGTTCCCCGTGCACAGGGTGCCACAATCAAACTCAGTCATGTTGCCAGTCCACAGGTTTCTGCCATCACACCTCAGTCAAGTTGCCAGGCCACAGGGTTCCAAAATCAAGCCTCAGTCATTTTGCCAGGCCACAGTGTTCCACCATCAAACCTCAGTCATGATCCCAGGCCACATGTTTCCACAATGAAACCTCAGTCATTTTCCCAGGCCAAAGGTTTCCAGAATCAAACCTCAGTCATATTCCCAGGACACATGGTTCCAGAATCAAACCTGAGTCATGTTCGCAGGCCACAGGTTTCAGCAATCAAACCTCAGTCATGTTCCCAGGACACAGGTGTCCAGAATCAAACCTCAGTCATGTTCCCAGGGAACAGGTTTCCAGAAACAAACCTCAGTCATGTTCCCAAGGCACAGGGTTCCAGAATCAAACCTCAGTCTTCTTCCCAGGAAACAGGTTTCCAGAAACAACCCGGTATCATGTTCCCTAGCCACAGTCTTCCAGAATCAAACCTCAGTCATGTTGCCAGGCCACAGGTTTCCACCATCAAACCTCAGGCATGTTCCCAGGCCACAGGGTTCCAGAATCAAACCGTTCTCATGTTCCCAGGCCACAGGGTTCCAGAATCCACCGTTGTCATTTTCCCAGGCCACAAGATTCCAGAATCAATCCTCAGTTATGTTCCCAGGCTACAGGGTTCCATTATAAAACCTCAGTCATGTTCCCAGTCCACAGGGTTCCAGAACCGAGGCTCAGTCAGGTTCCCGGGGCACAGTATTCCACAATCTAAACAGATGACATGTTCCCAGGCCTCAGGGTTCCAGAATCCACCGATGTCATGTTCCCAGGCCACAGGGTTCGAGAATCAATCCTCAGTTATGTTCCCAGGCTACAGGGTTCCAGAATAAAACCTCAGTCATGTTCCCAGTCCACAGGGTTCCAGAACCAAGGCTCAGTCAGGTTCCCGGGGCACAGTATTCCACAATCTAAATAGATGTCATGTTCCCAGGCAACAGTTTTCCAGAATCACGCCTCAGTCACGTTCCGAGGCCACAGGGATCCAGAATCAAACTTCAGTCATGTTGCCAGGCCATAGGTTACCACCATAAAACCTCAGTCATATTCCCAGGCCACAGGTTTCCAGAATCAAACCGATTTCATGTTCCCAGGCAACAGGGTACCGGAATCCAAACCGATGTCATGTTCCCAGGCCACAGGATTCCACACTCTAACATCAGTCATCTTCCCAGGCCAATGGTTTCCAGAATCAAACCTCAGTCATATTCCCAGGCCACATGGTTCCAGAATCAAACCTCACTTGTGTTCCCAGGACACAGGGTTCCAGAATAAACCTCAGTCATGTTCCCTTGACACAGGTTTCAGAAATAAAATCCCAGTCATGTTCCCAGGCCACAGGGTTCCACAATTAAACCTCAGTCATATTCCCAGGCCAGAGAGTTCCACAATCAAACCTCAGTTCTGTTGCCAGACCACGGTTCCACCATCAAGACTCAGTCATGTTCCCAGGGAACAGGCTTCCAGAAACAAACCTCAGTCATGTTCCCAAGGCACAGGGTTCCAGAATCAAACCTCAGTCTTGTTCCCAGGACACAGGTTGCCAGAATCAACCCGATATCATGTTCCCTAGCCACAGTCTTCCAGAATCAAACCTCAGTCCTGTTGCCAGGCCACAGGTTTCCACCATCAAACCTCAGGCATGTTCCCAGGCCACAGGGTTCCAGAATCCACCGATGTCATGTTCCCAGGCCACAGGATTCCACACTCTAACATCAGTCATCTTCCCAGGCCAATGGTTTCCAGAATCAAACCTCAGTCATATTCCCAGGCCACATGGTTCCAGAATAAAACCTCAGTAATGTTCCCTGGACACAGGTTTCAGAAATAAACTCCCAGTCATGTTCCCAGGCCACAGGGTTCCACAATGAAACCTCAGTCATATTCCCAGGCCAGAGGGTTCCACAATCAAAACTCTGTCCTGTTGCTAGGCCACGGTTCCACCATCAAGCCTCATTCATGTTCCCAGGAAAGACTGTTCCACAATCAAACCTAAGTCATCTTGCCAAGCCACAGGGTTCCACCATCAAGCCTCACTCATGTTGCCAGGCCACAGGGTTCCACCATCAAGCCTCACTCATGTTCCCAAGCCTGAGGGTTCCACTATCAAACCTCAATCATGTTGCCAGGCCACAGGTGTCAACCATCAAACCTCAGTCATGTTCCCAGTAAACAGGGCTCCAGAATCAAACCAATGTCAAGTTCCCACGCCACGGGGTTCCAGTATCAGGCCTCAGTCATGTTCCCCGTGCACAGGGTGCCACAATCAAACTCAGTCATGTTGCCAGTCCACAGGTTTCTGCCATCACACCTCAGTCAAGTTGCCAGGCCACAGGGTTCCAGAATCAAGCCTCAGTCATTTTGCCAGGCCATAGTGTTCCACCATCAAACCTCAGTCATGATCCCAAGCCACATGTTTCCACAATGAAACCTCAGTCATTTTCCCAGGCCAAAGGTTTCCAGAATCAAACCTCAGTCATATTCCCAGGACACATGGTTCCAGAATCAAACCTGAGTCATGTTCGCAGGCCACAGGTTTCAGCAATCAAACCTCAGTCATGTTCCCAGGACACAGGTGTCCAGAATCAAACCTCAGTCATGTTCCCAGGGAACAGGTTTCCAGAAACAAACCTCAGTCATGTTCCCAAGGCACAGGGTTCCAGAATCAAACCTCAGTCATGTTCCCAGGACACAGGTTTCCAGAATCAACCCGATATCATGTTCCCTAGCCACAGTCTTCCCGAATCAAACCTCAGTCATGTTGCCAGGCCACAGGTTTCCACCATCAAACCTCAGGCATGTTCCCAGGCCACAGGGTTCCAGAATCAAACCGTTCTCATGTTCCCAGGCCACAGGGTTCCAGAATCCACCGTTGTCATTTTCCCAGGCCACAAGATTCCAGAATCAATCCTCAGTTATGTTACCAGGCTACAGGGTTCCAGAATAAAACCTCAGTCATGTTCCCAGTCCACAGGGTTCCAGAACCGAGGCTCAGTCAGGTTCCCGGGGCACAGTATTCCACAATCTAAACAGACGTCATGTTCCCAGGCCTCAGGGTTCCAGAATCCACCGATGTCATGTTCCCAGGCCACAGGGTTCCAGAATCAATCCTCAGTTATGTTCCCAGGCTACAGGGTTCCAGAATAAAACCTCAGTCATGTTCCCAGTCCACAGGGTTCCAGAACCAAGGCTCAGTCAGGTTCCCGGGGCACAGTATTCCACAATCTAAATAGATGTCATGTTCCCAGGCCACAGTGTTCCAGAATCACGCCTCAGTCACGTTCCCAGGCCACAGGGATCCAGAATCAAACTTCAGTCATGTTGCCAGGCCATAGGGTACCACCATCAAACCTCAGTCATATTCCCAGGCCACAGGTTTCCAGAATCAAACCGATTTCATGTTCCCAGGTAACAGGGTACCGGAATCCAAACCGATGCCATGTTCCCAGGCCACAGGATTCTACACTCTAACATCAGTCATCTTCCCAGGCCAATGGTTTCCAGAATCAAACCTCAGTCATATTCCCAGGCCACATGGTTCCAGAATCAAACCTCAGTTGTGTTCCCAGGACACAGGGTTCCAGAATACAACCTCAGTCATGTTCCCTTGACACAGGTTTCAGAAATAAAATCCCAGTCATGTTCCCAGGCCACAGGGTTCCACAATTAAACCTCAGTCATATTCCCAGGCCAGAGGGTTCCACAATCAAACCTCAGTTCTGTTGCCAGACCACGGTTCCACCATCAAGCCTCAGTCATGTTCCCAGGGAACAGGCTTCCAGAAACAAACCTCAGTCATGTTCCCAAGGCACAGGGTTCCAGAATCAAACCTCAGTCTTGTTCCCAGGACACAGGTTGCCAGAATCAACCCGATATCATGTTCCCTAGCCACAGTCTTCCAGAATCAAACCTCAGTCCTGTTGCCAGGCCACAGGTTTCCACCATCAAACCTCAGGCATGTTCCCAGGCCACAGGGTTCCAGAATCCACCGATGTCATGTTCCCAGGCCACAGGATTCCACACTCTAACATCAGTCATCTTCCCAGGCCAATGGTTTCCAGAATCAAACTTCAGTCATATTCCCAGGCCACATGGTTCCAGAATAAAACCTCAGTCATGTTCCCTGGACACAGGTTTCAGAAATAAACTCCCAGTCATGTTCCCAGGCCACAGGGTTCCACAATTAAACCTCAGTCATATTCCCAGGCCAGAGGGTTCCACAATCAAACCTCTGTCCTGTTGCTAGGCCACGGTTCCACCATCAAGCCTCAGTCATGTTCCCAGGAAAGACTGTTCCACAATCAAACCTAAGTCATCTTGCCAAGCCACAGGGTTCCACCATCAAGCCTCACTCATGTTGCCAGGCCACAGGGTTCCACCATCAAGCCTCACTCATGTTCCCAAGCCTGAGGGTTCCACTATCAAACCTCAATCATGTTGCCAGGCCACAGGTGTCAAACATCAAACCTCAGTCATGTTCCCAAGGCACAGGGTTCCAGAATCAAACCTCAGTCTTGTTCCCAGGACACAGGTTTCCAGAATCAACCCGATATCATGTTCCCTAGCCACAGTCTTTCAGAATCAAACATCAGTCATGTTGCCAGGCCACAGGATTCCACCATCAAACCTCAGGCATGTTCCCAGGCCACAGGGTTCCAGAATCAAACCGTTCTCATGTTCCCAGGCCACAGGGTTCCAGAATCCACCGTTGTCATTTTCCCAGGCCACAAGATTCCAGAATCAATCCTCAGTTATGTTCCCAGGCTACAGGGTTCCAGAATAAAACCTCAGTCATGTTCCCAGTCCACAGGGTTCAAGAACCGAGGCTCAGTCAGGTTCCCGGGGCACAGTATTCCACAATCTAAACAGATGTCATGTTCCCAGGCCTCAGGGTTCCAGAATCCACCGATGTCATGTTCCCAGGCCACAGGGTTCCAGAATCAATCCTCAGTTATGTTCCCAGGCTACAGGGTTCCAGAATAAAACCTCAGTCATGTTCCCAGCCCACAGGGTTCCAGAACCAAGGCTTAGTCAGGTTCCCGGGGCACAGTATTCCACAATCTAAATAGATGTCATGTTCCCAGGCCACAGTTTTCCAGAATCACGCCTCAGTCACGTTCCCAGGCCACAGGGATCCAGAATCAAACTTCAGTCATGTTGCCAGGCCATAGGGTACCACCATCAAACCTCAGTCATATTCCCAGGCCACAGGTTTCCAGAATCAAACCGATTTCATGTTCCCAGGCAACAGGGTACCGGAATCCAAACCGATGTCATGTTCCCAGGCCACAGGATTCCACACTCTAACATCAGTCATCTTCCCAGGCCAATGGTTTCCAGAATCAAACCTCAGTCATATTCCCAGGCCACATGGTTCCAGAATCAAACCTCAGTTGTGTTCCCAGGACACAGGGTTCCAGAATACAACCTCAGTCATGTTCCCTTGACAAAGGTTTCAGAAATAAAATCCCAGTCATGTTCCCAGGCCACAGGGTTCCACAATTAAACCTCAGTCATATTCCCAGGCCAGAGGGTTCCACAATCAAACCTCAGTTCTGTTGCCAGACCACGGTTCCACCATCAAGCCTCAGTCATGTTCCCAGGGAACAGGCTTCCAGAAACAAACCTCAGTCATGTTCCCAAGGCACAGGGTTCCAGAATCAAACCTCAGTCTTGTTCCCAGGACACAGGTTGCCAGAATCAACCCGATATCATGTTCCCTAGCCACAGTCTTCCAGAATCAAACCTCAGTCCTGTTGCCAGGCCACAGGTTTCCACCATCAAACCTCAGGCATGTTCCCAGGCCACAGGGTTCCAGAATCCACCGATGTCATGTTCCCAGGCCACAGGATTCCACACTCTAACATCAGTCATCTTCCCAGGCCAATGGTTTCCAGAATCAAACCTCAGTCATATTACCAGGCCACATGGTTCCAGAATAAAACCTCAGTCATGTTCCCTGGACACAGGTTTCAGAAATAAACTCCCAGTCATGTTCCCAGGCCACAGGGTTCCACAATTAAACCTCAGTCATATTCCCAGGCCAGAGGGTTCCACAATCAAACCTCTGTCCTGTTGCTAGGCCACGGTTCCACCATCAAGCCTCAGTCATGTTCCCAGGAAAGACTGTTCCACAATCAAACCTAAGTCATCTTGCCAAGCCACAGGGTTCCACCATCAAGCCTCACTCATGTTGCCAGGCCACAGGGTTCCACCATCAAGCCTCACTCATGTTCCCAAGCCTGAGGGTTCCACTATCAAACCTCAATCATGTTAACAGGCCACAGGTGTCAACCATCAAACCTCAGTCATGTTCCCAGTAAACAGGGCTCCAGAATCAAACCAATGTCAAGTTCCCACGCCACGGGGTTCTAGTATCAGGCCTCAGTCATGTTCCCCGTGCACAGGGTGCCACAATCAAACTCATTCATGTTGCCAGGCCACAGGTTTCTGCCATCACACCTCAGTCAAGTTGCCAGGGCACAGGGTTCCAGAATCAAGCCTCAGTCATTTTGCCAGGCCATAGTGTTCCACCATCAAACCTCAGTCATGATCCCAAGCTACATGTTTCCACAATGAAACCTCAGTCATTTTCCCAGGCCAAAGGCTTCCAGAATCAAACCTCAGTCATATTCCCAGGACACATGGTTCCAGAATCAAACCTGAGTCATGTTCGCAGGCCACAGGTTTCAGCAATCAAACCTCAGTCATGTTCCCAGGACACAGGTGTCCAGAATCAAACCTCAGTCATGTTCCCAGGGAACAGGTTTCCAGAAACAAACCTCAGTCATGTTCCCAAGGCACAGGGTTCCAGAATCAAACCTCAGTCTTGTTCCCATGACACAGGTTTCCAGAATCAACCCGATATCATGTTCCCTAGCCACAGTCTTCCAGAATCAAACCTCAGTCATGTTGCCAGGCCACAGGTTTCCACCATCAAACCTCAGGCATGTTCCCAGACCACAGGGTTCCAGAATCAAACCGTTCTCATGTTCCCAGGCCACAGGGTTCCAGAATCCACCGTTGTCATTTTCCCAGGCCACAAGATAGCAGAATCAATCCTCAGTTATGTTCCCAGGCTACAGGGTTCCAGAATAAAACCTCAGTCATGTTCCCAGTCCACAGGGTTCCAGAACCGAGGCTCAGTCAGGTTCCCGGGGCACAGTATTCCACAATCTAAACAGATGTCATGTTCCCAGGCCTCAGGGTTCCAGAATCCACCGATGTCATGTTCCCAGGCCACAGGTTTCCAGAATCAATCCTCAGTTATGTTCCCAGGCTACAGGGTTCCAGAATAAAACCTCAGTCATGTTCCCAGCCCACAGGGTTTCAGAACCAAGGCTTAGTCAGGTTCCCGGGGCACAGTATTCCACAATCTAAATAGATGTCCTGTTCCCAGGCCACAGTTTTCCAGAATCACGCCTCAGTCACGTTCCCAGGCCACAGGGATCCAGAATCAAACTTCAGTCATGTTGCCAGGCCATAGGGTACCACCATCAAACCTCAGTCATATTCCCAGGCCACAGGTTTCCAGAATCAAACCGATTTCATGTTCCCAGGCAACAGGGTACCGGAATCCAAACCGATGTCATGTTCCCAGGCCACAGGATTCCACACTCTAACATCAGTCATCTTCCCAGGCCAATGGTTTCCAGAATCAAACCTCAGTCATATTCCCAGGCCACATGGTTCCAGAATCAAACCTCAGTTGTGTTCCCAGGACACAGGGTTCCAGAATAAAACCTCAGTCATGTTCCCTGGACACAGGTTTCAGAAATAAAATCCCAGTCATGTTCCCAGGCCACAGGGTTCCACAATTAAACCTCAGTCATATTCCCAGGCCAGAGGGTTCCACAATCAAACCTCAGTTCTGTTGCCAGACCACGGTTCCACCATCAAGCCTCAGTTATGTTCCCAGGAACGGGCTTCCAGAAACAAACCTCAGTCATGTTCCCAAGGCACAGGGTTCCAGAATCAAACCTCAGTCTTGTTCCCAGGACACAGGTTGCCAGAATCAACCCGATATCATGTTCCCTAGCCACAGTCTTCCAGAACCACACCTCAGTCCTGCTGCCTGGCCACAGGCTTCCACCATCAAACCTCAGGCATGTTCCCAGGCCACAGGGTTCCAGAATCCACCGATGTCATGTTCCCAGGCCACAGGATTCCACACTCTAACATCAGTCATCTTCCCAGGCCAATGGTTTCCAGAATCAAACCTCAGTCATATTCCCAGGCCACATGGTTCCAGAATAAAACCTCAGTCATGTTCCCTGGACACAGGTTTCAGAAATAAACTCCCAGTCATGTTCCCAGGCCACAGGGTTCCACAATTAAACCTCAGTCATATTCCCAGGCCAGAGGGTTCCACAATCAAACCTCTGTCCTGTTGCTAGGCCACGGTTCCACCATCAAGCCTCAGTCATGTTCCCAGGAAAGACTGTTCCACAATCAAACCTAAGTCATCTTGCCAAGCCACAGGGTTCCACCATCAAGCCTCACTCATGTTGCCAGGCCACAGGGTTCCACCATCAAGCCTCACTCATGTTCCCAAGCCTGAGGTTTCCACTATCAAACCTCAAACATGTTGCCAGGCCACAGGTGTCAACCATCAAACCTCAGTCATGTTCCCAGTAAACAGGGCTCCAGAATCAAACCAATGTCAAGTTCCCACGCCACGGGGTTCCAGTATCAGGCCTCAGTCATGTTCCCCGTGCACAGGGTGCCACAATCAAACTCAGTCATGTTGCCAGTCCACAGGTTTCTGCCATCACACCTCAGTCAAGTTGCCAGGCCACAGGGTTCCAGAATCAAGCCTCAGTCATTTTGCCAGGCCATAGTGTTCCACCATCAAACCTCAGTCATGATCCCAAGCCACATGTTTCCACAATGAAACCTCAGTCATTTTCCCAGGCCAAAGGTTTCCAGAATCAAACCTCAGTAATATTCCCAGGACACATGCTTCCAGAATCAAACCTGAGTCATGTTCTCAGGCCACAGGTTTCAGCAATCAAACCTCAGTCATGTTCCCAGAACACAGGTGTCCAGAATCAAACCTCAGTCATGTTCCCAGGGAACAGGTTTCCAGAAACAAACCTCAGTCT
Organism: Balaenoptera physalus; assembly: GCF_965194825.1. NCBI lineage: Eukaryota > Metazoa > Chordata > Mammalia > Artiodactyla > Balaenopteridae > Balaenoptera > Balaenoptera physalus. The sequence continues at coordinate 45,036 of NW_028125977.1, read as the reverse complement.
TGTTCCCAGGACACAGGTTTCCAGAATCAACCTGATATCATGTTCCCAAGCCACAGTCTTCCAGAATCAAACCTCAGTCATGTTGCCAGGCCACAGGTTTCCACCATCAAACCTCAAGCATGTTCCCAGGCCACAGGGTTCCAGAATCAAACCGTTCTCATGTTCCCAGGCCACAGGGTTCCAGAAGCCACCGTTGTCATTTTCCCAGGCCACAAGATTCCAGAATCAATCCTCAGTTATGTTCCCAGGCTACAGGGTTCCAGAATAAAACCTCAGTCATGTTCCCAGTCCACAGGGTTCCAGAACCGAGGCTCAGTCAGGTTCCCGGGGCACAGTATTCCACAATCTAAACAGACGTCATGTTCCCAGGCCTCAGGGTTCCAGAATCCACCGATGTCATGTTCCCAGGCCACAGGGTTCCAGAATCAATCCTCAGTTATGTTCCCAGGCTACAGGGTTCCAGAATAAAACCTCAGTCATGTTCCCAGTCCACAGGGTTCCAGAACCAAGGCTCAGTCAGGTTCCCGGGGCACAGTATTCCACAATCTAAATAGATGTCATGTTCCCAGGCAACAGTTTTCCAGAATCACGCCTCAGTCACGATCCGAGGCCACAGGGATCCAGAATCAAACTTCAGTCATGTTGCCAGGCCATAGGTTACCACCATAAAACCTCAGTCATATTCCCAGGCCACAGGTTTCCAGAATCAAACCGATTTCATGTTCCCAGGCAACAGGGTACCGGAATCCAAACCGATGTCATGTTCCCAGGCCACAGGATTCCACACTCTAACATCAGTCATCTTCCCAGGCCAATGGTTTCCAGAATCAAACCTCAGTCATATTCCCAGGCCACATGGTTCCAGAATCAAACCTCACTTGTGTTCCCAGGACACAGGGTTCCAGAATAAAACCTCAGTCATGTTCCCTTGACACAGGTTTCAGAAATAAAATCCCAGTCATGTTCCCAGGCCACAGGGTTCCACAATTAAACCTCAGTCATATTCCCAGGCCAGAGAGTTCCACAATCAAACCTCAGTTCTGTTGCCAGACCACGGTTCCACCATCAAGACTCAGTCATGTTCCCAGGGAACAGGCTTCCAGAAACAAACCTCAGTCATGTTCCCAAGGCACAGGGTTCCAGAATCAAACCTCAGTCTTGTTCCCAGGACACAGGTTGCCAGAATCAACCCGATATCATGTTCCCTAGCCACAGTCTTCCAGAATCAAACCTCAGTCCTGTTGCCAGGCCACAGGTTTCCACCATCAAACCTCAGGCATGTTCCCAGGCCACAGGGTTCCAGAATCCACCGATGTCATGTTCCCAGGCCACAGGATTCCACACTCTAACATCAGTCATCTTCCCAGGCCAATGGTTTCCAGAATCAAACCTCAGTCATATTCCCAGGCCACATGGTTCCAGAATAAAACCTCAGTCATGTTCCCTGGACACAGGTTTCAGAAATAAACTCCCAGTCATGTTCCCAGGCCACAGGTTTCCACAATGAAACCTCAGTCATATTCCCAGGCCAGAGGGTTCCACAATCAAAACTCTGTCCTGTTGCTAGGCCACGGTTCCACCATCAAGCCTCATTCATGTTCCCAGGAAAGACTGTTCCACAATCCAACCTAAGTCATCTTGCCAAGCCACAGGGTTCCACCATCAAGCCTCACTCATGTTGCCAGGCCACAGGGTTCCACCATCAAGCCTCACTCATGTTCCCAAGCCTGAGGGTTCCACTATCAAACCTCAATCATGTTGCCAGGCCACAGGTGTCAACCATCAAACCTCAGTCATGTTCCCAGTAAACAGGGCTCCAGAATCAAACCAATGTCAAGTTCCCACGCCACGGGGTTCCAGTATCAGGCCTCAGTCATGTTCCCCGTGCACAGGGTGCCACAATCAAACTCAGTCTTGTTGCCAGTCCACAGGTTTCTGCCATCACACCTCAGTCAATTTGCCAGGCCACAGGGTTCCAGAATCAAGCCTCAGTCATTTTGCCAGGCCATAGTGTTCCACCATCAAACCTCAGTCATGATCCCAAGCCACATGTTTCCACAATGAAACCTCAGTCATTTTCCCAGGCCAAAGGTTTCCAGAATCAAACCTCAGTCATATTCCCAGGACACATGGTTCCAGAATCAAACCTGAGTCATGTTCGCAGGCCACAGGTTTCAGCAATCAAACCTCAGTCATGTTCCCAGGACACAGGTGTCCAGAATCAAACCTCAGTCATGTTCCCAGGGAACAGGTTTCCAGAAACAAACCTCAGTCATGTTCCCAAGGCACAGGGTTCCAGAATCAAACCTCAGTCATGTTCCCAGGGAACAGGTTTCCAGAAACAAACCTCAGTCATGTTCCCAAGGCACAGGGTTCCAGAATCAAACCTCAGTCATGTTCCCAGGACACAGGTTTCCAGAATCAACCCGATATCATGTTCCCTAGCCACAGTCTTCCAGAATCAAACCTCAGTCATGTTGCCAGGCCACAGGTTTCCACCATCAAACCTCAGGCATGTTCCCAGGCCACAGGGTTCCAGAATCAAACCGTTCTCATGTTCCCAGGCCACAGGTTTCCAGAATACACCGTTGTCATTTTCCCAGGCCACAAGATTCCAGAATCAATCTTCAGTTATATTCCCAGGCTACAGGGTTCCAGAATAAAACCTCAGTCATGTTCCCAGTCCACAGGGTTCCAGAACCGAGGCTCAGTCAGGTTCCCGGGGCACAGTATTCCACAATCTAAACAGACGTCATGTTCCCAGGCCTCAGGGTTCCAGAATCCACCGATGTCATGTTCCCAGGCCACAGGGTTCCAGAATCAATCCTCAGTTATGTTCCCAGGCTACAGGGTTCCAGAATAAATCCTCAGTCATGTTCCCAGTCCACAGGGTTCCAGAACCAAGGCTCAGTCAGGTTCCCGGGGCACAGTATTCCACAATCTAAATAGATGTCATGTTCCCAGGCCACAGTTTTCCAGAATCACGCCTCAGTCACGTTCCCAGGCCACAGGGATCCAGCATCAAACTTCAGTCATGTTGCCAGGCCATAGGGTACCACCATCAAACCTCAGTCATATTCCCAGGCCACAGGTTTCCAGAATCAAACCGATTTCATGTTCCCAGGCAACAGGGTACCGGAATCCAAACCGATGTCATGTTCCCAGGCCACAGGATTCCACACTCTAACATCAGTCATCTTCCCAGGCCAATGGTTTCCAGAATCAAACCTCAGTCATATTCCCAGGCCACATGGTTCCAGAATCAAACCTCAGTTGTGTTCCCAGGACACAGGGTTCCAGAATAAACCCTCAGTCATGTTCCCTTGACACAGGTTTCAGAAATAAAATCCCAGTCATGTTCCCAGGCCACAGGGTTCCACAATTAAACCTCAGTCATATTCCCAGGCCAGAGAGTTCCACAATCAAACCTCAGTTCTGTTGCCAGACCACGGTTCCACCATCAAGACTCAGTCATGTTCCCAGGGAACAGGCTTCCAGAAACAAACCTCAGTCATGTTCCCAAGGCACAGGGTTCCAGAATCAAACCTCAGTCTTGTTCCCAGGACACAGGTTGCCAGAATCAACCCGATATCATGTTCCCTAGCCACAGTCTTCCAGAATCAAACCTCAGTCCTGTTGCCAGGCCACAGGTTTCCACCATCAAACCTCAGGCATGTTCCCAGGCCACAGTGTTCCAGAATCCACCGATGTCATGTTCCCAGGCCACAGGATTCCACACTCTAACATCAGTCATCTTCCCAGGCCAATGGTTTCCAGAATCAAACCTCAGTCATATACCCAGGCCACATGGTTCCAGAATAAAACCTCAGTCATGTTCCCAGGACACAGGTGTCCAGAATCAAACCTCAGTCATGTTCCCAGGGAACAGGTTTCCAGAAACAAACCTCAGTCATGTTCCCAAGGCACAGGGTTCCAGAATCAAACCTCAGTCTTGTTCCCAGGACACAGGTTGCCAGAATCAACCCGATATCATGTTCCCTAGCCACAGTCTTCCAGAATCAAACCTCAGTCATGTTGCCAGGCCACAGGTTTCCACCATCAAACCTCAGGCATGTTCCCAGGCCACAGGGTTCCAGAATCAAACCGTTCTCATGTTCCCAGGCCTTAGGGTTCCAGAATCCACCGTTGTCATCTTCACAGGCCACAAGATTCCAGAATCAATCCTCAGTTATGTTCCTAGGCTACAGGGTTCCAGAATAAAACCTCAGTCATTTTCCCAGTCCACAGGGTTCCAGAACCGAGGCTCAGTCAGGTTCCCGGGGCACAGTATTCCACAATCTAAACAGATGTCATGTTCCCAGGCCTCAGGGTTCCATAATCCACCGATGTCATGTTCCCAGGCCACAGGGTTCCAAAATCAATCCTCAGTTATGTTCCCAGGCTACAGGGTTCCAGAATAAAACCTCAGTCATGTTCCCAGTCCACAGGGTTCCAGAACCAAGGCTCAGTCAGGTTCCCGGGGCACAGTATTCCACAATCTAAATAGATGTCATGTTCCCAGGCCACAGTTTTCCAGAATCACGCCTCAGTCACGTTCCCAGGCCACAGGGATCCAGAATCAAACTTCAGTCATGTTGCCAGGCCATAGGGTACCACCATCAAACCTCAGTCATATTCCCAGGCCACAGGTTTCCAGAATCAAACCGATTTCATGTTCCCAGGCAACAGGGTACCGGAATCCAAACCGATGTCATGTTCCCAGGCCACAGGATTCCACACTCTAACATCAGTCATCTTCCCAGGCCAATGGTTTCCAGAATCAAACCTCAGTCATATTCCCAGGCCACATGGTTCCAGAATCAAACCTCAGTTGTGTTCCCAGGACACAGGGTTCCAGAATAAAACCTCAGTCATGTTCCCTGGACACAGGTTTCAGAAATAAAATCCCAGTCATGTTCCCAGGCCACAGGGTTCCACAATTAAACCTCAGTCATATTCCCAGGCCAGAGGGTTCCACAATCAAACCTCAGTTCTGTTGCCAGACCACGGTTCCACCATCAAGCCTCAGTTATGTTCCCAGGAACGGGCTTCCAGAAACAAACCTCAGTCATGTTCCCAAGGCACAGGGTTCCAGAATCAAACCTCAGTCTTGTTCCCAGGACACAGGTTGCCAGAATCAACCCGATATCATGTTCCCTAGCCACAGTCTTCCAGAACCACACCTCAGTCCTGCTGCCTGGCCACAGGCTTCCACCATCAAACCTCAGGCATGTTCCCAGGCCACAGGGTTCCAGAATCCAAAGATGTCATGTTCCCAGGCCACAGGATTCCACACTCTAACATCAGTCATCTTCCCAGGCCAATGGTTTCCAGAATCAAACCTCAGTCATATTCCCAGGCCACATGGTTCCAGAATAAAACCTCAGTCATGTTCCCTGGACACAGGTTTCAGAAATAAACTCCCAGTCATGTTCCCAGGCCACAGGGTTCCACAATTAAACCTCAGTCATATTCCCAGGCCAGAGGGTTCCACAATCAAACCTCTGTCCTGTTGCTAGGCCACGGTTCCACCATCAAGCCTCAGTCATGTTCCCAGGAAAGACTGTTCCACAATCAAACCTAAGTCATCTTGCCAAGCCACAGGGTTCCACCATCAAGCCTCACTCATGTTGCCAGGCCACAGGGTTCCACCATCAAGCCTCACTCATGTTCCCAAGCCTGAGGTTTCCACTATCAAACCTCAAACATTTTGCCAGGCCACAGGTGTCAACCATCAAACCTCAGTCATGTTCCCAGTAAACAGGGCTCCAGAATCAAACCAATGTCAAGTTCCCACGCCACGGGGTTCCAGTATCAGGCCTCAGTCATGTTCCCCGTGCACAGGGTGCCACAATCAAACTCAGTCATGTTGCCAGTCCACAGGTTTCTGCCATCACACCTCAGTCAAGTTGCCAGGCCACAGGGTTCCAGAATCAAGCCTCAGTCATTTTGCCAGGCCATAGTGTTCCACCATCAAACCTCAGTCATGATCCCAAGCCACATGTTTCCACAATGAAACCTCAGTCATTTTCCCAGGCCAAAGGTTTCCAGAATCAAACCTCAGTCATATTCCCAGGACACATGGTTCCAGAATCAAACCTGAGTCATGTTCGCAGGCCACAGGTTTCAGCAATCAAACCTCAGTCATGTTCCCAGAACACAGGTGTCCAGAATCAAACCTCAGTCATGTTCCCAGGGAACAGGTTTCCAGAAACAAACCTCAGTCTTGTTCCCAGGACACAGGTTTCCAGAATCAACCTGATATCATGTTCCCAAGCCACAGTCTTCCAGAATCAAACCTCAGTCATGTTGCCAGGCCACAGGTTTCCACCATCAAACCTCAGGCATGTTCCCAGGCCACAGGGTTCCAGAATCAAACCGTTCTCATGTTCCCAGGCCACAGGGTTCCAGAAGCCACGGTTGTCATTTTCCCAGGCCACAAGATTCCAGAATCAATCCTCAGTTATGTTCCCAGGCTACAGGGTTCCAGAATAAAACCTCAGTCATGTTCCCAGTCCACAGGGTTCCAGAACCGAGGCTCAGTCAGGTTCCCGGGGCACAGTATTCCACAATCTAAATAGATGTCATGTTCCCAGGCAACAGTTTTCCAGAATCACGCCTCAGTCACGATCCGAGGCCACAGGGATCCAGAATCAAACTTCAGTCATGTTGCCAGGCCATAGGTTACCACCATAAAACCTCAGTCATATTCCCAGGCCACAGGTTTCCAGAATCAAACCGATTTCATGTTCCCAGGCAACAGGGTACCGGAATCCAAACCGATGTCATGTTCCCAGGCCACAGGATTCCACACTCTAACATCAGTCATCTTCCCAGGCCAATGGTTTCCAGAATCAAACCTCAGTCATATTCCCAGGCCACATGGTTCCAGAATCAAACCTCACTTGTGTTCCCAGGACACAGGGTTCCAGAATAAAACCTCAGTCATGTTCCCTTGACACAGGTTTCAGAAATAAAATCCCAGTCATGTTCCCAGGCCACAGGGTTCCACAATTAAACCTCAGTCATATTCCCAGGCCAGAGAGTTCCACAATCAAACCTCAGTTCTGTTGCCAGACCACGGTTCCACCATCAAGACTCAGTCATGTTCCCAGGGAACAGGCTTCCAGAAACAAACCTCAGTCATGTTCCCAAGGCACAGGGTTCCAGAATCAAACCTCAGTCTTGTTCCCAGGACACAGGTTGCCAGAATCAACCCGATATCATGTTCCCTAGCCACAGTCTTCCAGAATCAAACCTCAGTCCTGTTGCCAGGCCACAGGTTTCCACCATCAAACCTCAGGCATGTTCCCAGGCCACAGGGTTCCAGAATCCACCGATGTCATGTTCCCAGGCCACAGGATTCCACACTCTAACATCAGTCATCTTCCCAGGCCAATGGTTTCCAGAATCAATCCTCAGTCATATTCCCAGGCCACATGGTTCCAGAATAAAACCTCAGTCATGTTCCCTGGACACAGGTTTCAGAAATAAACTCCCAGTCATGTTCCCAGGCCACAGGGTTCCACAATGAAACCTCAGTCATATTCCCAGGCCAGAGGGTTCCACAATCAAAACTCTGTCCTGTTGCTAGGCCACGGTTCCACCATCAAGCCTCATTCATGTTCCCAGGAAAGACTGTTCCACAATCCAACCTAAGTCATCTTGCCAAGCCACAGGGTTCCACCATCAAGCCTCACTCATGTTGCCAGGCCACAGGGTTCCACCATCAAGCCTCACTCATGTTCCCAAGCCTGAGGGTTCCACTATCAAACCTCAATCATGTTGCCAGGCCACAGGTGTCAACCATCAAACCTCAGTTATGTTCCCAGTAAACAGGGCTCCAGAATCAAACCAATGTCAAGTTCCCACGCCACGGGGTTCCAGTATCAGGCCTCAGTCATGTTCCCCGTGCACAGGGTGCCACAATCAAACTCAGTCATGTTGCCAGTCCACAGGTTTCTGCCATCACACCTCAGTCAATTTGCCAGGCCACAGGGTTCCAGAATCAAGCCTCAGTCATTTTGCCAGGCCATAGTGTTCCACCATCAAACCTCAGTCATGATCCCAAGCCACATGTTTCCACAATGAAACCTCAGTCATTTTCCCAGGCCAAAGGTTTCCAGAATCAAACCTCAGTCATATTCCCAGGACACATGGTTCCAGAATCAAACCTGAGTCATGTTCGCAGGCCACAGGTTTCAGCAATCAAACCTCAGTCATGTTCCCAGGACACAGGTGTCCAGAATCAAACCTCAGTCATGTTCCCAGGGAACAGGTTTCCAGAAACAAACCTCAGTCATGTTCCCAAGGCACAGGGTTCCAGAATCAAACCTCAGTCATGTTCCCAGGACACAGGTTTCCAGAATCAACCCGATATCATGTTCCCTAGCCACAGTCTTCCAGAATCAAACCTCAGTCATGTTGCCAGGCCACAGGTTTCCACCATCAAACCTCAGGCATGTTCCCAGGCCACAGGGTTCCAGAATCAAACCGTTCTCATGTTCCCAGGCCACAGGGTTCCAGAATCCATCGTTGTCATTTTCCCAGGCCACAAGATTCCAGAATCAATCTTCAGTTATGTTCCCAGGCTACAGGGTTCCAGAATAAAACCTCAGTCATGTTCCCAGTCCACAGGGTTCCAGAACCGAGGCTCAGTCAGGTTCCCGGGGCACAGTATTCCACAATCTAAACAGATGTCATGTTCCCAGGCCTCAGGGTTCCAGAATCCACCGATGTCATGTTCCCAGGCCACAGGGTTCCAGAATCAATCCTCAGTTATGTTCCCAGGCTACAGGGTTCCAGAATAAAACCTCAGTCATGTTCCCAGTCCACAGGGTTCCAGAACCAAGGCTCAGTCAGGTTCCCGGGGCACAGTATTCCACAATCTAAATAGATGTCATGTTCCCAGGCCACAGTTTTCCAGAATCACGCCTCAGTCACGTTCCCAGGCCACAGGGATCCAGAATCAAACTTCAGTCATGTTGCCAGGCCATAGGGTACCACCATCAAACCTCAGTCATATTCCCAGGCCACAGGTTTCCAGAATCAAACCGATTTCATGTTCCCAGGCAACAGGGTACCGGAATCCAAACCGATGTCATGTTCCCAGGCCACAGGATTCCACACTCTAACATCAGTCATCTTCCCAGGCCAATGGTTTCCAGAATCAAACCTCAGTCATATTCCCAGGCAACATGGTTCCAGAATCAAACCTCAGTTGTGTTCCCAGGACACAGGGTTCCAGAATAAACTCTCAGTCATGTTCCCTTGACACAGGTTTCAGAAATAAAATCCCAGTCATGTTCCCAGGCCACAGGGTTCCACAATTAAACCTCAGTCATATTCCCAGGCCAGAGAGTTCCACAATCAAACCTCAGTTCTGTTGCCAGACCACGGTTCCACCATCAAGACTCAGTCATGTTCCCAGGTAACAGGCTTCCAGAAACAAACCTCAGTCATGTTCCCAAGGCACAGGGTTCCAGAATCAAACCTCAGTCTTGTTCCCAGGACACAGGTTGCCAGAATCAACCCGATATCATGTTCCCTAGCCACAGTCTTCCAGAATCAAACCTCAGTCCTGTTGCCAGGCCACAGGTTTCCACCATCAAACCTCAGGCATGTTCCCAGGCCACAGTGTTCCAGAATCCACCGATGTCATGTTCCCAGGCCACAGGATTCCACACTCTAACATCAGTCATCTTCCCAGGCCAATGGTTTCCAGAATCAAACCTCAGTCATATACCCAGGCCACATGGTTCCAGAATAAAACCTCAGTCATGTTCCCAGCACACAGGTGTCCAGAATCAAACCTCAGTCATGTTCCCAGGGAACAGGTTTCCAGAAACAAACCTCAGTCATGTTCCCAAGGCACAGGGTTCCAGAATCAAACCTCAGTCTTGTTCCCAGGACACAGGTTGCCAGAATCAACCCGATATCATGTTCCCTAGCCACAGTCTTCCAGAATCAAACCTCAGTCATGTTGCCAGGCCACAGGTTTCCACCATCAAACCTCAGGCATGTTCCCAGGCCACAGGGTTCCAGAATCAAACCGTTCTCATGTTCCCAGGCCTTAGGGTTCCAGAATCCACCGTTGTCATCTTCACAGGCCACAAGATTCCAGAATCAATCCTCAGTTATGTTCCTAGGCTACAGGGTTCCAGAATAAAACCTCAGTCATTTTCCCAGTCCACAGGGTTCCAGAACCGAGGCTCAGTCAGGTTCCCGGGGCACAGTATTCCACAATCTAAACAGATGTCATGTTCCCAGGCCTCAGGGTTCCATAATCCACCGATGTCATGTTCCCAGGCCACAGGGTTCCAGAATCAATCCTCAGTTATGTTCCCAGGCTACAGGGTTCCAGAATAAAACCTCAGTCATGTTCCCAGTCCACAGGGTTCCAGAACCAAGGCTCAGTCAGGTTCCAGGGGCACAGTATTCCACAATCTAAATAGATGTCATGTTCCCAGGCCACAGTGTTCCAGAATCACGCCTCAGTCATGTTCCCAGGCCACAGGGATCCAGAATCAAACTTCAGTCATGTTGCCAGGCCATAGGGTACCACCATCAAACCTCAGTCATATTCCCAGGCCACAGGTTTCCAGAATCAAACCGATTTCATGTTCCCAGGCAACAGGGTACCGAAATCCAAACCGATGTCATGTTCCCAGGCCACAGGATTCCACACTCTAACATCAGTCATCTTCCCAAGCCAATGGTTTCCAGAATCAAACCTCAGTCATATTCCCAGGCCACATGGTTCCAGAATCAAACCTCAGTTGTGTTCCCAGGACACAGGGTTCCAGAATAAAACCTCAGTCATGTTCCCTGGACACAGGTTTCAGAAATAAAATCCCAGTCATGTTCCCAGGCCACAGGGTTCCACAATTAAACCTCAGTCATATTCCCAGGCCAGAGGGTTCCACAATCAAAACTCAGTTCTGTTGCCAGACCACGGTTCCACCATCAAGCCTCAGTCATGTTCCCAGGGAACAGGCTTCCAGAAACAAAACTCAGTCATGTTCCAAAGGCACAGGGTTCCAGAATCAAACCTCAGTCTTGTTCCCAGGACACAGGTTTCCAGAATCAACCCGATATCACGTTCCCTAGCTACAGTCTTCCAGAATCAAACCTCAGTCATGTTGCCAGGCCACAGGTTTCCACAATCAAACCTCAGGCATGTTCCCAAGCCACAGGGTTCCAGAATCAAACCGTTCTCATGTTCCCAGGCCACAGGGTTCCAGAATCCACCGTTGTCATTTTCCCAGGCCACAAGATTCCAGAATCAATCCTCAGTTATGTTCCCAGGCTACAGGGTTCCAGAATAAAACCTCAGTCATGTTCCCAGTCCACAGGGTTCCATAACCGATGCTCAGTCAGGTTCCCGGGGCACAGTATTCCACAATCTATACAGATGTCATGTTCCCAGACCTCAGGGTTCCAGAATCCACCGATGTCATGTTCCCAGGCCACAGGGTTCCAGAATCAATCCTCAGTTATGTTCCCAGGCTACAGGGTTCCAGAATAAAACCTCAGTCATGTTCCCAGTCCACAGGGTTCCAGAACCAACCTCAGTCAGGTTTCCGATGCACAGTATTCCACAATCTAAATAGATGTCATGTTCCCAGGCCACAGGGTTCCAGAATCAATCCTCAGTTATGTTCCCAGGCCACAGGGTTCCAGAATAAAACCTCAGTCATGTTCCCAGTCCACAGGGTTCCAGAACCGAGGCTCAGTCAGGTTCCCGGGGCACAGTATTCCACAATCTAAACAAATGTCATGTTCCCAGGCCTCAGGGTTCCAGAATCCACCGATGTCATGTTCCCAGGCCACAGGGTTCCAGAATCACGCCTCAGTCATGTTCCCAGGCCACAGGGATCCAGAATCAAACCGATTTCATGTTCCCAGGCAACAGGGTACCGGAATCCAAACCGATGTCATGATCCCAGGCCACAGGATTCCACACTCTAACATCAGTCTTCTTCCCAGGCGAATGCTTTCCAGAATCAAACCTCAGTCATGTTCCCAAGGCACAGGGTTCCAGAATCAAACCTCAGTCTTGTTCCGAGGACACAGGTTGCCAGAATCAACCCGATATCATGTTCCCTAGCCACAGTCTTCCAGAATCAAACCTCAGTCCTGTTGCCAGGCCACAGGTTTCCACCATCAAACCTCAGGCATGTTCCCAGGCCACAGGGTTCCAGAATCCACCGATGTCATGTTCCCAGGCCACAGGATTCCACACTCTAACATCAGTCATCTTCCCAGGCCAATGGTTTCCAGAATCAAACCTCAGTCATATTCCCATGCCACATGGTTCCAGAATAAAACCTCAGTCATGTTCCCTGGACACAGGTTTCAGAAATAAACTCCCAGTGATGTTCCCAGGCCACAGGGTTCCACAATTAAACCTCAGTCATATTCCCAGGCCAGAGGGTTCCACAATCAAACCTCTGTCCTGTTGCTAGGCCACGGTTCCACCATCAAGCCTCAGTCATGTTCCCAGGAAAGACTGTTCCACAATCAAACCTAAGTCATCTTGCCAAGCCACAGGGTTCCACCATCAAGCCTCACTCATGTTGCCAGGCCACAGGGTTCCACCATCAAGCCTCACTCATGTTCCCAAGCCTGAGTGTTCCACTATCAAACCTCAATCATGTTGCCAGGCCACAGGTTTCAACCATCAAACCTCAGTCATGTTCCCAGTAAACAGGGCTCCAGAATCAAACCAATGTCAAGTTCCCACGCCACGGGGTTCCAGTATCAGGCTTGAGTCATGTTCCCCGTGCACAGGGTGCCACAATCAAACTCAATCATGTTGCCAGTCCACAGGTTTCTGCCATCACACCTCAGTCAAGTTGCCAGGCCACAGGGTTCCAGAATCAAGCCTCAGTCATTTTGCCAGGCCATAGTGTTCCACCATCAAACCTCAGTCATGAACCCAAGCCACATGTTTCCACGATGAAAACTCAGTCATTTTCCCAGGCCAAAGCTTTCCAGAATCAAACCTCAGTCATATTCCCAGGACACATGGTTCCAGAATCAAACCTGAGTCATGTTCGCAGGCCACAGGTTTCAGCAATCAAACCTCAGTCATGTTCCCAGGACACAGGTGTCCAGAATCAAACCTCAGTCATGTTCCCAGGGAACAGGTTTCCAGAAACAAACCTCAGTCATGTTCCCAAGGCACAGGGTTCCAGAATCAAACCTCAGTCTTGTTCCCAGGACACAGGTTGCCAGAATCAACCCGATATCATGTTCCCTAGCCACAGTTTTCCAGAACCACACCTCAGTCCTGCTGCCTGGCCACAGGCTTCCACCATCAAACCTCAGGCATGTTCCCAGGCCACAGGGTTCCAGAATCCACCGATGTCATGTTCCCAGGCCACAGGATTCCACACTCTAACATCAGTCATCTTCCCAGGCCAATGGTTTCCAGAATCAAACGTCAGTCATATTCCCAGGCCACATGGTTCCAGAATAAAACCTCAGTCATGTTCCCTGGACACAGGTTTCAGAAATAAACTCCCAGTCATGTTCCCAGGCCACAGGGTTCCACAATTAAACCTCAGTCATATTCCCAGGCCAGAGGGTTCCACAATCAAACCTCTGTCCTGTTGCTAGGCCACGGTTCCACCATCAAGCCTCAGTCATGTTCCCAGGAAAGACTGTTCCACAATCAAACCTAAGTCATCTTGCCAAGCCACAGGCTTCCACCATCAAGCCTCACTCATGTTGCCAGGCCACAGGGTTCCACCATCAAGCCTCACTCATGTTCCCAAGCCTGAGGTTTCCACTATCAAACCTCAAACATGTTGCCAGGCCACAGGTGTCAACCATCAAACCTCAGTCATGTTCCCAGTAAACAGGGCTCCAGAATCAAACCAATGTCAAGTTCCCACGCCACGGGGTTCCAGTATCAGGCCTCAGTCATGTTCCCCGTGCACAGGGTGCCACAATCAAACTCAGTCATGTTGCCAGTCCACAGGTTTCTGCCATCACACCTCAGTCAAGTTGCCAGGCCACAGGGTTCCAGAATCAAGCCTCAGTCATTTTGCCAGGCCATAGTGTTCCACCATCAAACCTCAGTCATGATCCCAAGCCACATGTTTCCACAATGAAACCTCAGTCATTTTCCCAGGCCAAAGGTTTCCAGAATCAAACCTCAGTAATATTCCCAGGACACATGGTTCCAGAATCAAACCTGAGTCATGTTCGCAGGCCACAGGTTTCAGCAATCAAACCTCAGTCATGTTCCCAGAACACAGGTGTCCAGAATCAAACCTCAGTCATGTTCCCAGGGAACAGGTTTCCAGAAACAAACCTCAGTCTTGTTCCCAGGACACAGGTTTCCAGAATCAACCTGATATCATGTTCCCAAGCCACAGTCTTCCAGAATCAAACCTCAGTCATGTTGCCAGGCCACAGGTTTCCACCATCAAACCTCAGGCATGTTCCCAGGCCACAGGGTTCCAGAATCAAACCGTTCTCATGTTCCCAGGCCACAGGGTTCCAGAAGCCACGGTTGTCATTTTCCCAGGCCACAAGATTCCAGAATCAATCCTCAGTTATGTTCCCAGGCTACAGGGTTCCAGAATAAAACCTCAGTCATGTTCCCAGTCCACAGGGTTCCAGAACCGAGGCTCAGTCAGGTTCCCGGGGCACAGTATTCCACAATCTAAACAGACGTCATGTTCCCAGGCCTCAGGGTTCCAGAATCCACCGATGTCATGTTCCCAGGCCACAGGGTTCCAGAATCAATCCTCAGTTATGTTCCCAGGCTACAGGGTTCCAGAATAAAACCTCAGTCATGTTCCCAGTCCACAGGGTTCCAGAACCAAGGCTCAGTCAGGTTCCCGGGGCACAGTATTCCACAATCTAAATAGATGTCATGTTCCCAGGCAACAGTTTTCCAGAATCACGCCTCAGTCACGATCCGAGGCCACAGGGATCCAGAATCAAACTTCAGTCATGTTGCCAGGCCATAGGTTACCACCATAAAACCTCAGTCATATTCCCAGGCCACAGGTTTCCAGAATCAAACCGATTTCATGTTCCCAGGCAACAGGGTACCGGAATCCAAACCGATGTCATGTTCCCAGGCCACAGGATTCCACACTCTAACATCAGTCATCTTCCCAGGCCAATGGTTTCCAGAATCAAACCTCAGTCATATTCCCAGGCCACATGGTTCCAGAATCAAACCTCACATGTGTTCCCAGGACACAGGGTTCCAGAATAAAACCTCAGTCATGTTCCCTTGACACAGGTTTCAGAAATAAAATCCCAGTCATGTTCCCAGGCCACAGGGTTCCACAATTAAACCTCAGTCATATTCCCAGGCCAGAGAGTTCCACAATCAAACCTCAGTTCTGTTGCCAGACCACGGTTCCACCATCAAGACTCAGTCATGTTCCCAGGGAACAGGCTTCCAGAAACAAACCTCAGTCATGTTCCCAAGGCACAGGGTTCCAGAATCAAACCTCAGTCTTGTTCCCAGGACACAGGTTGCCAGAATCAACCCGATATCATGTTCCCTAGCCACAGTCTTCCAGAATCAAACCTCAGTCCTGTTGCCAGGCCACAGGTTTCCACCATCAAACCTCAGGCATGTTCCCAGGCCACAGGGTTCCAGAATCCACCGATGTCATGTTCCCAGGCCACAGGATTCCACACTCTAACATCAGTCATCTTCCCAGGCCAATGGTTCCCAGAATCAAACCTCAGTCATATTCCCAGGCCACATGGTTCCAGAATAAAACCTCAGTCATGTTCCCTGGACACAGGTTTCAGAAATAAACTCCCAGTCATGTTCCCAGGCCACAGGGTTCCACAATGAAACCTCAGTCATATTCCCAGGCCAGAGGGTTCCACAATCAAAACTCTGTCCTGTTGCTAGGCCACGGTTCCACCATCAAGCCTCATTCATGTTCCCAGGAAAGACTGTTCCACAATCCAACCTAAGTCATCTTGCCAAGCCACAGGGTTCCACCATCAAGCCTCACTCATGTTGCCAGGCCACAGGGTTCCACCATCAAGCCTCACTCATGTTCCCAAGCCTGAGGGTTCCACTATCAAACCTCAATCATGTTGCCAGGCCACAGGTGTCAACCATCAAACCTCAGTCATGTTCCCAGTAAACAGGGCTCCAGAATCAAACCAATGTCAAGTTCCCACGCCACGGGGTTCCAGTATCAGGCCTCAGTCATGTTCCCCGTGCACAGGGTGCCACAATCAAACTCAGTCATGTTGCCAGTCCACAGGTTTCTGCCATCACACCTCAGTCAATTTGCCAGGCCACAGGGTTCCAGAATCAAGCCTCAGTCATTTTGCCAGGCCATAGTGTTCCACCATCAAACCTCAGTCATGATCCCAAGCCACATGTTTCCACAATGAAACCTCAGTCATTTTCCCAGGCCAAAGGTTTCCAGAATCAAACCTCAGTCATATTCCCAGGACACATGGTTCCAGAATCAAACCTGAGTCATGTTCGCAGGCCACAGGTTTCAGCAATCAAACCTCAGTCATGTTCCCAGGACACAGGTGTCCAGAATCAAACCTCAGTCATGTTCCCAGGGAACAGGTTTCCAGAAACAAACCTCAGTCATGTTCCCAAGGCACAGGGTTCCAGAATCAAACCTCAGTCATGTTCCCAGGACACAGGTTTCCAGAATCAACCCGATATCATGTTCCCTAGCCACAGTCTTCCAGAATCAAACCTCAGTCATGTTGCCAGGCCACAGGTTTCCACCATCAAACCTCAGGCATGTTCCCAGGCCACAGGGTTCCAGAATCAAACCGTTCTCATGTTCCCAGGCCACAGGGTTCCAGAATCCACCGTTGTCATTTTCCCAGGCCACAAGATTCCAGAATCAATCTTCAGTTATGTTCCCAGGCTACAGGGTTCCAGAATAAAACCTCAGTCATGTTCCCAGTCCACAGGGTTCCAGAACCGAGGCTCAGTCAGGTTCCCGGGGCACAGTATTCCACAATCTAAACAGACGTCATGTTCCCAGGCCTCAGGGTTCCAGAATCCACCGATGTCATGTTCCCAGGCCACAGGGTTCCAGAATCAATCCTCAGTTATGTTCCCAGGCTACAGGGTTCCAGAATAAAACCTCAGTCATGTTCCCAGTCCACAGGGTTCCAGAACCAAGGCTCAGTCAGGTTCCCGGGGCACAGTATTCCACAATCTAAATAGATGTCATGTTCCCAGGCCACAGTTTTCCAGAATCACGCCTCAGTCACGTTCCCAGGCCACAGGGATCCAGAATCAAACTTCAGTCATGTTGCCAGGCCATAGGGTACCACCATCAAACCTCAGTCATATTCCCAGGCCACAGGTTTCCAGAATCAAACCGATTTCATGTTCCCAGGCAACAGGGTACCGGAATCCAAACCGATGTCATGTTCCCAGGCCACAGGATTCCACACTCTAACATCAGTCATCTTCCCAGGCCAATGGTTTCCAGAATCAAACCTCAGTCATATTCCCAGGCCACATGGTTCCAGAATCAAACCTCAGTTGTGTTCCCAGGACACAGGGTTCCAGAATAAACTCTCAGTCATGTTCCCTTGACACAGGTTTCAGAAATAAAATCCCAGTCATGTTCCCAGGCCACAGGGTTCCACAATTAAACCTCAGTCATATTCCCAGGCCAGAGAGTTCCACAATCAAACCTCAGTTCTGTTGCCAGACCACGGTTCCACCATCAAGACTCAGTCATGTTCCCAGGTAACAGGCTTCCAGAAACAAACCTCAGTCATGTTCCCAAGGCACAGGGTTCCAGAATCAAACCTCAGTCTTGTTCCCAGGACACAGGTTGCCAGAATCAACCCGATATCATGTTCCCTAGCCACAGTCTTCCAGAATCAAACCTCAGTCCTGTTGCCAGGCCACAGGTTTCCACCATCAAACCTCAGGCATGTTCCCAGGCCACAGTGTTCCAGAATCCACCGATGTCATGTTCCCAGGCCACAGGATTCCACACTCTAACATCAGTCATCTTCCCAGGCCAATGGTTTCCAGAATCAAACCTCAGTCATATACCCAGGCCACATGGTTCCAGAATAAAACCTCAGTCATGTTCCCAGGACACAGGTGTCCAGAATCAAACCTCAGTCATGTTCCCAGGGAACAGGTTTCCAGAAACAAACCTCAGTCATGTTCCCAAGGCACAGGGTTCCAGAATCAAACCTCAGTCTTGTTCCCAGGACACAGGTTGCCAGAATCAACCCGATATCATGTTCCCTAGCCACAGTCTTCCAGAATCAAACCTCAGTCATGTTGCCAGGCCACAGGTTTCCACCATCAAACCTCAGGCATGTTCCCAGGCCACAGGGTTCCAGAATCAAACCGTTCTCATGTTCCCAGGCCTTAGGGTTCCAGAATCCACCGTTGACATCTTCACAGGCCACAAGATTCCAGAATCAATCCTCAGTTATGTTCCTAGGCTACAGGGTTCCAGAATAAAACCTCAGTCATTTTCCCAGTCCACAGGGTTCCAGAACCGAGGCTCAGTCAGGTTCCCGGGGCACAGTATTCCACAATCTAAACAGATGTCATGTTCCCAGGCCTCAGGGTTCCATAATCCACCGATGTCATGTTCCCAGGCCACAGGGTTCCAGAATCAATCCTCAGTTATGTTCCCAGGCTACAGGGTTCCAGAATAAAACCTCAGTCATGTTCCCAGTCCACAGGGTTCCAGAACCAAGGCTCAGTCAGGTTCCCGGGGCACAGTATTCCACAATCTAAATAGATGTCATGTTCCCAGGCCACAGTGTTCCAGAATCACGCCTCAGTCATGGTCCCAGGCCACAGGGATCCAGAATCAAACTTCAGTCATGTTGCCAGGCCATAGGGTACCACCATCAAACCTCAGTCATATTCCCAGGCCACAGGTTTCCAGAATCAAACCGATTTCATGTTCCCAGGCAACAGGGTACCGGAATCCAAACCGATGTCATGTTCCCAGGCCACAGGATTCCACACTCTAACATCAGTCATCTTCCCAGGCCAATGGTTTCCAGAATCAAACCTCAGTCATATTCCCAGGCCACATGGTTGCAGAATCAAACCTCAGTTGTGTTCCCAGGACACAGGGTTCCAGAATAAAACCTCAGTCATGTTCCCTGGACACAGGTTTCAGAAATAAAATCCCAGTCATGTTCCCAGGCCACAGGGTTCCACAATTAAACCTCAGTCATATTCCCAGGCCAGAGGGTTCCACAATCAAACCTCAGTTCTGTTGCCAGACCACGGTTCCACCATCAAGCCTCAGTCATGTTCCCAGGGAACAGGCTTCCAGAAACAAACCTCAGTCATGTTCCCAAGGCACAGGGTTCCAGAATCAAACCTCAGTCTTGTTCCCAGGACACAGGTTTCCAGAATCAACCCGATATCACGTTCCCTAGCTACAGTCTTCCAGAATCAAACCTCAGTCATGTTGCCAGGCCACAGGTTTCCACAATCAAACCTCAGGCATGTTCCCAAGCCACAGGGTTCCAGAATCAAACCGTTCTCATGTTCCCAGGCCACAGGGTTCCAGAATCCACCGTTGTCATTTTCCCAGGCCACAAGATTCCAGAATCAATCCTCAGTTATGTTCCCAGGCTACAGGGTTCCAGAATAAAACCTCAGTCATGTTCCCAGTCCACAGGGTTCCATAACCGATGCTCAGTCAGGTTCCCGGGGCACAGTATTCCACAATCTATACAGATGTCATGTTCCCAGGCCTCAGGGTTCCAGAATCCACCGATGTCATGTTCCCAGGCCACAGGGTTCCAGAATCAATCCTCAGTTATGTTCCCAGGCTACAGGGTTCCAGAATAAAACCTCAGTCATGTTCCCAGTCCACAGGGTTCCAGAACCAACCTCAGTCAGGTTTCCGATGCACAGTATTCCACAATCTAAATAGATGTCATGTTCCCAGGCCACAGGGTTCCAGAATCAATCCTCAGTTATGTTCCCAGGCCACAGGGTTCCAGAATAAAACCTCAGTCATGTTCCCAGTCCACAGGGTTCCAGAACCGAGGCTCAGTCAGGTTCCCGGGGCACAGTATTCCACAATCTAAACAAATGTCATGTTCCCAGGCCTCAGGGTTCCAGAATCCACCGATGTCATGTTCCCAGGCCACAGGGTTCCAGAATCACGCCTCAGTCATGTTCCCAGGCCACAGGGATCCAGAATCAAACCGATTTCATGTTCCCAGGCAACAGGGTACCGGAATCCAAACCGATGTCATGATCCCAGGCCACAGGATTCCACACTCTAACATCAGTCTTCTTCCCAGGCCAATGCTTTCCAGAATCAAACCTCAGTCATGTTCCCAAGGCACAGGGTTCCAGAATCAAACCTCAGTCTTGTTCCCAGGACACAGGTTGCCAGAATCAACCCGATATCATGTTCCCTAGCCACAGTCTTCCAGAATCAAACCTCAGTCCTGTTGCCAGGCCACAGGTTTCCACCATCAAACCTCAGGCATGTTCCCAGGCCACAGGGTTCCAGAATCCACCGATGTCATGTTCCCAGGCCACAGGATTCCACACTCTAACATCAGTCATCTTCCCAGGCCAATGGTTTCCAGAATCAAACCTCAGTCATATTCCCATGCCACATGGTTCCAGAATAAAACCTCAGTCATGTTCCCTGGACACAGGTTTCAGAAATAAACTCCCAGTCATGTTCCCAGGCCACAGGGTTCCACAATTAAACCTCAGTCATATTCCCAGGCCAGAGGGTTCCACAATCAAACCTCTGTCCTGTTGCTAGGCCACGGTTCCACCATCAAGCCTCAGTCATGTTCCCAGGAAAGACTGTTCCACAATCAAACCTAAGTCATCTTGCCAAGCCACAGGGTTCCACCATCAAGCCTCACTCATGTTGCCAGGCCACAGGGTTCCACCATCAAGCCTCACTCATGTTCCCAAGCCTGAGGGTTCCACTATCAAACCTCAATCATGTTGCCAGGCCACAGGTTTCAACCATCAAACCTCAGTCATGTTCCCAGTAAACAGGGCTCCAGAATCAAACCAATGTCAAGTTCCCACGCCACGGGGTTCCAGTATCAGGCTTGAGTCATGTTCCCCGTGCACAGGGTGCCACAATCAAACTCAATCATGTTGCCAGTCCACAGGTTTCTGCCATCACACCTCAGTCAAGTTGCCAGGCCACAGGGTTCCAGAATCAAGCCTCAGTCATTTTGCCAGGCCATAGTGTTCCACCATCAAACCTCAGTCATGAACCCAAGCCACATGTTTCCACGATGAAACCTCAGTCATTTTCCCAGGCCAAAGCTTTCCAGAATCAAACCTCAGTCATATTCCCAGGACACATGGTTCCAGAATCAAACCTGAGTCATGTTCGCAGGCCACAGGTTTCAGCAATCAAACCTCAGTCATGTTCCCAGGACACAGGTGTCCAGAATCAAACCTCAGTCATGTTCCCAGGGAACAGGTTTCCAGAAACAAACCTCAGTCATGTTCCCAAGGCACAGGGTTCCAGAATCAAACCTCAGTCTTGTTCCCAGGACACAGGTTGCCAGAATCAACCCGATATCATGTTCCCTAGCCACAGTCTTCCAGAATCAAACCTCAGTCATGTTGCCAGGCCACAGGTTTCCACCATCAAACCTCAGGCATGTTCCCAGGCCACAGGGTTCCAGAATCAAACCGTTCTCATGTTCCCAGGCCTCACGGTTCCAGAATCCGCCGTTGTCATTTTCCCAGGCCACAAGATTCCAGAATCAATCCTCAGTTATGTTCCCAGGCTACAGGGTTCCAGAATAAAACCTCAGTCATGTTCCCAGTCCACAGGGTTCCAGAACCGAGGCTCAGTCAGGTTCCCGGGGCACAGTATTCCACAATCTAAACAGATGTCATGTTCCCAGGCCTCAGGGTTCCAGAATCCACCGATGTCATGTTCCCAGGCCACAGTGTTCCAGAATCACGCCTCAGTCATGGTCCCAGGCCACAGGGATCCAGAATCAAACTTCAGTCATGTTGCCAGGCCATAGGGTACCACCATCAAACCTCAGTCATATTCCCAGGCCACAGGTTTCCAGAATCAAACCGATTTCATGTTCCCAGGCAACAGGGTACCGGAATCCAAACCGATGTCATGTTCCCAGGCCACAGGATTCCACACTCTAACATCAGTCATCTTCCCAGGCCAATGGTTTCCAGAATCAAACCTCAGTCATATTCCCAGGCCACATGGTTGCAGAATCAAACCTCAGTTGTGTTCCCAGGACACAGGGTTCCAGAATAAAACCTCAGTCATGTTCCCTGGACACAGGTTTCAGAAATAAAATCCCAGTCATGTTCCCAGGCCACAGGGTTCCACAATTAAACCTCAGTCATATTCCCAGGCCAGAGGGTTCCACAATCAAACCTCAGTTCTGTTGCCAGACCACGGTTCCACCATCAAGCCTCAGTCATGTTCCCAGGGAACAGGCTTCCAGAAACAAACCTCAGTCATGTTCCCAAGGCACAGGGTTCCAGAATCAAACCTCAGTCTTGTTCCCAGGACACAGGTTTCCAGAATCAACCCGATATCATGTTCCCTAGCCACAGTCTTCAAGAATCAAACCTCAGTCCTGTTGCCAGGCCACAGGTTTCCACCATCAAACCTCAGGCATGTTCCCAGGCCACAGGGTTCCAGAATCCACCGATGTCATGTTCCCAGGCCACAGGATTCCACACTCTAACATCAGTCATCTTCCCAGGCCAATGGTTTCCAGAATCAAACCTCAGTCATATTCCCAGGCCACATGGTTCCAGAATAAAACCTCAGTCATGTTCCCTGGACACAGGTTTCAGAAATAAACTCCCAGTCATGTTCCCAGGCCACAGGGTTCCACAATGAAACCTCAGTCATATTCCCAGGCCAGAGGGATCCACAATCAAACCTCTGTCCCGTTGCTAGGCCACGGTTCCACCATCAAGCCTCAGTCATGTTCCCAGGAAAGACTGTTCCACAATCAAACCTAAGTCATCTTGCCAAGCCACAGGGTTCCACCATCAAGCCTCACTCATGTTGCCAGGCCACAGGGTTCCACCATCAAGCCTCACTCATGTTCCCAAGCCTGAGGGTTCCACTATCAAACCTCAATCATGTTGCCAGGCCACAGGTTTCAACCATCAAACCTCAGTCATGTTCCCAGTAAACAGGGCTCCAGAATCAAACCAATGTCAAGTTCCCACGCCACGGGGTTCCAGTATCAGGCCTCAGTCATGTTCCCCGTGCACAGGGTGCCACAATCAAACTCAGTCATGTTGCCAGTCCACAGGTTTCTGCCATCACACCTCAGTCAAGTTGCCAGGCCACAGGGTTCCAGAATCAAGCCTTAGTCATTTTGCCAGGCCATAGTGTTCCACCATGAAACCTCAGTCATGATCCCAAGCCACATGTTTCCACAATGAAACCTCAGTCATTTTCCCAGGCGAAAGGTTTCCAGAATCAAACTTCAGTCATATTCCCAGGACACATGGTTCCAGAATCATACCTGAGTCAGGTTCGCAGGCCACAGGTTTCAGCAATCAAACCTCAGTCATGTTCCCAGGGAACAGGTTTCCAGAAACAAACCTCAGTCATGTTCCCAAGGTACAGGGTTCCAGAATCAAACCTCAGTCTTGTTCCCAGGACACCGGTTTCCAGAATCAACCCGATATCATGTTCCCTAGCCACAGTCTTCCAGAATCAAACCTCAGTCATGTTGCCAGGCCACAGGTTTCCACCATCAAACCTCAGGCATGTTCCCAGGCCACAGGGTTCCAGAATCAAACCGTTCTCATGTTCCCAGGCCACAGGGTTCCAGAATCCACCGTTGTCATTTTCCCAGGCCACAAGATTCCAGAATCAATCCTCAGTTATGTTCCCAGGCTACAGGGTTCCAGAATAAAACCTCAGTCATGTTCCCAGTCCACAGGGTTCCAGAACCGAGGCTCAGTCAGGTTCCCGGGGCACAGTATTCCACAATCTAAACAGATGACATGTTCCCAGGCCTCAGGGTTCCAGAATCCACCGATGTCATGTTCCCAGGCCACAGGGTTCCAGAATCAATCCTCAGTTATGTTCCCAGGCTACAGGGTTCCAGAATAAAACCTCACTCATGTTCCCTGGACACAGGTTTCAGAAATAAACTCCCAGTGATGTTCCCAGGCCACAGGGTTCCACAATTAAACCTCAGTCATATTCCCAGGCCAGAGGGTTCCACAATCAAACCTCTGTCCTGTTGCTAGGCCACGGTTCCACCATCAAGCCTCAGTCATGTTCCCAGGAAAGACTGTTCCACAATCAAACCTAAGTCATCTTGCCAAGCCACAGGGTTCCACCATCAAGCCTCACTCATGTTGCCAGGCCACAGGGTTCCACCATCAAGCCTCACTCATGTTCCCAAGCCTGAGGGTTCCACTATCAAACCTCAATCATGTTGCCAGGCCACAGGTTTCAACCATCAAACCTCAGTCATGTTCCCAGTAAACAGGGCTCCAGAATCAAACCAATGTCAAGTTCCCACGCCACGGGGTTCCAGTATCAGGCTTGAGTCATGTTCCCCGTGCACAGGGTGCCACAATCAAACTCAATCATGTTGCCAGTCCACAGGTTTCTGCCATCACACCTCAGTCAAGTTGCCAGGCCACAGGGTTCCAGAATCAAGCCTCAGTCATTTTGCCAGGCCATAGTGTTCCACCATCAAACCTCAGTCATGAACCCAAGCCACATGTTTCCACGATGAAACCTCAGTCATTTTCCCAGGCCAAAGCTTTCCAGAATCAAACCTCAGTCATATTCCCAGGACACATGGTTCCAGAATCAAACCTGAGTCATGTTCGCAGGCCACAGGTTTCAGCAATCAAACCTCAGTCATGTTCCCAGGACACAGGTGTCCAGAATCAAACCTCAGTCATGTTCCCAGGGAACAGGTTTCCAGAAACAAACCTCAGTCATGTTCCCAAGGCACAGGGTTCCAGAATCAAACCTCAGTCTTGTTCCCAGGACACAGGTTGCCAGAATCAACCCGATATCATGTTCCCTAGCCACAGTCTTCCAGAATCAAACCTCAGTCATGTTGCCAGGCCACAGGTTTCCACCATCAAACCTCAGGCATGTTCCCAGGCCACAGGGTTCCAGAATCAAACCGTTCTCATATTCCCAGGCCACAGGGTTCCAGAATCCACGGTTGTCATTTTCCCAGGCCACAAGATTCCAGAATCAATCCTCAGTTATGTTCCCAGGCTACAGGGTTCCAGAATAAAACCTCAGTCATGTTCCCAGTCCACAGGGTTCCAGAACCGAGGCTCAGTCAGGTTCCCGGGGCACAGTATTCCACAATCTAAACAGATGTCATGTTCCCAGGCCTCAGGGTTCCAGAATCCACCGATGTCATGTTCCCAGGCCACAGGGTTCCAGAATCAATCCTCAGTTATGTTCCCAGGCTACAGGGTTCCAGAATAAAACCTCAGTCATGTTCCCAGTCCACAGGGTTCCAGAACCAAGGCTCAGTCAGGTTCCCGGGGCACAGTATTCCACAATCTAAATAGATGTCATGTTCCCAGGCCACAGTGTTCCAGAATCACGCCTCAGTCATGGTCCCAGGCCACAGGGATCCAGAATCAAACTTCAGTCATGTTGCCAGGCCATAGGGTACCACCATCAAACCTCAGTCATATTCCCAGGCCACAGGTTTCCAGAATCAAACCGATTTCATGTTCCCAGGCAACAGGGTACCGGAATCCAAACCGATGTCATGTTCCCAGGCCACAGGATTCCACACTCTAACATCAGTCATCTTCCCAGGCCAATGGTTTCCATAATCAAACCTCAGTCATATTCCCAGGCCACATGGTTGCAGAATCAAACCTCAGTTGTGTTCCCAGGACACAGGGTTCCAGAATAAAACCTCAGTCATGTTCCCTGGACACAGGTTTCAGAAATAAAATCCCAGTCATGTTCCCAGGCCACAGGGTTCCACAATTAAACCTCAGTCATATTCCCAGGCCAGAGGGTTCCACAATCAAACCTCAGTTCTGTTGCCAGACCACGGTTCCACCGTCAAGCCTCAGTCATGTTCCCAGGGAACAGGCTTCCAGAAACAAACCTCAGTCATGTTCCCAAGGCACAGGGTTCCAGAATCAAACCTCAGTCTTGTTCCCAGGACACAGGTTGCCAGAATCAACCCGATATCATGTTCCCTAGCCACAGTCTTCAAGAATCAAACCTCAGTCCTGTTGCCAGGCCACAGATTTCCACCATCAAACCTCAGGCATGTTCCCAGGCCACAGGGTTCCAGAATCCACCGATGTCATGTTCCCAGGCCACAGGATTCCACACTCTAACATCAGTCATCTTCCCAGGCCAATGGTTTCCAGAATCAAACCTCAGTCATATACCCAGGCCACATGGTTCCAGAATAAAACCTCAGTCATGTTCCCTGGACACGGGTTTCAGAAATAAACTCCCAGTCATGTTCCCAGGCCACAGGGTTCCACAATGAAACCTCAGTCATATACCCAGGCCACATGGTTCCAGAATAAAACCTCAGTCATGTTCCCTGGACACAGGTTTCAGAAATAAACTCCCAGTCATGTTCCCAGGCCACAGCGTTCCACAATGAAACCTCAGTCATATTCCCAGGCCAGAGGGATCCACAATCAAACCTCTGTCCTGTTGCTAGGCCACGGTTCCACCATCAAGCCTCAGTCATGTTCCCAGGAAAGACTGTTCCACAATCAAACCTAAGTCATCTTGCCAAGCCACAGGGTTCCACCATCAAGCCTCACTCATGTTGCCAGGCCACAGGGTTCCACCATCAAGCCTCACTCATGTTCCCAAGCCTGAGGGTTCCACTATCAAACCTCAATCATGTTGCCAGGCCACAGGTTTCAACCATCAAACCTCAGTCATGTTCCCAGTAAACAGGGCTCCAGAATCAAACCAATGTCAAGTTCCCACGCCACGGGGTTCCAGTATCAGGCCTCAGTCATGTTCCCCGTGCACAGGGTGCCACAATCAAACTCAGTCATGTTGCCAGTCCACAGGTTTCTGCCATCACACCTCAGTCAAGTTGCCAGGCCACAGGGTTCCAGAATCAAGCCTCAGTCATTTTGCCAGGCCATAGTGTTCCACCATCAAACCTCAGTCATGATCCCAAGCCACATGTTTCCACAATGAAACCTCAGTCATTTTCCCAGGCCAAAGGTTTCCAGTATCAAACCTCAGTCATATTCCCAGGACACATGGTTCCAGAATCAAACCTGAGTCATGTTCGCAGGCCACAGGTTTCAGCAATCAAACCTCAGTCATGTTCCCAGGACACAGGTGTCCAGAATCAAACCTCAGTCATGTTCCCAGGGAACAGGTTTCCAGAAACAAACCTCAGTCATGTTCCCAAGGCACAGGGTTCCAGAATCAAACCTCAGTCTTGTTCCCAGGACACAGGTTTCCAGAATCAACCCGATATCATGTTCCCTAGCCACAGTCTTCCAGAATCAAACCTCAGTCATGTTGCCAGGCCACAGGTTTCCACCATCAAACCTCAGGCATGTTCCCAGGCCACAGGGTTCCAGAATCAAACCGTTCTCATGTTCCCAGGCCACAGGGTTCCAGAATCCACCGTTGTCATTTTCCCAGGCCACAAGATTCCAGAATCAATCCTCAGTTATGTTCCCAGGCTACAGGGTTCCATTATAAAACCTCAGTCATGTTCCCAGTCCACAGGATTCCAGAACCGAGGCTCAGTCAGGTTCCCAGGGCACAGTATTCCACAATCTAAACAGACGTCATGTTCCCAGGCCTCAGGGTTCCAGAATCCACCGATGTCATGTTCCCAGGCCACAGGGTTCCAGAATCAATCCTCAGTTATGTTCCCAGGCTACAGGGTTCCAGAATAAAACCTCAGTCATGTTCCCAGTCCACAGGGTTCCAGAACCAAGGCTCAGTCAGGTTCCCGGGGCACATTATTCCACAATCTAAATAGATGTCATGTTCCCAGGCCACAGTTTTCCAGAATCACGCCTCAGTCACGTTCCCAGGCCACAGGGATCCAGAATCAAACTTCAGTCATGTTGCCAGGCCATAGGGTACCACCATCAAACCTCAGTCATATTCCCAGGCCACAGGTTTCCAGAATCAAACCGATTTCATGTTCCCAGGCAACAGGGTACCGGAATCGAAACCGATGTCATGTTCCCAGGCCACAGGATTCCACACTCTAACATCAGTCATCTTCCCAGGCCAATGGTTTCCAGAATCAAACCTCAGTCATATTCCCAGGCCACATGGTTGCAGAATCAAACCTCAGTTGTGTTCCCAGGACACAGGGTTCCAGAATAAAACCTCAGTCATGTTCCCTGGACACAGGTTTCAGAAATAAAATCCCAGTCATGTTCCCAGGCCACAGGGTTCCACAATTAAACCTCAGTCATATTCCCAGGCCAGAGGGTTCCACAATCAAACCTCAGTTCTGTTGCCAGACCACGGTTCCACCGTCAAGCCTCAGTCATGTTCCCAGGGAACAGGCTTCCAGAAACAAACCTCAGTCATGTTCCCAAGGCACAGGGTTCCAGAATCAAACCTCAGTCTTGTTCCCAGGACACAGGTTGCCAGAATCAACCCGATATCATGTTCCCTAGCCACAGTCTTCAAGAATCAAACCTCAGTCCTATTGCCAGGCCACAGGTTTCCACCATCAAACCTCAGGCATGTTCCCAGGCCACAGGGTTCCAGAATCCACCGATGTTATGTTCCCAGGCCACAGGATTCCACACTCTAACATCAGTCATCTTCCCAGGCCAATGGTTTCCAGAATCAAACCTCAGTCATATACCCAGGCCACATGGTTCCAGAATAAAACAACAGTCATGTTCCCTGGACACAGGTTTCAGAAATAAACTCCCAGTCATGTTCCCAGGCCACAGGGTTCCACAATGAAACCTCAGTCATATTCCCAGGCCAGAGGGATCCACAATCAAACCTCTGTCCTGTTGCTAGGCCACGGTTCCACCATCAAGCCTCAGTCATGTTCCCAGGAAAGACTGTTCCACAATCAAACCTAAGTCATCTTGCCAAGCCACAGGGTTCCACCATCAAGCCTCACTCATGTTGCCAGGCCACAGGGTTCCACCATCAAGCCTCACTCATGTTCCCAAGCCTGAGGTTTCCACTATCAAACCTCAATCATGTTGCCAGGCCACAGGTTTCAACCATCAAACCTCAGTCATGTTCCCAGTAAACAGGGCTCCAGAATCAAACCAATGTCAAGTTCCCACGCCACGGGGTTCCAGTATCAGGCCTCAGTCATGTTCCCCGTGCACAGGGTGCCACAATCAAACTCAGTCATGTTGCCAGGCCACAGGTTTCTGCCATCACACCTCAGTCAAGTTGCCAGACCACAGGTTTCCAGAATCAAGCCTCAGTCATTTTGCCAGGCCATAGTGTTCCACCATCAAACCTCAGTCATCATCCCAAGCCACATGTTTCCACAATAAAACCTCAGTCATTTTCCCAGGCTAAAGGCTTCCAGAATCAAACCTCAGTCATATTCCCAGGACACATGGTTCCAGAATCAAACCTGAGTCATGTTCGCAGGCCACAGGTTTCAGCAATCAAACCTCAGTCATGTTCCCAGGACACAGGTGTCCAGAATCAAACCTCAGTCATGTTCCCAGGGAACAGGTTTCCAGAAACAAACCTCAGTCATGTTCCCAAGGCACAGGGTTCCAGAATCAAACCTCAGTCTTCTTCCCAGGAAACAGGTTTCCAGAATCAACCCGATATCATGTTCCCTAGCCACATTCTTCCAGAATCAAACCTCAATCATGTTGCCAGGCCACAGGTTTCCACCATCAAACCTCAGGCATGTTCCCAGGCCACAGGGTTCCAGAATCAAACCGTTCTCATGTTCCCAGGCCACAGGGTTCCAGAATCCACCGTTGTCATTTTCCCAGGCCACAAGATTCCAGAATCAATCCTCAGTTATGTTCCCAGGCTACAGGGTTCCAGAATAGAACCTCAGTCATGTTCCCAGTCCACAGGGTTCCAGAACCGAGGCTCAGTCAGGTTCCCGGGGCACAGTATTCCACAATCTAAACAGATGTCATGTTCCCAGGCCTCAGGGTTCCAGAATCCACCGATGTCATGTTCCCAGGCCACAGGGTTCCAGAATCAATCCTCAGTTATGTTCCCAGGCTACAGGGTTCCAGAATAAAACCTCAGTCATGTTCCCAGTCCACAGGGTTCCAGAACCAAGGCTCAGTCAGGTTCCCGGGGCACAGTATTCCACAATCTAAATAGATGTCATGTTCCCAGGCCACAGTGTTCCAGAATCACGCCTCAGTCATGTTCCCAGGCTACAGGGATCCAGAATCAAACTTCAGTCATGTTGCCAGGCCATAGGGTACCACCATCAAACCTCAGTCATATTCCCAGGCCACAGGTTTCCAGAATCAAACCGATTTCATGTTCCCAGGCAACAGGGTACGGGAATCCAAACCGATGTCATGTTCCCAGGCCACAGGATTCCACACTCTAACATCAGTCATCTTCCCAGGCCAATGGTTTCCAGAATCAAACCTCAGTCATATTCCCAGGCCACATGGTTGCAGAATCAAACCTCAGTTGTGTTCCCAGGACACAGGGTTCCAGAATAAAACCTCAGTCATGTTCCCTGGACACAAGTTTCAGAAATAAAATCCCAGTCATGTTCCCAGGCCACAGGGTTCCACAATTAAACCTCAGTCATATTCCCAGGCCAGAGGGTTCCACAATCAAACCTCAGTTCTGTTGCCAGACCACGGTTCCACCGTCAAGCCTCAGTCATGTTC
This sequence comes from Balaenoptera physalus, assembly GCF_965194825.1. Lineage (NCBI taxonomy): Eukaryota > Metazoa > Chordata > Mammalia > Artiodactyla > Balaenopteridae > Balaenoptera > Balaenoptera physalus. The sequence goes on along the minus strand of NW_028125977.1, from coordinate 14,213 downwards.
CCAGGGAACAGGCTTCCAGAAACAAACCTCAGTCATGTTCCCAAGGCACAGGGTTCCAGAATCAAACCTCAGTCTTGTTCCCAGGACACAGGTTGCCAGAATCAACCCGATATCATGTTCCCTAGCCACAGTCTTCCAGAATCAAACCTCAGTCCTGTTGCCAGGCCACAGGTTTCCACCATCAAACCTCAGGCATGTTCCCAGGCCACAGGGTTCCAGAATCCACCGATGTCATGTTCCCAGGCCACAGGATTCCACACTCTAACATCAGTCATCTTCCCAGGCCAATGGTTTCCAGAATCAAACCTCACTCATATACCCAGGCCACATGGTTCCAGAATAAAACCTCAGTCATGTTCCCTGGACACAGTTTTCAGAAATAAACTCCCAGTCATGTTCCCAGGCCACAGGGTTCCAAAATGAAACCTCAGTCATATACCCAGGCCACATGGTTCGAGAATAAAACCTCAGTCATGTTTCCTGGACACAGGTTTCAGAAATAAACTCCCAGTCATGTTCCCAGGCCACAGGGTTCCACAATGAAACCTCAGTCATATTCCCAGGCCAGAGGGATCCACAATCAAACCTCTGTCCTGTTGCTAGGCCACGGTTCCACCATCAAGCCTCAGTCATGTTCCCAGGAAAGACTGTTCCACAATCAAACCTAAGTCATCTTGCCAAGCCACAGGGTTCCACCATCAAGCCTCACTCATGTTGCCAGGCCACAGTGTTCCACCATCAAGCCTCACTCATGTTCCCAAGCCTGAGGGTTCCACTATCAAACCTCAATCATGTTGCCAGGCCACAGGTTTCAACCATCAAACCTCAGTCATGTTCCCAGTAAACAGGGCTCCAGAATCAAACCAATGTCAAGTTCCCACGCCACGGGGTTCCAGTATCAGGCCTCACTCATGTTCCCCGTGCACAGGGTGCCACAATCAAACTCAGTCATGTTGCCAGTCCACAGGTTTCTGCCATCACACCTCAGTCAAGTTGCCAGGCCACAGGGTTCCAGAATCAAGCCTCAGTCATTTTGCCAGGCCATAGTGTTCCACCATCAAACCTCAGTCATGATCCCAAGCCACATGTTTCCACAATGAAACCTCAGTCATTTTCCCAGGCCAAAGGTTTCCAGAATCAAACCTCAGTCATATTCCCAGGACACATGGTTCCAGAATCAAACCTGAGTCATGTTCGCAGGCCACAGGTTTCAGCAATCAAACCTCAGTCATGTTCCCAGGACACAGGTGTCCAGAATCAAACCTCAGTCATGTTCCCAGGGAACAGGTTTCCAGAAACAAACCTCAGTCATGTTCCCAAGGCACAGGGTTCCAGAATCAAACCTCAGTCTTGTTCCCAGGACACAGGTTTCCAGAATCAACCCGATATCATGTTCCCTAGCCACAGTCTTCCAGAATCAAACCTCAGTCATGTTGCCAGGCCACAGGTTTCCACCATCAAACCTCAGGCATGTTCCCAGGCCACAGGGTTCCAGAATCAAACCGTTCTCATGTTCCCAGGCCACAGGGTTCCAGAATCCACGGTTGTCATTTTCCCAGGCCACAAGATTCCAGAATCAATCCTCAGTTATGTTCCCAGGCTACAGGGTTCCAGAATAAAACCTCAGTCATGTTCCCAGTCCACAGGGTTCCAGAACCGAGGCTCAGTCAGGTTCCCGGGGCACAGTATTCCACAATCTAAACAGACGTCATGTTCCCAGGCCTCAGGGTTCCAGAATCCACCGATGTCATGTTCCCAGGCCACAGGGTTCCAGAATCAATCCTCAGTTATGTTCCCAGGCTACAGGGTTCCAGAATAAAACCTCAGTCATGTTCCCAGTCCACAGGGTTCCAGAACCAAGGCTCAGTCAGGTTCCCGGGGCACAGTATTCCACAATCTAAATAGATGTCATGTTCCCAGGCCACAGTTTTCCAGAATCACGCCTCAGTCACGTTCCCAGGCCACAGGGATCCAGAATCAAACTTCAGTCATGTTGCCAGGCCATAGGGTACCACCATCAAACCTCAGTCATATTCCCAGGCCACAGGTTTCCAGAATCAAACCGATTTCATGTTCCCAGGCAACAGGGTACCGGAATCCAAACCGATGTCATGTTCCCAGGCCACAGGATTCCACACTCTAACATCAGTCATCTTCCCAGGCCAATGGTTTCCAGAATCAAACCTCAGTCATATTCCCAGGCCACATGGTTCCAGAATCAAACCTCAGTTGTCTTCCCAGGACACAGGGTTCCAGAATAAACCCTCAGTCATGTTCCCCTGACACAGGTTTCAGAAATAAAATCCCAGTCATGTTCCCAGGCCACAGGGTTCCACAATTAAACCTCAGTCATATTCCCAGGCCAGAGGGTTCCACAATCAAACCTCAGTTCTGTTGCCAGACCACGGTTCCACCATCAAGCCTCAGTCATGTTCCCAGGGAACAGGCTTCCAGAAACAAACCTCAGTCATGTTCCCAAGGCACAGGGTTCCAGAATCAAACCTCAGTCTTGTTCCCAGGACACAGGTTGCCAGAATCAACCCGATATCATGTTCCCTAGCCACAGTCTTCCAGAATCAAACCTCAGTCCTGTTGCCAGGCCACAGGTTTCCACCATCAAACCTCAGGCATGTTCCCAGGCCACAGGGTTCCAGAATAAAACCTCAGTCATGTTCCCTGGACACAGGTTTCAGAAATAAACTCCCAGTCATGTTCCCAGGCCACAGGGTTCCACAATTAAACCTCAGTCATATTCCCAGGCCAGAGGGATCCACAATCAAACCTCTGTCCTGTTGTTAGGCCACGGTTCCACCATCAAGCCTCAGTCATGTTCCCAGGAAAGACTGTTCCACAATCAAACCTAAGTCATCTTGCCAAGCCACAGGGTTCCACCATCAAGCCTCACTCATGTTGCCAGGCCACAGGGTTCCACCATCAAGCCTCACTCATGTTCCCAAGCCTGAGGGTTCCACTATCAAACCTCAATCATGTTGCCAGGCCACAGGTGTCAACCATCAAACCTCAGTCATGTTCCCAGTAAACAGGGCTCCAGAATCAAACCAATGTCAAGTTCCCACGCCACGGGGTTCCAGTATCAGGCCTCACTCATGTTCCCCGTGCACAGGGTGCCACAATCAAACTCAGTCATGTTGCCAGTCCACAGGTTTCTGCCATCACACCTCAGTCAAGTTGCCAGGCCACAGGGTTCCAGAATCAAGCCTCAGTCATTTAGCCAGGCCATAGTGTTCCACCATCAAACCTCAGTCATGATCCCAAGCCACATGTTTCCACAATGAAACCTCAGTCATTTTCCCAGGCCAAAGGTTTCCAGAATCAAACCTCAGTCATATTCCCAGGACACATGGTTCCAGAATCAAACCTGAGTCATGTTCGCAGGCCACAGGTTTCAGCAATCAAACCTCAGTCATGTTTCCAGGACACAGGTGTCCAGAATCAAACCTCAGTCATGTTCCCAGGGAACAGGTTTCCAGAAACAAACCTCAGTCATGTTCCCAAGGCACAGGGTTCCAGAATCAAACCTCAGTCTTGTTCCCAGGACACAGGTTTCCAGAATCAACCCGATATCATGTTCCCTAGCCACAGTCTTCCAGAATCAAACCTCAGTCATGTTGCCAGGCCACAGGTTTCCACCATCAAACCTCAGGCATGTTCCCAGGCCACAGGGTTCCAGAATCAAACCGTTCTCATGTTCCCAGGCCACAGGGTTCCAGAATCCACGGTTGTCATTTTCCCAGGCCACAAGATTCCAGAATCAATCCTCAGTTATGTTCCCAGGCTACAGGGTTCCAGAATAAAACCTCAGTCATGTTCCCAGTCCACAGGGTTCCAGAACCGAGGCTCAGTCAGGTTCCCGGGGCACAGTATTCCACAATCTAAACAGATGTCATGTTCCCAGGCCTCAGGGTTCCAGAATCCACCGATGTCATGTTCCCAGGCCACAGGGTTCCAGAATCAATCCTCAGTTATGTTCCCAGGCTACAGGGTTCCAGAATAAAACCTCAGTCATGTTCCCAGTCCACAGGGTTCCAGAACCGAGGCTCAGTCAGGTTCCCGGGGCACAGTATTCCACAATCTAAACAGATGTCATGTTCCCAGGCCTCAGGGTTCCAGAATCCTCCGATGTCATGTTCCCAGGCCACAGGGTTCCAGAATCAATCCTCAGTTATGTTCCCAGGCTACAGGGTTCCAGAATAAAACCTCAGTCATGTTCCCAGTCCACAGGGTTCCAGAACCAAGGCTCAGTCAGGTTCCCGGGGCACAGTATTCCACAATCTAAATAGATGTCATGTTCCCAGGCCACAGTGTTCCAGAATCACGCCTCAGTCATGTTCCCAGGCCACAGGGATCCAGAATCAAACTTCAGTCATGTTGCCAGGCCATAGGGTACCACCATCAAACCTCAGTCATATTCCCAGGCCACAGGTTTCCAGAATCAAACCGATTTCATGTTCCCAGGCAACAGGGTACCGGAATCCAAACCGATGTCATGTTCCCAGGCCACAGGATTCCACACTCTAACATCAGTCATCTTCCCAGGCCAATGGTTTCCAGAATCAAACCTCAGTCATATTCCCAGGCCACATGGTTCCAGAATCAAACCTCAGTTGTGTTCCCAGGACACAGGGTTCCAGAATAAAACCTCAGTCATGTTCCCTGGACACAGGTTTCAGAAATAAAATGCCAGTCATGTTCCCAGGCCACAGGGTTCCACAATTAAACCTCAGTCATATTCCCAGGCCAGAGGGTTCCACAATCAAACCTCAGTTCTGTTGCCAGACCACGGTTCCACCGTCAAGCCTCAGTCATGTTCCCAGGGAACAGGCTTCCAGAAACAAACCTCAGTCATGTTCCCAAGGCACAGGGTTCCAGAATCAAACCTCAGTCTTGTTCCCAGGACACAGGTTGCCAGAATCAACCCGATATCATGTTCCCTAGCCACAGTCTTCAAGAATCAAACCTCAGTCCTGTTGCCAGGCCACAGATTTCCACCATCAAACCTCAGGCATGTTCCCAGGCCACAGGGTTCCAGAATCCACCGATGTCATGTTCCCAGGCCACAGGATTCCACACTCTAACATCAGTCATCTTCCCAGGCCAATGGTTTCCAGAATCAAACCTCAGTCATATACCCAGGCCACATGGTTCCAGAATAAAACCTCAGTCATGTTCCCTGGACACGGGTTTCAGAAATAAACTCCCAGTCATGTTCCCAGGCCACAGGGTTCCACAATGAAACCTCAGTCATATACCCAGGCCACATGGTTCCAGAATAAAACCTCAGTCATGTTCCCTGGACACAGGTTTCAGAAATAAACTCCCAGTCATGTTCCCAGGCCACAGCGTTCCACAATGAAACCTCAGTCATATTCCCAGGCCAGAGGGATCCACAATCAAACCTCTGTCCTGTTGCTAGGCCACGGTTCCACCATCAAGCCTCAGTCATGTTCCCAGGAAAGACTGTTCCACAATCAAACCTAAGTCATCTTGCCAAGCCACAGGGTTCCACCATCAAGCCTCACTCATGTTGCTAGGCCACAGGGTTCCACCATCAAGCCTCACTCATGTTCCCAAGCCTGAGGGTTCCACTATCAAACCTCAATCATGTTGCCAGGCCACAGGTTTCAACCATCAAACCTCAGTCATGTTCCCAGTAAACAGGGCTCCAGAATCAAACCAATGTCAAGTTCCCACGCCACGGGGTTCCAGTATCAGGCCTCAGTCATGTTCCCCGTGCACAGGGTGCCACAATCAAACTCAGTCATGTTGCCAGTCCACAGGTTTCTGCCATCACACCTCAGTCAAGTTGCCAGGCCACAGGGTTCCAGAATCAAGCCTCAGTCATTTTGCCAGGCCATAGTGTTCCACCATCAAACCTCAGTCATGATCCCAAGCCACATGTTTCCACAATGAAACCTCAGTCATTTTCCCAGGCCAAAGGTTTCCAGTATCAAACCTCAGTCATATTCCCAGGACACATGGTTCCAGAATCAAACCTGAGTCATGTTCGCAGGCCACAGGTTTCAGCAATCAAACCTCAGTCATGTTCCCAGGACACAGGTGTCCAGAATCAAACCTCAGTCATGTTCCCAGGGAACAGGTTTCCAGAAACAAACCTCAGTCATGTTCCCAAGGCACAGGGTTCCAGAATCAAACCTCAGTCTTGTTCCCAGGACACAGGTTTCCAGAATCAACCCGATATCATGTTCCCTAGCCACAGTCTTCCAGAATCAAACCTCAGTCATGTTGCCAGGCCACAGGTTTCCACCATCAAACCTCAGGCATGTTCCCAGGCCACAGGGTTCCAGAATCAAACCGTTCTCATGTTCCCAGGCCACAGGGTTCCAGAATCCACCGTTGTCATTTTCCCAGGCCACAAGATTCCAGAATCAATCCTCAGTTATGTTCCCAGGCTACAGGGTTCCAGAATAAAACCTCAGTCATGTTCCCAGTCCACAGGGTTCCAGAACCGAGGCTCAGTCAGGTTCCCGGGGCACAGTATTCCACAATCTAAACAGACGTCATGTTCCCAGGCCTCAGGGTTCCAGAATCCACCGATGTCATGTTCCCAGGCCACAGGGTTCCAGAATCAATCCTCAGTTATGTTCCCAGGCTACAGGGTTCCAGAATAAAACCTCAGTCATGTTCCCAGTCCACAGGGTTCCAGAACCAAGGCTCAGTCAGGTTCCCGGGGCACAGTATTCCACAATCTAAATAGATGTCATGTTCCCAGGCCACAGTTTTCCAGAATCACGCCTCAGTCACGTTCCCAGGCCACAGGGATCCAGAATCAAACTTCAGTCATGTTGCCAGGCCATAGGGTACCACCATCAAACCTCAGTCATATTCCCAGGCCACAGGTTTCCAGAATCAAACCGATTTCATGTTCCCAGGCAACAGGGTACCGGAATCGAAACCGATGTCATGTTCCCAGGCCACAGGATTCCACACTCTAACATCAGTCATCTTCCCAGGCCAATGGTTTCCAGAATCAAACCTCAGTCATATTCCCAGGCCACATGGTTGCAGAATCAAACCTCAGTTGTGTTCCCAGGACACAGGGTTCCAGAATAAAACCTCAGTCATGTTCCCTGGACACAGGTTTCAGAAATAAAATCCCAGTCATGTTCCCAGGCCACAGGGTTCCACAATTAAACCTCAGTCATATTCCCAGGCCAGAGGGTTCCACAATCAAACCTCTATTCTGTTGCCAGACCACGGTTCCACCGTCAAGCCTCAGTCATGTTCCCAGGGAACAGGCTTCCAGAAACAAACCTCAGTCATGTTCCCAAGGCACAGGGTTCCAGAATCAAACCTCAGTCTTGTTCCCAGGACACAGGTTGCCAGAATCAACCCGATATCATGTTCCCTAGCCACAGTCTTCAAGAATCAAACCTCAGTCCTGTTGCCAGGCCACAGGTTTCCACCATCAAACATCAGGCATGTTCCCAGGCCACAGGGTTCCAGAATCCACCGATGTCATGTTCCCAGGCCACAGGATTCCACACTCTAACATCAGTCATCTTCCCAGGCCAATGGTTTCCAGAATCAAACCTCAGTCATATACCCAGGCCACATGGTTCCAGAATAAAACAACAGTCATGTTCCCTGGACACAGGTTTCAGAAATAAACTCCCAGTCATGTTCCCAGGCCACAGGGTTCCACAATGAAACCTCAGTCATATTCCCAGGCCAGAGGGATCCACAATCAAACCTCTGTCCTGTTGCTAGGCCACGGTTCCACCATCAAGCCTCAGTCATGTTCCCAGGAAAGACTGTTCCACAATCAAACCTAAGTCATCTTGCCAAGCCACAGGGTTCCACCATCAAGCCTCACTCATGTTGCCAGGCCACAGGGTTCCACCATCAAGCCTCACTCATGTTCCCAAGCCTGAGGGTTCCACTATCAAACCTCAATCATGTTGCCAGGCCACAGGTTTCAACCATCAAACCTCAGTCATGTTCCCAGTAAACAGGGCTCCAGAATCAAACCAATGTCAAGTTCCCACGCCACGGGGTTCCAGTATCAGGCCTCAGTCATGTTCCCCGTGCACAGGGTGCCACAATCAAACTCAGTCATGTTGCCAGGCCACAGGTTTCTGCCATCACACCTCAGTCAAGTTGCCAGACCACAGGTTTCCAGAATCAAGCCTCAGTCATTTTGCCAGGCCATAGTGTTCCACCATCAAACCTCAGTCATCATCCCAAGCCACATGTTTCCACAATGAAACCTCAGTCATTTTCCCAGGCTAAAGGCTTCCAGAATCAAACCTCAGTCATATTCCCAGGACACATGGTTCCAGAATCAAACCTGAGTCATGTTCGCAGGCCACAGGTTTCAGCAATCAAACCTCAGTCATGTTCCCAGGACACAGGTGTCCAGAATCAAACCTCAGTCATGTTCCCAGGGAACAGGTTTCAAGAAACAAACCTCAGTCATGTTCCCAAGGCACAGGGTTCCAGAATCAAACCTCAGTCTTGTTCCCAGGACACAGGTTTCCAGAATCAACCCGATATCATGTTTCCTAGCCACATTCTTCCAGAATCAAACCTCAATCATGTTGCCAGGCCACAGGTTTCCCCACCAAACCTCAGGCATGTTCCCAGGCCACAGGGTTCCAGAATCAAACCGTTCTCATGTTCCCAGGCCACAGGGTTCCAGAATCCACCGTTGTCATTTTCCCAGGCCACAAGATTCCAGAATCAATCCTCAGTTATGTTCCCAGGCTACAGGGTTCCAGAATAGAACCTCAGTCATGTTCCCAGTCCACAGGGTTCCAGAACCGAGGCTCAGTCAGGTTCCCGGGGCACAGTATTCCACAATCTAAACAGATGTCATGTTCCCAGGCCTCAGGGTTCCAGAATCCACCGATGTCATGTTCCCAGGCCACAGGGTTCCAGAATCAATCCTCAGTTATGTTCCCAGGCTACAGGGTTCCAGAATAAAACCTCAGTCATGTTCCCAGTCCACAGGGTTCCAGAACCAAGGCTCAGTCAGGTTCCCGGGGCACAGTATTCCACAATCTAAATAGATGTCATGTTCCCAGGCCACAGTGTTCCAGAATCACGCCTCAGTCATGTTCCCAGGCTACAGTGATCCAGAATCAAACTTCAGTCATGTTGCCAGGCCATAGGGCACCACCATCAAACCTCAGTCATATTCCCAGGCCACAGGTTTCCAGAATCAAACCGATTTCATGTTCCCAGGCAACAGGGTACCGGAATCCAAACCGATGTCATGTTCCCAGGCCACAGGATTCCACACTCTAACATCAGTCATCTTCCCAGGCCAATGGTTTCCAGAATCAAACCTCAGTCATATTCCCAGGCCACATGGTTCCAGAATCAAACCTCAGTTGTGTTCCCAGGACACAGGGTTCCAGAATAAAACCTCAGTCATGTTCCCTGGACACAGGTTTCAGAAATAAAATCCCAGTCATGTTCCCAGGCCACAGGATTCCACAATTAAACCTCAGTCATATTCCCAGGCCAGAGGGTTCCACAATCAAACCTCAGTCATGTTCTGTTGCCAGACCACGGTTCCACCATCAAGCCTCAGTCATGTTCCCAGGGAACAGGCTTCCAGAAACAAACCTCAGTCATGTTCCCAAGGCACAGGGTTCCAGAATCAAACCTCAGTCTTGTTCCCAGGACACAGGTTGCCAGAATCAACCCGATATCATGTTCCCTAGCCACAGTCTTCCAGAATCAAACCTCTGTCCTGTTGCCAGGCCACAGGTTTCCACCATCAAACCTCAGGCATGTTCCCAGGCCACAGGGTTCCAGAATCCACCGATGTCATGTTCCCAGGCCACAGGATTCCACACTCTAACATCAGTCATCTTCCCAGGCCAATGGTTTCCAGAATCAAACCTCAGTCATATTCCCAGGCCACATGGTTCCAGAATAAAACCTCAGTCATGTTCCCTGGACACAGGTTTCAGAAATAAACTCCCAGTCATGTTCCCAGGCCACAGGGTTTCACAATTAAACCTCAGTCATATTCCCAGGCCAGAGGGTTCCACAATCAAGCCTCTGTCCTGTTGCTAGGCCACGGTTCCACCATCAAGCCTCAGTCATGTTCCCAGGAAAGACTGTTCCACAATCAAACCTAAGTCATCTTGCCAAGCCACAGGGTTCCACCATCAAGCCTCACTCATGTTGCCAGGCCACAGGGTTCCACCATCAAGCCTCACTCATGTTCCCAAGCCTGAGGGTTCCACTATCAAACCTCAATCATGTTGCCAGGCCACAGGTGTCAACCATCAAACCTCAGTCATGTTCCCAGTAAACAGGGTTCCAGAATCAAACCAATGTCAAGTTCCCACGCCACGGGGTTCCAGTATCAGGCCTCAGTAATGTTCCCCGTGCACAGGGTGCCACAATCAAACTCAGTCATGCTGCCAGTCCACAGGTTTCTGCCATCACACCTCAGTCAAGTTGCCAGGCCACCGGGTTCCAGAATCAAGCCTCAGTCATTTTGCCAGGCCATAGTGTTCCACCATCAAACCTCAGTCATGATCCCAAGCCACATGTTTCCACAATGAAACCTCAGTCATTTTCCCAGGCCAAAGGTTTCCAGAATCATACCTCAGTCATATTCCCAGGACACATGGTTCCAGAATCAAACCTGAGTCATGTTCGCAGGCCACAGGTTTCAGCAATCAAACCTCAGTCATGTTCCCAGGACACAGGTGTCCAGAATCAAACCTCAGTCATGTTCCCAGGGAACAGGTTTCCAGAAACAAACCTCAGTCATGTTCCCAAGGCAAAGGGTTCCAGAATCAAACCTCAGTCTTGTTCCCAGGACACAGGTTTCCAGAATCAACCCGATATCATGTTCCCTAGCCACAGTCTTCCAGAATCAAACCTCAATCATGTTGCCAGGCCACAGGTTTCCACCATCAAACCTCAGGCATGTTCCCAGGCCACAGGGTTCCAGAATCAAACCGTTCTCATGTTCCCAGGCCACAGGGTTCCAGAATCCACCGTTGTCATTTTCCCAGGCCACAAGATTCCAGAATCAATCCTCAGTTATGTTCCCAGGCTACAGGGTTCCAGAATAGAACCTCAGTCATGTTCCCAGTCCACAGGGTTCCAGAACCGAGGCTCAGTCAGGTTCCCGGGGCACAGTATTCCACAATCTAAACAGATGTCATATTCCCAGGCCTCAGGGTTCCAGAATCCACCGATGTCATGTTCCGAGGCCACAGGGTTCCAGAATCAATCCTCAGTTATGTTCCCAGGCTACAGGGTTCCAGAATAAAACCTCAGTCATGTTCCCAGTCCACAGGGTTCCAGAACCAAGGCTCAGTCAGGTTCCCGGGGCACAGTATTCCACAATCTAAATAGATGTCATGTTCCCAGGCCACAGTGTTCAAGAATCACGCCTCAGTCATGTTCCCAGGCCACAGGGATCCAGAATCAAACTTCAGTCATGTTGCCAGGCAGTAGGGTACCACCATCAAACCTCAGTCATATTCCCAGGCCACAGGTTTCCAGAATCAAACCGATTTCATGTTCCCAGGCAACAGGGTACCGGAATCCAAACCGATGTCATGTTCCCAGGCCACAGGATTCCACACTCTAACATCAGTCATCTTCCCAGGCCAATGGTTTCCAGAATCAAACCTCAGTCATATTCCCAGGCCACATGGTTGCAGAATCAAACCTCAGTTGTGTTCCCAGGACACAGGGTTCCAGAATAAAACCTCAGTCATGTTCCCTGGACACAGGTTTCAGAAATAAAATCCCAGTCATGTTCCCAGGCCACAGGGTTCCACAATTAAACCTCAGTCATATTCCCAGGCCAGAGGGTTCCACAATCAAACCTCTGTCCTTTTGCTAGGCCACGGTTCCACCATCAAGCCTCAGTCATGTTCCCAGGAAAGACTGTTCCACAATCAAACCTAAGTCATCTTGCCAAGCCACAGGTTTCCACCATCAAGCCTCACTCATGTTGCCTGGCCACAGGGTTCCAGAATCAAACCTCAGTCTTGTTCCCAGGACACAGGTTTACAGAATCAACCCGATATCATGTTCCCTAGCCACAGTCTTCCAGAATCAAACCTCAGTCATGTTGCCAGGCCACAGGTTTCCACCATCAAACCTCAGGCATGTTCCCAGGCCACAGGGTTCCAGAATCAAACCGTTCTCATGTTCCCAGGCCACAGGGTTCCAGAATCCACCGTTGTCATTTTCCCAGGCCACAAGATTCCAGAATCAATCCTCAGTTATGTTCCCAGGCTACAGGGTTCCAGAATAAAACCTCAGTCATGTTCCCAGTCCACAGGGTTCCAGAACCGAGGCTCAGTCAGTTTCCCGGGGCACAGTATTCCACAATCTAAACAGACGTCATGTTCCCAGGCCTCAGGGTTCCAGAATCCACCGATGTCATGTTCCCAGGCCACAGGGTTCCAGAATCAATCCTCTGTTATGTTCCCAGGCTACAGGGTTCCAGAATAAAACCTCAGTCATGTTCCCAGTCCACAGGGTTCCAGAACCAAGGCTCAGTCAGGTTCCCGGGGCACAGTATTCCACAATCTAAATAGATGTCATGTTCCCAGGCCACAGTTTTCCAGAATCACGCCTCAGTCACGTTCCCAGGCCACAGGGATCCAGAATCAAACTTCAGTCATGTTGCCAGGCGATAGGGTACCACCATCAAACCTCAGTCATATTCCCAGGCCACAGGTTTCCAGAATCAAACCGATTTCATGTTCCCAGGCAACAGGGTACCGGAATCCAAACCGATGTCATGTTCCCAGGCCACAGGATTCCACACTGTAACATCAGTCATCTTCCCAGGCCAATGGTTTCCAGAATCAAACCTCAGTCATATTCCCAGGCCACATGGTTCCAGAATCAAACCTTAGTTGTGTTCCCAGAACACAGGGTTCCAGAATAAACCCTCAGTCATGTTCCCTAGACACAGGTTTCAGAAATAAAATCCCAGTCATGTTCCCAGGCCACAGGGTTCCACAATTAAACCTCAGTCATATTCCCAGGCCAGAGAGTTCCACAATCAAACCTCAGTTCTGTTGCCAGACCACGGTTCCACCATCAAGACTCAGTCATGTTCCCAGGGAACAGGCTTCCAGAAACAAACCTCAGTCATGTTCCCAAGGCACAGGGTTCCAGAATCAAACCTCAGTCTTGTTCCCAGGACACAGGTTGCCAGAATCAACCCGATATCATGTTCCCTAGCCACAGTCTTCCAGAATCAAACCTCAGTCCTGTTGCCAGGCCACAGGTTTCCACCATCAAACCTCAGGCATGTTCCCAGGCCACAGGGTTCCAGAATCCACCGATGTCATGTTCCCAGGCCACAGGATTCCACACTCTAACATCAGTCATCTTCCCAGGCCAATGGTTTCCAGAATCAAACCTCAGTCATATTCCCAGGCCACATGGTACCAGAATAAAACCTCAGTCATGTTCCCTGGACACAGGTTTCTGAAATAAACTCCCAGTCATGTTCCCAGGCCACAGGGTTCCACAATTAAACCTCAGTCATATTCCCAGGCCAGAGGGATCCACAATCAAACCTCTGTCCTGTTGCTAGGCCACGGTTCCACCATCAAACCTCAGTCATGTTCCCAGGAAAGACTGTTCCACAATCAAACCTAAGTCATCTTGCCAAGCCACAGGTTTCCACCATCAAGCCTCACTCATGTTGCCTGGCCACAGGGTTCCACAATCAAGCCTCACTCATGTTCCCAAGCCTGAGGGTTCCACTATCAAACCTCAATCATGTTGCCAGGCCACAGCTGTCAACCATCAAACCTCAGTCATGTTCCCAGTAAAGAGGGCTCCAGAATCAAACCAATGTCAAGTTCCCACGCCTTGGGGTTCCAGTATCAGGCCTCAGTCATGTTCCCCGTGCACAGGGTGCCACAATCAAACTCAGTCATGTTGCCAGGCCACAGGTTTCTGCCATCACACCTCAGTCAAGTTGCCAGACCACAGGTTTCCAGAATCAAGCCTCAGTCATTTTGCCAGGCCATAGTGTTCCACCATCAAACCTCAGTCATCATCCCAAGCCACATGTTTCCACAATGAAACCTCAGTCATTTTCCCAGGCTAAAGGCTTCCAGAATCAAACCTCAGTCATATTCCCAGGACACATGGTTCCAGAATCAAACCTGAGTCATGTTCGCAGTCCACAGGTTTCAGCAATCAAACCTCAGTCATGT